>NC_050198.1:58936075-59266240 GCF_004126475.2 Phyllostomus discolor | reverse complement strand
TGTAAATGTACACATCTAAAAATCTCAGTGAAATCCAAGGAGGATAAACTTGAAGAGACAATACTGAGACACATTATAATAAACTGTCAAAAACCAATGACAGATATTGAAAGCAGTAAGAGAGAGAAAGAACTCATCACATGCAAGTGATACTCAGAGAAATACAACAACTTATGTGAATCAGAAACCAGAGATGCCAGAGGCAAAGGGATGTCATATTTAAACTGCTAAAATATAAATGGAAAAAATGCCAATAAAAATTTTGATATCTAACAAACTATCTTTCAAAAATAAAGGAGAAATTATGATATTCCCAAGTAAACAAAAGCTGATGGAATTCAATGTTTGTATCCTAGCCCTACAAATAATACTAAAGGAAATCCTTCAGGCTGAAATGAAAGGACATTAGGCAGTAATTTGAAGCCAGGTGAAGAACAAAAAACTTTAGTAAATGTAATTAACAGCATGGGTAAATATAAAACCACACATTACTGAATTTTGGTTTTAAAAGTTCTGCTTTGTTTCCTACATTATTGATAAGAATTCCATAAAGCAGTCATTAAAATGTATGTTATGGGTCACACAAAGTACAAAGAAGTCAATTGTGGGAATAACAACATAAAATGGGTGGGGTGTATAGCTGTACAGAAATGTACTCTGGTATGCTGTGCAATTAAGTTTGTGTCAATTCAAAAGAGATTTTTTAAAATTTAGGAAGGTTAATTGCAATGCCTATGGTGACCACTATGTAAATAACACACACACATATGACAAGTGAATAAAAAATACGGACTAGGAGAAAAATTGACAAACTACAAAATAAGTCACTTTAGTAGGAATTGAGAAAATAAAAAATATGAGAAATATAGAAAATACTGCAAAAATGCAGAATAAATTATTTTTAAAAAGACTGCTATGTACTATCTACAAGAAATTCAAAGAATGAAATAAGTTGAAATTGAAAGAATGGAAAAATGTATTCCATGTAAACAATAAGAAAAAGATAGCTGAAGTGGCTATGCCAAAATCAGACAAAATAGACATTAAATAAAAATTATTACAAGATACAGTGAAGATCATTAGATATAGCAAATACAGTAATTATAAACATATACCAAACTAGAGAAAGCTAAGATATATGGAGTATACACCGGCAGAACTGAAGGGACAAATAGACAGTTCTCCAAAACTAGTTAATGAATTCAATATCTCACTTTCAATAATAGATAAAATATCTATACAAAAGGTTAGTAGGAAAATAGAGGATTTGAACAAGACCATAAATCCACTAGAACTAACAGATATGTATAGAACACTTCAGCCAACCATACTGGAATGCACATTCTTCTCAAGTGTGTATGGGACATTCTCCAAACAAAAATATGTTAGGCCACAAATGTAGTTCTCAATAAATTTCAAAAGATTGAAATCATACAAAGTTTATTTTCTGACTGCAGTGGAATGAAGCTAGAAATTCATAACACAGGTATGTCTGGAAAATGCACCAATATATAGAAACTGAACAACACACAATTAAATAACCTATTGGTGAAAGAAAAAATCATGAGGGAAAAATTTAAATACCCTTAAGCAATTGAAAATAAGGGAAACACAGCATACCAAAACTTGTGAGATGCAGCAAAAGTAGTGCTCAGAGGAAAATTTATTGGTCATTAGGTAAGTGTAAATCAAACCATAATGGTATGTAAAATGATTCTGTTGCAGCACAGAACAGTTTGATGGTTTCTCACAAAATTAAACACAGAAATACCATATGGCTCAGCTATTCCACTCCTAGGAATATATGCAAAATAATTAAATGAGGTGCTAAAACAAAGTTTTGTACACAAATGCTCACAACTGCATTATTTACAATACTCAAAAGGTTGAAACAACCCATATACCTGTCGGAGGATGAATAGATAAACAAAATTGTGGTATATACCTAAACTAGAATATTAATCAAGAAAAAATGAAGTATTGATATATACTTCAGTGTGGATGAACTGCAAAAATATTATGCTAAGCCAGACACAAAAACTCATGTATTGTGTAATTCCATTTATGTGGAATATCCAGAAGAGATAAATACAGATTTTTTTGCCAGGGGCAGGGTGGTAGAGGGAAAATGGGAGTAAATACTTGAAGTGTATGGGGTTTTTTAGGTGAGAAGGCTGAAAGTTCCCTGAGGCTTTGATCACTGGGGCACTACATGAAATAACGTGGAATTACTCTTTATGTAATGGTAATTATCTCCTTAGTTTATATTTTTAAGAAATTCATACACATATATAGGTCCTGTTTTAAATATACATAAAGAACTGAAAAGTCAAGTGGTAGGAAATAACTTGTCCAAGAAGTGAAAATAGGGGCACAATTTGTAAACTGGTGGTACCTCACTTGTGTCAACATTTATAGGATTGAAACTTGAATTTGGTTTGGCATCACTATTATTTTAGTTTCAAAAATTATTCCTGCTTCTTGTTTAAAGTGCAAACACTACAGAAGTGTGGAGAATAATTCTGTTATTGCCCCTTTCAACTCTCACCTGCAACTCTGAACTGCTAATTTCCTGTCAGCAAGAAAGGTCCCACAGAACTGGCCTTAATGTCAGATTCCATGCTACTGTTGTTTGTTTGGAAGGAAAAATAAATGGCTGAATCCCCTCAGGAACATGGGCACAGAGCACCAGGTGTCAGCAATCTGAGAAATACACTGGGGAGACAGGCTGACTCTCCATCACTCTCAGGTGTAGAAGTGAGATCCTATCCACAGTGCACCTTCAGAAAGTGGGCGGGAGGGTGCTATACAGTGATTGGATGAGAAGACAAATGCAAGCATGGTGAGAAGTGTGAAAAGACCCATTTCCCATTCACCTGTGTGCAAATTGTAAACCTGTTTACTGGAGTATGGTCTTTGAAAATAGTCAACTGACCAGGAAGAAGTAAACTATGTGAGTTCCCTCTTCCTTCCTCCCACAGCCCTTACTATGCAGTAGGCATCTTTTGCAAAACCCCTTTGTGCTGGGTCTCATGTCTGCTTCTGGGGGCCTGTAGGGAGAGCACCCAATTGAGTCCTACTGTCTCCAAAGGCC
Organism: Phyllostomus discolor; assembly: GCF_004126475.2. Classification (NCBI taxonomy): domain Eukaryota; kingdom Metazoa; phylum Chordata; class Mammalia; order Chiroptera; family Phyllostomidae; genus Phyllostomus; species Phyllostomus discolor. The sequence continues at coordinate 59,263,146 of NC_050198.1, read as the reverse complement.
AACCTTGGAAGCAGCATGTGTCCCTTCTTATCAGAATTTATTGACAAACCACCTATAGAGTCAAGCCTGACATAACTTCTAGGGAATGCCAAGGTGAATGACAGAATTGGGGGTGGAGAAGGAAGGACTTTCCAGTCCTACACCCATTTGCTCATGGTAGGGCAGGGGAAGAGCAATCCAAGACACATAACATACAATGTGTAACATCATTCTTTATTATGAAAAAAAAAACCACCCAGCAATCATTATATAAAAAAAACAACAACAAAAAAACAAAACACCCAGCAATCATGAATGGGGAAAATAAAGAGAACAAATTACCCTTCAGGTGGTTATGTTACCTGACCTATAAGGTAACTTCAGCTTCTTGATCAGCCAGGCCTCCAGCTCCAGTCATGGGTATAGGCTTAGGCTGGAGAAAACAGAAAACAGAACAATGGGGATGAAGACAAACATAACATCTGAGGGCTCTTTTTAAGGGGTTTGTTTGAAGGCCTCCTCTGAGATTGTGCCCTTCACCTGCAGGGGAGGAGTTGGGATGTCAGAAGAGCCAGTTCCCTGAGTTTCATTGCAGGGCACCAGGTTCCAATTTCTGGGCCTTCCCAAAGGCCCAGAAACATCCGCCTTAACCCACTTGATATTCAAACCTCACCTTGAGCATAGTGAAGACCTGAGCAGCTCTGCTGTATTTCCACCTGTTGTCCTGAAGGCACCTGGAGTGGGAGAACAAGTGATTTCCTTTAGTACCACAGTGCAGATACTCGACCAGAAAATGCCACCACTAAGTCTATGTCGTTATATCTATGCTGGGACAGATGTGCCAGAAAGAGCACGATGTGTAATGAGGAGGAAAGACCTAGTGAAAACCAAGACCTCTGTCACTAGCATTCATGCCCACTAGAATTCAAAACAGAAACATAGAGCTGTTCAGAAGAATGTGGGAGCTTAACAATGTTGATAAAGATTTTCAAGAAAATAACAAATGGAAACCTAAAATTGCAAGCTTTCAATTATACTTTATTGAGCTACAATGCACATACTTAGCAATTGCCATTTCGAAGTGTACAATTCAGTGATTTTCAGTATATTACAAGAATGTACAGCCATCACAAGTATCTAATTCCAAAATATTTTCATCACTTCAAAAAGAAACTCCTTAAGTCTAAGAGATCACTCCCTGTTCCTTTCATTTCCCTATACCTTGGCAATTACAAATTTGTTTTCAGTACCTATGGATTTGCCTATACTGGACATTTCATGTAAATGAAATCATACAATATGTAAGCTTTTCTGACTGACTTCTTTCACTTAGTGTAATGTTTGCAAGGTTCATCTATGTCATGATATATGTAAGATCTTTGTTCTATTTATGAATTTGTAATATCCTGTTATATAAATGTACTATATTTTTATCCATTCATCAGCTAAAAGACATCTGGGTTGCTTCTGAGTGGAATATTACTGGTATGAACCTTCCTGTGCAAGCTTTTACTTGAATGTATTTTTTTCGTATCTCCTGTTATATACTTAGGAGTGGGATTACTGAGTCGTATGATACCTCTGTGTTCAACATTTTGTGAAACTTTCAAAAAGATTTCCACAGTGAATGCTCCATTTTGCATTGTACCAGTAATATATGAAAGTTCTGATATCCTCACATCCTCATCTACACTTACCTTCTATTTCACTAAAAAACCATCTTACTGTGTATGAAGTGGTATCTTGTTTAGATTAGCACTCCCCTAATGACTAATGATGTTGAGCATATTTTCATGTGCTTGTTGGTCTTCTGCATATCATCTTCAGAGAAATGTCTATTCAAATCATTTCCTCATTTTCAAGTAGTCTTTTTTAATATATTTTATTTATTATGCTATTACAGTTGTCCCATTTCCCCCTTTTATTCCCCTCCACCCTGCACACCCTTCCCACCTGCACTCCCTCCCCACCTAGTTCAGGTCCATGGCTCATACATGTATGTTATTTGGCTTCTGCAATTCCCATACTATTCTTAACCTCCCTGTCTATCTTGTACCTACCATTTATGCTACCTATTCCCTACACCTTTTCCCCCATCATCCCCGCCCCTTCCCCATGGATAACCCTCCATATGATCTCTACTTCTGTGATTCTGTTCCAGTTCTAGTTGTTTGCATAGTTAATTTTTTAGGTTCACCTGTTGATAGTTGTTTGTTGTCCTTTTACTGTTCATAGTTTTTTAATCTTCTTTTTCTTAGATAAGTCCCTTTAAAATTTTATTTATAAGGACTTGGTGATGATTAACTCCTTTTACTTGACCTTATCTGGGAAGCACTCTATCTTCCCTTCCATTCTAAATGAAGCTTTGCTGGATAAAGTAGTCTTGGATGTAGGTCCTTGCTTTCATGACTTTGAATACTTCTTTCCAGCCTCTTCTCACCTGTAAGATTTCTTTTGAGAAACTAGCTGACAGTCTTATAGGAACTTCTTTGTAGGTAACTGTCTCCATCCCTCTTGCTGTTTTTAAGATTCTCTCCATATCTTCAATCTTGGGTCATGTAATTATGATATGCCTTGGTATGTGATTCCCTGGGTGCAACTTCTTTGGGACACTCTGAGCTTCCTGAACTTCCAGGAAGTCTATTTCATTACCCAGTTTGGGGAAGTTCTCCTTCATTATTTGTTCAAATAAGTTTTCAATTTCTTGCTCTTTGTTCTCCTCCTGGCACCCCTTTGATTCAGATGTTGGAATGCTTAATGCTGTCCCAGAGGTTCCTAAGTCTCTCATTTTTTGAATTCTTGTAGAAACAAAAATCATTCTGTTCCAGTTGATTGTTTATTTCTTCCTTATGGTCCAAACCATTGATTTGAGTCCTGGTTTCCTTCCTGTCACTGTTGGTTCTCTGTACATTTTCCTTTGTTTCACTTTTCATAGCCTTTGCGTTTTCCTCTATTCTGTGACCATATTCAACCAATTCTGTGAGCATCCTGAATACCAGTGTTTTGAACTGTGCATCTGATAGGCTGGCTATCTCTGTCACTTAGTTTTATTTTTTCTGGAGCTTTGATCTCTTCTTTCATTTCAGACACTTTTCTTTATGTCTTGGCATGCTAATTAAGTATGTAGGGGAGGAGCCTTAGGAATTCATCATAGTGGGGCAAACCATGTAGCTGCGTTGTGGTGCTGTATGTGGGGGAGAGGTCCAAGTGGGAACAATGCCACTTATTCAGCTCTCTACCAGCTTTCATTCACTTCTGCCCCCTACCCACAAGCAATTTGGGTCCATCTAGTGCTGATTTCTGGGTGTATGGACTTGTGCACATTCAAAGACCCTGTGGATCTCTCCAATGAACTCACCTGTGAGGCTGGGAGTTTCTCCCATGGCTGCTATTCCCACAGGATTTCTCAGTCATGGGTTTTGAGGCTTTATTTCCCTGCACTGAAACTCTGGGTTGTGTGGTCTGTTTTGCTCCCCAGTTGTTCCTCCCTGGTTTATCTGCACACAAAGGTGGGAGCACCTGCTCCACCCACCCCAACTTACAGCAAAGCCTCTCCACCCAGCTTCCCCTCTCTGCCCCTCCTACCAGTCTACATGAAGGTTTCTTCTTTAAGTCTTTGGTTGTCAGACTTCCATACAGTTTGATTTTGTATCAGTGCTGGTTGTTTTTTATTTTTAAATTTGTTGTTCTTTTGGTTGAGTGAGGTGGCATAGTGCATCTACCTACACCTCCTTCTTGGCCAGAAGTGAGTTGTTTGTCTTTATTGTTGAATTGTAAGTGTCTGTCAGATATTCTGGAAAGGATACCTTATCACATAGGATATTTGCAATTATTTTCTACCATTCTGTGGTTGCATTTTCAATTTCTTTTTTTAAATTACTTTATTGTTGTTCAATTACAGTTGTCTGCATTTTTCCCCCACCCCAGGCAATCCCACCTCCCTCCCTTGCTTCCACCTTCCCCCTTGGTTTTGTCCATGTATTTTTTATAGTAGTTCCTGAAAACCCTTCTCTCTAGTGTCCCCTCCCCCTCCCCTCCGGCTATTGTTAGATTCTTCTTAATTTCGATGTCTCTGGTTATATTTTGCTTGCTTTTTTCTTTTGTTGTTATGTTCCAGTTATAGGTGAGATCATATGGTATTTGTCCCTTGCCACCTTGCTTGTTTCACTTAACATAATCCTCTCCAGTTCAAACTATGTTGTCGCAAAGGGTAGGAACTCCTTCTTTCTCTCTGCTGTGTAGAATTCCATTGTGTAAATGTACCATAGTTTTTTGATCCACTCATTTACTGATGGGTACCTAGGTTGCTTCCAGCACTTGGCTATTGTAAATTGTGCTGCTATGAACATTGGGGTGCGTAGGTTCTTTTGGATTGGTGTTTCAGGGCTCTTAGGATATAATCCAAGCAGTGGAATTGCTGGGTGAAAAGGCAGTTCCATTTTGTTTTCTGAGGAAATTCCATACTCTTTTCCACAGTGGCTGCACCAGTCTGCAGTCCCACCAACAGTGCACTAGGGTTCCCCTTTCTCCACATTGTCTCCAACTCTTGTTGTTTGTTGATTTGTTTATAATGGCCATTCTCACTGGTGTGAAGTGGTATCTCATTGTGGTTTTAATTTGCATCTCTCTGATGGCTAATGAGGCTGAGCATCTTTTCATATGTCTTTGGGCCTTTTGTATGTCCTCCTCAGAGAAGTCTTTTCAGATCTGTTGCCCATTTTTTAATTGGGTTGTTTATTTTCATACTGAGTTTTGGAAGTACTTTATCAATTTTGAATATTAACCCCTTACCAGATATATCTGTGGATATGTTCTCCCACTCTGTGGGTTGTCTTTTTATTTTGTTGATTTCCTTTGCTATGCAAAAAGTTTTTAGTTTGATGTAGTACCCTTACTTTATTTTTTCTTCTGTTTTCCTTGCCTTGGGATATATATCCAAAAAACACTGCTAGAAGCAATGTCTGAGATTTTGTTGCCTATGTCTTCTAGGATTTTTATGGTTTGGGGCCTGGCATTTAAGTCTTTGATTCGTTTTGAACTTATTCTTGTGTGTGGTGTAAGGAGGTGGTCTAGTTTAATTTTTCTGTGCATTATCTGTCCAATTTCCCCAACACCATTTATTGAATAAACTGTCTTTAGCCCATTATATGCATTTTCTTTCTCTGTCAAATATTAATTGACTATAAAGGTGTAGGTTTATTTCTGGACTCTCAATTTTGTAACATTGACCTATGAGTCTGTTTTTATGGCAGCACCAGGCTTTTTTTTATTGCTATGGCCATGTAGTATAGTTTGATAATAGGTAATGTGATTCTCTCAATTTTCTTCTTCTTTCTCAGGATCACTGTTGTCATGTGGGGCCTTTTGTGGTTCCATATAAATTTTGAAATATTTCTTCTAGTTCTGTGAAATATGTCATCAGAATCTCAACAGGGATTGCACTGAATCTAAATTGCTTTGTGCAACATGGAGATTTTAATGATGTTAATTATTCCTATCCATGAACATGGTAGGTGTTTCTACTTATTTGTATCTTCTTCAATTTCTTTCTTCAGTGTCTTATAATTTTCCAAGTACAGGTCTTTTATATCCTTGGTAAGGTTTACTCCTAGGCATTTTATTCTTTTTTGAAGCAATTGTGAATGGGATTGCTTACTTAATTTCTCTTTCTGTTAGTTTGTTATTGACATATAAAATGCAACTGTTTTCTGGATATAAATTTTGTATCCTGAAACTGTGCTAAAGTTGTTTATCTTTTCTAGTATTTTCTAAATGGATTTCTTAGGATTTTTCCATGTAAAAGACCATGTCATCTCACTATTACACTGTTTTAAAATTCTTTATATATATCATCATAAAATTAGGTTACCTGGTTCAGAGACCTACTATTTTTGGAAGCAAAAATACACAAATGCTTATTTCTCCAAATTGCCAATGTGTTCCTATTGCTCAGCCAAACAATCCCTGAGCTACCTGCTACTCTCAAGGAAACCCAATACTCACTTCTGAGACCACTGTGGTTTCATGCCAGACTGGAAGGAGAAAAGCAGCACCATTTCTTGCTGCACCTGGGAGAGGGTGGGCTGAGAACTGCAGGAAGATGTGGGCATGGGAATAGAGAATGCCCTCTGAGGCTCACTGATCATGGTGACCCTCACAAGCAGCTCATCATTCATGATGAACATACTGGAAGGAAAATATGTCTGTAGACAACTAATGGGTGGATAAACCCACATCCTCAACAATGATCCTCCTTCCATCACCACTCAGCAACCAGATCCTCCAAAGCCTGACTAAACCCACCAGATTCCTTGCCTGTTAGCTCTGCTGCTCCCACTGAGCTCACCTTTGGAGAGAAGGTCTATCAGCTTCACTAAATTTGTATGTTTAACCCAATTGCATTTACTCTGAAAAACAGACCAAGGGAGAGGTCAGTCTAAGCCAATTTTCAGAAGAACACAGTGTCACAGATAGGTCATATGATTTAACTAAGGTATACATCTAGTTAGTGTTGGGGTCACAAAGAGAACCCAGTCTTCTACTCCAAAGCTCACATTCTTAATCCCAATGCTGGACTGTTCCTTGCATCTACCTGTTGGCTCCCCACAATGCTTTAAAAAACCCAGTCCTGCTCTGCTACATTCCCACACCCTCAAGACTAGGCTGGGCTGCCTGTTCCTACTCAGAGCACAGCACTCACCTGGAACTGCTGGCAGGGGCAGCAATGAAGGTCTGGGTGAAGGCATGCATAGAACCCTGAGACTGTCCTTCCACTTCAACAACAACAACAACAACAACAACAACAACAACAATTACCCCCTAGAGTCACATTGCTTCACAGGCTCCCACTGCATTCCTCAGTTAGGGTGAGACTCCACACATACCCAAGGGGACAGTGGTTCACTAGCTATCCAGAAAGGGGAGGGCAACAATAGGAGCAATCTTCTCCTACTGACATGGACCCTACTATGCCCTAGGACAACCACTTCACAAGTTCATTTGATTAATTTTTTGCAGCTACCCAATAGGTGGCCATTATTAGCTCCCATTCACAAAAGAACAAAATGAAAGTTATGTGTAGCTGGCAGCCACCAAACCCCATCTCTGTGTCCCTAACAGCCCAGCTATATGGTGCTGACAGGTCATACCAGGATGGGATGGTGGTAGAGTGGAGTCAGGAGAACAGAGAGGAAATAGGAAAAAAGAGGAGGTATCAGGGAAGTTGGGAGAGTTCTGAGAAAGATCCCAGCCTGCAGGACGGACAAGTGGGGTATCTGAAGACGGGACTCTCCACCCACTCACCTTCCTTGAACACCCCATTGACACAGAAGGAGAGCATGTTTTTCTTAAATAGAAGAGTGAAGTGCTCAGTCACCTTCTACACCTCTCAACAACCTGCATGTTTCTGGGCCAGCCCAAAAGAGAAAGCAGGTTCTCACTGACAGGAACCACATGTCCACCATGAAGGAATTGAGATCATTCTGAGTTTTGGACAACACACAGAGGGAGCACACAATGTCATGTTTTGTATGTTTCAGCAGCTGAAAGTGCAGATCTGTGGAGGAAGGCCAGCAACGGTCAGGGTTGCCACACCCAGGGGCCTATGACTGGCCCCTTCATGCCTCTTTTCCCTGCCCAATCTTCCCCATCCCACATGCACTGGTGTCCTTGAGGTTCTTCATATTTTTGCTATTTTTGAAGTACTCAAGCAAGCTGCTTGTAGGAGAATAACAAGCAAACGAAAAACAAGATGTGGTGGTCTGGCCAGTGTGGGTGTTGCAATGAGCTGGCTTGTGTCTGCTGGGGAGCCACACAGCCTAGGAGCAGAGTCTGAGATGTGATATTCACGGATCTGGATCCTTTGGGTTGAAGGGAAGGGCAAGGGAGAAGCAGGCCTCATCGTGATAAGCACCGAGGAGACTCTGTCTGTCTCGAGTCATAGATCAAGTAATATCTGAGGGGACAATGAAGACTGTCTGTCACCATGTTCTAGACCTCAAATGGGACTTGAAAACTCTCATGAGAAGTCTTGAGCTTAGGTGGTTCAGTGTGTCCCAGACATCCCTCATTTCTGGTGGACCCCTGGGTACTCACTACTGGAGGAATTGCAGCACTAGACTCTTCACAACATGAGATTCTTTATAGCTTTCCTGGAATCAAAGACATTTTGAGGCAATGTGGTTGATAAAGCCTCCCTTGCAATAAATACCCCAAATGTTGACTTTTCTCCCTCACCTTGTAGGGTTTTATTAAGTCGGGACTGTGAATGTCAGTGGTAATTGGTGGGGTAAATCCTGGCCATCCTGGGGAAGAGAAGAGGAAGTTGGCAGTGTATACCAGGAAATTTTTCCTGAATAATTAGGTGAATGGATAGGCTCACGGGATCATAAAAGACAGAAGTCAGGAGTGAAAAGGACCTGGAAATTTTGTGGGCAAGATTACAGTGGGCATCTGCATCATGAGGTCCTGGAAGTTCTACTCTTGCATGTAACTTGTGTGTATTTGTTCCTCTTTTTGTCTCCCTTCTTCCTTGCCTCCCTTTCTCTGTGTGTGTGTTCTTATATGTGGATTTTGGCAGAGATCATATTCATCTTTTTCAGAAGTCCATATCCCCCCATTATGGATAAGGGTATGAAGAAAATGTGTAATTTAAGAAAGACTCATAGTGCTTGAGGGCAGATGTGGAGGTTATCCATGTGAGCAGAGACAATGATAAACGAAAGCACTTACCAAGCATAACAACTTGGGGAAATGGCGCAGGCCACGAGTGTCATTATGGTTGAAATGAGACACTCATATGGATTACTGAATCTGGTGGAGGAAAAAGGACGACATGGCTTTTCTCTCAAGGGGAGCAAAAGCCTTGGCCCTCACTCCAATGAATTGTCTTACTAGGCACCTTACAAGGTCCTTATTAACTATGCACTGGCTCACTTTAGGTGGTTACCTTTTACAGAAAACAAAGGAGCCAATGCTGCTAATCACATCACAGAAAAAGGATATTTGCAAATGAAAAAGCAAAGGTAGTTGGATGGTTACACTCATCCTTGGAAAGTTTAGCATGGTTTTTAGGAAGTGGCTTTGCAGTAAATGTCCTCAATTTAGGGTGAGGGAGTTTTAGCAAAAAGCAAGACTCATGGAGACCTAGGCACATTGCAGGCCTGATTCCCCATGGGAGAACAGAGAACCTATCTGTGGGCATGGGTCCTGTGCATCTCTGAGTGGGAGCTGGGCCCACGCCATGCAGAGTGGCCTCCCACAGGGAAACATTTCCTGATAGCACTGTCCACATCTAAATACAGAAAGAAGTGGTTGATAGTTTGGGTTGCAATGCTTCCCTTCAGTTAAAACATTCATGGCATGAACAGAGACAGGTGATCTGCCCACCAACCAGCCCCCTTGGTCTCCTCAGCCTCTGAGTTCAAGGTTTCTGGGTCCACTCTCCTATTGAGCACTGACCATCTGCCATATGGAATCTCAAAAACACACAATCTCCTCATCTCTTTCCACACCTTCACATCCATATTACTTCCCTCCCTCCCTCCCTCCTTCACCTTTTCCCTCCTGCCTTCCCTCTTCCTCAGTCCCTCTCCATCATGCTGATTAGAACCTCTCCAGAGGACCCTGACTCCCTTTTCCAGTGCCACAAGACACAGCATTTGGATTCCAGACTCCAGGGCTTCTTCCCCTTTCCTGCCTCCCTTTCTTTCTTGTGGTCCCAAGTGAAGGCTCCAGAGAAGTGGGAAGGGGGTGGGAGCCTCTTCTGCTACCTCACTGGGGGGTCCAACATCCTGTCAGGGTCAGGGCCTGCCCCAAGCATGGCCAAGAATGCTGGAGCAGGGATGTGAGTGAGGGAGGGACCAGGAGACAGGAAAGGAAATGGAGGGGAAGAAGAAAGAAAGAGAGTAAAGATAGGAGAGAAAATTGGGAAGACACTGGGGAGTAGAGACAAAGGTGAAAAGAGAAAAAATGTCATGGGAAAGATATTCTGCCCTGGTGGTGAGGGAATGGGTGTCAGATAAAGAGAAAGAAGAAAGGGAACATCTTTCCTGCCCTTTCCTTCATCTGACCCTGGCTTGCCCTAGGTCTTCATGTAGGAATGAAGAACATACATTTCTGGAACATTTGTTTGTTGGCCTAAGGGTCATGGGATGCTGGTTGAGCATTTGTTATCTGTGTATCTGTTCTGGTCTTAGTTGTTTCCTTGACTGAGAAATCCTATCTGTGTCTGGGTACCCATGGCTCCTCTTAAGAATTACTCAGGTCATATGATGTGTGGAAGGAGGGGCCCCTGAGAGTACGCTCCTTCTCTTTCTTTACTCAAGGATGCCCTATCCCCTGGAATTACATTAAAAGAAGGGATGTCATCATGACAGTCACTGGAGGCATGGGCCCTTGGCATGGGATGAGAAGTCCCCATGTCATCCTGGGATTGGAGGGGACACCCTTTTGAAGCATGGGAAAGAAGGTTCCTCCCAGAATAGGATAGGGATACTCTGTGTTATATCAGAAGTAGGAAGATTCTGTCTCAGCCTAACTTTGGGGTGGAGGACATTTCCCAGTCCAGGTTGTAGCACCTGCCTCAAGCCTTGACACTCTTAGTCCTGGTGAGGAGGAGAAGCCCTGCATCCTGGAGCACACTTTTGGGTGGGCATGCTAGAGCAAACTGGATGAAGAGTCAGAAACCAGACTCCTAGGGAAAACTAGATGCAGGGTCAGGAACCAGACACCAAACCAGGAGAACAGGTAAGAAGGTCAGAGGAAGGATAAGAGACCTCTACACATAGGTGAGGAACACAGAGAATAGAAGGTGGGGCTCGTAGCCCTCTCAGAGGACCAGGAATGCCACCTTCTGTAATAGGGCTCCAAGGAGTCAAAGGTACCTAGGAAGGGTGACAGGGCTTCACACTGACCTTATGTAGGTGGGTTGGTCTGGGAACGTGTCACACAAGGGGTTCCCTTCCAGACACAGCTCTTTGAGCTTCAGGCCTTTGATCTTCCCCAACTCCCAGGTGGAATTAAGCTGCAAAATGTGGGGAGGAAATTAAAAAATAGTCCCAGGGACAGAGGGGCATCCAAGTCCCTGAACCCACAGCCTCCCTCCTTTACCTACAGATACCTGTGTCTGCCTGCCATCAGCACTCTCATAACCACCACCCACCACTCTCAACCACTCTTTGATCTGTCCCTCTCTCATCTCATTTTTGGATAGGTTCAGGATCCTGATTATGGGGCCTATCTGTACAATATAAGACAGGCCATCCAGATGGTACAGTTTGATCTTGCACAAATTGAGGAACAACAGTTTTGAGAAAGAAGAGTTAGATTGACTGTTACTATGTGGGACCTCAGAGGCAAAACTGATCTATATCCCATCTGTTCCATCCCCAACCATAACACCAGAACTGGACCCAAGGCCTTACCTGGGGGAAACTCATTTTGATGATCTCTAAGGTGGCAGTCATGTGGTTTCTATGATTCAGAATTATATTAACATAGAGATACATGAAGCCTTCAAGAAGGTGGGAGAAAGGAATCAGATGGCTGAGAGGGGTCCAAGGGTGGCACTGACCCTTCTGATCCTTAAGTTTCCCTCCCAGGCAGTACTCTCTGCCATCATGTTCCTTAGAATTACCTTTGTCTGCCATACCTGGGTCATAGCGTAGACTCTGGAGATCAAGAGCTTTCTGGGAGACATTATATTGTTTGCTCACAGTCAGCTACAGAAGGAGATGGAGACTGAGCTCGATGTTGTGGTGGTGACAGGAAAATCAGGGGCGGGAGGTGGCACAGGTGGTTCTGGGGAATACATGTGCCTTGAGTCTGCATTACCTTTAGCTGTTCTATTTATTTTGGCTGCAACTTATCCTGCACAGAGTAGGGTACAGCAAAAGCATTGACTAGGTAGGTATCTGCAAGAAAAAGAGGAGGGGTAAGCACCAGAAACTCTTGTTCCTAAAAAGGTTATTAGCCTCTAGCCTGTCATACTGCTTAGGCACCAGGTACAGGTATTTTTCCTCCACACATACCTTTAGATTCTCCTCATTACAAATTTTGTAGCTGACATCCATCAATGTAGAAGCAGCACTAGCACCCTGGACAAAGAACAGGGCCCAGTGTTGAACATAGTGGAACTATAAGGATTGAAGGGAACAGAAATAGTGTCTGATGCCTTTGGCCCTAGCTAAGATAAATATCTCCCCCTTCCCTCTGCTGCCTCATCTGGTTTCACCATCCTATCTTATATCCACTGGAGTGAAGGGGACATTGCAATGGCTATTGATTGAATTCATTAACTATGTCTTGTCATACTTCCTTCAATAGGAAACATAAAGGTGAAAGCAAAGGAACAGACACAGGAGGAACAACATGGAATAAGGCTGGAAAACACACACAACACAGTGTTCTTTACCAAAGTTCTACTGGCCTTTACAGGGCTTTTAAAGAAAGGACCACTGCATGATTTCTTATGTTTGTGCTATACATGGATTTCTTAAAATCTATTTCCCTTCATGCAAAAGCTCTCCTCCAAATAATCAATGTAATGTGTTTAATGTGGTCTTCCTTTTGTAACGTTCCAGGACATCTTATCTAGTGCAGACCTTGCCATGACACTCACTGTGATCTTGAACCATCTCTCTGTGATTGCATCTTGTGTTTTCTTCTCTGTTTCTCTCTAGAGGTTTTCTACTTGTCCACACAGTAATATCAATATGCCCTTCATTATGTAATTTTACTCCTCTTTTGTTGCATTGGAAGTTATAGAGAGTGCTGAGTGGGAAAGTGGAGGGAAAAAAAGGGTGACCATAAATGTTAAGAAAACCTTCCGTACACTATTGCTTCTCTGACACCAGGACTATAATTGTTGAACAATGATTTCACTTCTAGCACTCTTGGGTTTTCCAGTGAAAGAAGAAAAAAAAACACAGAGAGTGAAAGAGTTGCATGTTCCCATGGACTGGTACATGCAAACCAGGCTGCCCCATCACTTACTGTAGTAATTGATACATCTAGACACCCCTCCTCTCCATGTTTCCATCATCCTTCTGGAGGTGTGAAGGCTGAAGCTCATATCCACCATGCTGATAACAAGGGATCCTCCTGCAAACATTATCTTAAAAAGAGCTCCAAACTTTCTTTCATCTTTGAGGTGAGCCACAAGCATCATTGTCTTCTGAAACAAGGAACAAAAATTCAAGTTTAGAGACACGTCTGTGATCACTTGCCATTTCTTAGGTTATCACCATAGTAGGGCAAGCAAAGTGCCAACCTGCCCTAAGGGACCATACCTTCAAACCCCAGAAAGGAAACTCCTCTACCTGTCCAGAGACTTATAGGAGAGACTTATCTGACAGATGATGCTAGCCGGGACAAATCATGCAGGATGAAGAAAGAGGAACAGGATAAAGAGGAGAAGGGGAGAGGAGGAGAGAAAGAGGAAATTGTGTTGAAACTTTTAAAAACTGGAGCAGGATGTATAAAGAACAGAGGTGTATGCATCCACAGGTTAGACTGAACACCAGCCTTACATCAGGAAGCCATGTGAACCTTGCCTCTCTTAGGGCTAACTACTTCTCCAATACATGGGAGGCAATCTCTTTCATGCTTCCCAAACCCAATTGTCACAGGTGGGTACAGGGAACCAGGTTCTTGGTGATTGGGACAAAGAATTGAACTGAAAACCCAGAGTTTATAGCAGAGAACATGGGAGCAGGCCAAGTCCAAGCAGAGATTGACCTCAGGGGCTGGAGGGACTCTATTCTTATAGGGCAGATCCTTCCTGGCTAGTTTTGGTGAGCTTTTACTGCACGTGCACAAGTAGTTGTATTACTTTAAAGCTACTGCACATGTGGTCTCCTATGATTTTCCTTGATTGGTCGCCAGGGAAGAGGGTAACGCAATGTTACCGAATTGACCTCCCTCCTCCTGGGGTCCTCCTGTACTAGGTTCACCTTTCCCTTTGCTAGAAAATTATAGTTCTCCATGTTAGAGATCGGTGAAAAGGAAAGGAGTTATTTATTCAAGTTATACAGACTTAAGAGTAATGACTTAATGTCTTCATCAAAATCCCAAAGTCCCTTAAAACACCCAAAACACACAGTCTGTCCTTCCCCTCTTTGCCTAGTCTAGGGTACCATATCTCAGGAAAAGAAATAGAAGTCCCTGGCTCAGGCAGCCCCCAGTTCTTCCTAGTAATCTGTGCTCGGCTGATAGGCCTCCCTCAGTTCCTGGCACCATCAGTTGTGTTGCTAGGATCTCCAGCTAAAGCTGCATGGTGGTTCTTTGCTAAAGCCACGTGGTGATTCTTCTCATGGCTGCATTGGGCAGGGGTCCCCACTCTGGCCAAAAGCACGTGGTTCTCCCTTATCAAGGCTGTGGGGGTCCCCATTCTGCCAAAAGTGGCTGATTCTCACTGCCACAGCTGCATGTTCCTCTCTGCATGATGGCTGCCGAGTCTCCATTTAAATCCCCGTGTCAATCCTCCTCTGCAGCCCCATTTCCAACTCCTACCATAATTGGTTACACTTGCCAGCACTCTCATATCCTCCCAGCTTTACTGGGCTGCCCATAGTGAGACTGGGCAGGCATCTCCAAGCTCTCACACAGGCACTGTGAAGAGGGGGAGTTGCCTCCCAGTTACATCCTGGGAAGTCACTCCCTTTTCTCTGGCTCAAAGCATGGCCACAGCTATTCAACATATCTATGAAACCAGTTAAAGGTTATAGATATGTTAAATGGCCATGCCAGAGGTTAGCTGCAAAGCTGTTGCTATGCAAAACAGTTCTCAATGGCCCTGCTCCATTTGTCCCTTCCCCCAACTCACACCTGTGGAGGGGGGCAAGGACATCCTATATATCTTTCTAATATTTCCTGGACACCTTGAGTTCTGGACCCCATTACAAATCCTTCTTTTGGGGGCCCCCTGGCTGAACCCTCCTACACAATCAACCACCAAACAGATTTCACCAATACTCAGCAATCTGTGCTTCCTTTGCTGGTGCAGTACAAGCTTTAATGTCAGGTGGAACAGAGGTAACAGCCTTCTAAACTGTCCCCCTCCTCCAGCCTTGATCCAAACACTACTCTATTTGAAATATCCAGAGATAGCTTTCTCTTCACCCAGTCTGAAATGCTTTTGAGTCCAGGAGATAACTCTAACATCAGCTCTTCTATAACATGGGACTGAATGACACATTGGAATGGTGTTTCAACTACCATTTCCCAATATCTATATAGATTCTTCTTTTCTCTTTCTGTTTTTTGAAATAAACATGACTTTTCTTTTTTTAAGATTTTAAAAATTGTTATTCTATTACAGTTGTCCCAATTTTTCCTCCTTTGCCCTCTTCTGTCAAGCTCACCCTGCACTCCCACAGTCAATCCCCACACTGTTGTCCTTGTCCATGGGTCATTCATACATGCTGTTTAACTGGTCCCTTCCCTTTCTTTCCACCATTATCTCCCTCCCCCGCTCCCTGTTGGCCACTGTCAGTCTTTCCCATGTTTCCATTACTTCCCCATGTTTTATTTTGTTTATTAACTTATTTTGTTCATTAGATTCCACCTATAGGTGAGATCATTTGATATTTGTCTTTCACCAACAAGCTTATTTCACTTAGCACAAAATTCTCCAGTTCCATCCATGCTGACACAAGAGGTAGGATTTGATTTCTGATTTGATCCTTTTATTGTCAGAGAACACACTCTGTAATTTCAGGATTTTTTTTTAACTTGTAGAGGATTGTTTGGTGGCCCAAGATATGGCCTGCCTTGATGAATGTTACATAGGCACTTGAAAAAGATTGTATTCTGCTGCTGTTGGGTGGAGCATTCTATTTGTCAGGTAGATCCTATTAGTTTACTGCATTATTCGGACCTCTTGTATCCTTGCTGATTTTCCCTCTAGTAATTCTGTCACTTGCTGTAAGGGTGTAGGAGACCATTCTGCATGGCGTGGGCCCAGCTCCCACTTGGAGATGCACAGGACCCACACCCACAGATAGGTTCTCCCCTGGGGAATCAGGCCTGCAACGTACCTAGGCCACTTTCAGTCTTGCTTTTGCTAAAAAACTCCCTCACCCTGAATTGAAGACATTTACTGCAAAGTAACTTCCTAAAATCCAGGCTAAATCTTCCAAGGATGAGTGTAGTCAGTTCAGCCACTTTTGCCTTTTCATTTGCAAATATCCCTTTTCTGTGATGTGATTAGCAGCATTGGTTCCTTTGTTTTCTGTAAAAGGTAACCACCTAAAGCCAACCAGGGCATGGCAAGTGAGGACCATCATATAATGTGCCCCAGAAAAGAAATATAGGCCTGTCATGGTGGAGGCCATGGCTTTTGGCTCCTCTTGAGAGTGAAGCTGCCTGCCCTTTTCCTCCATAAGACTCGGTAGTCTGTGTGAATGTCTCTCCCCCATCCACAATGTTGCAGACCCCACAAGCCAGGGTCCATGTCATAGGGGGGTGTTGAAGGCCCCAAATATCATTTTGGACTTTGAAATTTCTCCTTTCAACTCCATCAGCTTTTTCTTCATGTACTTTTGGTTCTGTTTTTGGTACATACTCACTTATGTCTGTTATGTCCCCCTGGTGGATTTGTCCTTTCATCACTACGTAATGGCTCTCTTTACTAAGTCTCTTATTAATTTTCTTTTTAACTGGAGATTGTAACCACAGGTATGCTAATAAAATATCTTGGTTGTATTGGACTCTGCTTTCTCTTTTAGGAGTTGTTTTGCTGTCCATGACTCTGCCCATAAACACTCCTGTCAACATATGTAATTTACCATGTAAAATGATTTGGAAGTTTTTTGGCATCTACAGAAATAAGGTAGTCACAATTCTCTCTCACACAGGTAGATTGACTAAGGGTATTTTATCTTTACCACATTCCTCTGAAACAGTACATCACCAGACAACAACACTAGTGTTTTGAGTGGGCAGGAAGATTATGGAAATTAGACTGTTAGAAACCGTCTTCCTTTGGGGTCTCATATTTAAGATGCTCTAGGTTTGTGTGTTGCACATTTTGTATATCAATTACCCCATGTTACCTTAGGGCCACTCATGAGTAAAATTCCAATCACAGCTGATCATTCAGTGATGTGCTCATGACAACCAGGCCTCAGATTAACGCCTCCAGGGAGTCATTGCTCTCACTGTGTGGCCCACTGTCAGGACCATCTTAAAAGTCACAGCCCTTAAGACCTTTCATGTGTGAGGCACCGGAAGTGAAATTGAACATGGGTAGAGCATTTTACCCATGAATACCACTTTCTCAGTTCCCAAAACTTGGAGGACACTTGAGTGGTCTCTTTCTCTGACACTGCACAACCCAGCTATCAGGACGTTTTCTAGGCCCCGCTCCAAAAGTCTATCCAGAATCTAGCCACTTCTCACTACCTCCATTACTACGTGTTCTGCCCAAGATACCAACATCTATAAGGTGGATTATGCTGCCTTCCATCTAGTCCTCTGGTTTAATCTCTGCCCCTTCACTGTCGGTTTTCAATCCAGCAGCAGAGCATAGGGTGTACTCATTTCATTCTGCTCCGACCTACGTAAAAATGGTTTGAAGCCCATGAGCATGTTAAAAAGTCATGAGTTCACAATGCTAGTAAACAACAATAACCACACCAAAGTGACACCTTATTTGGAAGTGTTGGTGAATGCCACGAAAGCAAACCATTTCCATGGAAATCCAATGATAGTAAAAAGAAATCAAATATTAAAGGGGGCAGTAAGGATAATGAGTGAACACATGGTTTATAAGAAGAACTAGAGTAATTTTTGGGAATTGACGTTACTTCAGCAATAATGTTTCCAAGGAGAAAGTATAAAAGTGAGTTAGCTAACAGCTACAGCAATCCCAACACCAGCCAACTAAGTAATTCTAGTGACTGAACAGAGGCATAGGCTTCCCTCATCAAGGTACTTCAGACACAAGGCACCTCAGTCATGGCCTTGTTTTGGGAATCTCTCAGGAGAGTGGATATGTGATAAAAGCCACAGAGGGATATTCCTACACACACACAGACACCCATACACACATACAAACATCCACTTATTGAATGTTTGCATCTCAGCAAAATCTGTCTCACAGTCATGCTGCCATAATCAAAAGTGATACTGGGGCATTATAAAGTAAGTAGTACTATTCACTTTGGATGATGAAGCCAACTTTACTTATTCCCAAATTGCTTATATGTAAAAATCACAGATTAACGCTCACCACCACCTTAATAAAGGTATATAGCAGAGCCCTGGATGGTGTAGCTCAGTAGATTGAGTGCGGGCTGCGAACCAAAGCATTGTAGGTTCAATTCCCAGTCAGGGCACATGCTTGGGTTGCAGGCCACGGCCCCCAGCAACCGCACATTGATGTTTCTCTCTCTCTCTCTCTTTCTCCCCCCTTCCCTCTCTAAGAATAAATAAATAAAATCTTTAAAAAAAGATATATAGCAGAAAACACAAAGGGGCGGTGTGCACCCACTGCGACTGTGGACACCACCTGAGAAGAATTAGACAGTGATGGAACTTGCTCAGCCTGAGTAGGTGGGAGCTGTGAACACCAGTATACCTGCTGCAAGAGGAAACCCACCAAAAAAAAAAAAAGAACCACCAACAGAGAACAACAGAAACAGGTGAAGGAGAGAGTGGAAGCCACAATACCTCAACCCAGGACTGATCTGAAAAAACAAAGAAATGGTGGGCAAATTACCCAGGACAAATGACTGAACAAGAATGAGCGAGAAGTCTCAAAACCTCATAACCTCACAGAAGAACCAGCTTCAACACAACCTGTCCACACCTGCACAAGAGAATCCAAGACATGATGGTTGGAGTGACCCTCAGTTAACCAGCTGGAGGTAAGGACCCACCAAAGAAAGACCCGACAAAAATGAAAACTCAAAGACACACAGAGAGCCAACATAAACAACAGCCCAAGATCTGCAAGATCAGGAGATCAAGGGGACTGCACCACTGAATTTCACAGGTCTACTACCATAGAAATTCACAACATGAACCTATGAAGTCAGAAAAGATCAATTTAAGAATGAGAGGCTAACAAGAAGAGTCTCACAAACAATAGGAAGACAAAGAAAAAATCCCCAAAGGAAAAGAAAAAAGGAAGACTCAGAAAGAATGCTAAATGAAATAGAGGCAAGTCAACCATCAGATATTGAGTTCAAAGCAATGGTTTTCAGGAAGCTCTATGAGCTCACAATGAGCTACCAGAAACTACAGGAAAACTACAATGAACTCACTGCAAACTATGTCAACATGAAAAAGGAAATAGAAACTATCAACAAGGGCTAATAGGAAATGAAGAATACAATTTTTGAACTGAAAAACACAGTAGAAGGAATCAAAAGCAGGCTAGATGAAGCACAGGATCAGATCAGTGAGCTGAAGGAAAAAGTAGAAAAAAAAAGAAACACCCAGAAAGAGCAAGAAAAGGAAAAGAGGGTCAGAAATAATAAAGAGGGGTCAAGGGAAATGCAGGACAACATGAAACATAATAATATCCATATAATGGAGATACCAGAAGGAGAAGAAGAGCAAGGGATAGAAAACCTGTTAGAAAAAGCATGGTGGAAAACTTCCCTAATTTGATTAGAGAAAAACTGACACAAATCCAGGAAACACAGAGTCCCAATCAAGAGGAACCCAAAGAGGCCCACCTCAAGACACATCATAATTAAAATGGCAAAATTCCAAGAACAACAGAATCTTAAAGGCAGCAAGGGAGAAACAGTAAGTAACACACAAGGGATCCCCGATAAGGTTAGCAGCTGACTGATAAGGCTCCAATCCAGAAGAGAATGGCAAGAAATATTCCAAGTACTGAAAACCAGAGGCCTGCAACCAAGACTACTTTACCCAGCAAGGCTCTCAATCAAGATAGAAGGCCAGATAAGGAGCTTCCCAGACAAAAGAAGTCTAGAAGAATACACCTCCTCCAAACCAGCTCTGCAAAACATGCTAAAGGCTCTGCGTTAAGAACAGGAAGAAAAACAGTGAGAAAGAGAGGAATATAGGAATATGAAAAAATGGTATTGAATAAGTATGTATCAATAATAACCTTAAACACAAATGGATTAAATGTCTCAATCAAAAGACATATAATAGCTGAATGGGTAAGAAATCATGACCCACGCATATGCTGCCTACAGGTGACCCTCCTCAGATCATAAGACTTACACAGACTGATAGTGAAGGGCTGGAAACAAATATTCCAAGCAAATGGTCAGGAATAAAAAAAAAAAAAAAGACGGGGAAGCAATACTCATATCAGAAAAAAAATAGACTTCAAAAAAAGAGCCATAAAAAAGGACCCAGAAGGTCACTTCATAATAGTCTAGGGAAGAATACTTCAAAGATACATAGACATTGTAAATATATATGCACTCAACATAGGAGCACCAAATACATAAAGAAAATCTTGGAGGACTTTAAGAAAGACATTGACAGCAACACAATCATAGTAGGGAATTTTAACACCCCACTGTCAAAAATGGACAGATCTTCCAAACAAAATATCAACAAAGATATTGTGGCATTGAACAAGGCTCTAGATCAAATGGACTTAACTGATATATATAGAACCTTTCATCCCAAAGAAGCTAAATACACATTCTTTTCAAATGCACATAGAACATTTTCAAAGACAGACCACATGATAGGGTACAAAACAAGCCTCAACAAATTCAACAAAGTTGAAATCATATAAAGCATTTTATCTGACCAGAAAGGACTGAAACTAGAAATCAACATCAAGGAAAACACTGAAAAACACTCAAACTCATGGAGATCGAATAGCATGCTATTAAATAATGAATGGGTCAAGAATCAGATTAGGGTGGAAATAAAAAAGTTTATGTAAACAAATAAAAATGAACTCACAACAATCCAAAACTTATGGGACACAGTGAAGGCAATCCTGAGAGGGAAGTTCATAGCCATAGAGGCCTTCCTAAAAAAGATAGAAACATTTCAAATAAACAACTTAACCTTACACCTACAAGAACTCAAGGAACAATAACAAACACAGCCCAGAGCAAGTAGAAGGAAGGAAATAACCAAGATCAGAGCAGAATTAAATGACACAGCGACTAAAAGCACAATCCTAAGTATCAATTAATCCAGGAGATGTTTCTTTGAAAAGATAAAGAAAATTGACAAGCCCTTAAGCAGACTCATCAAGAAAAGAAGACAGAGGACCCAATTAACACAATCAGAAATGAAAGAGGGGAGATTACAACTGATACCACAGAAATACAAAGGATTGTAAGACATTACTATGAAGAAGTATATGCCAAGAAATTTGAAAACCTACATGAAATGGACAAATTTCTAGAAAAATATACTCTTCCAAAACTCAATAAAGAAGAAGCAGAAAGCCTGAACAGACCAATAACACCTGGTGAAATTGAAGCAGTAATCAAAAAAGTTCTGACACACAAAAGCCCTGGGCCAGATGGTTTCACAGTAGACTTTTACAAAGCATTTACGGAAGTTAACCCCCATCCTTCACAGACTATTACAAAAAATCCAAGAAGATGGAAGTCTCTGAAACTCTTTTTATGGAACCAGCATCATCCTAATCCCAAAACCAGTTAAAGATATAACAAAGAAAGAAACCCTCAGGCTAATATCACTGATGAACATAGACACTAAAAGCCTCAACAAAATATTGGCAAACTGCATCCAGCAATAACTTAGAAAAATCATACACCATTATCAAGTGATTTTCATCCTAGGGATGCAAGGATGGTACAATATTTGTTAATTGATGAGAAACTTTCCACCGAAAGTGTCCACCGAAAGTTTCTTCTTTCTAATCCCTCTCTCCCACCCCTCCCTGTGTCTCTTTGCCGTAGATAACCACTAATCAGCTTATGACAACATAGAATCATTCTCATTTTCTGTAATTTTATATAAATGGAATCAGTACATGTATACTTTTGGAGGGGCCAGTTTTCTGTCACTATAATTTAAAATCCATCCATGCTATACATATCAATAATCATTGCTATAGATTACAAGTAATATTCCACTATTTGACTAAACCACAGTTTCTTATCTATTTACTATTAATAGACATTTGGATTTGGGGTAGTAGAAACAGCTGCTATCAGCAGTCATGTACAACTGTTTCTATGGATATATGCTTTGTTTTTATCTTGGGATAACTGGATTATATGTTTATTTTTTTATTTTCCTTTTTTATTTTTTAACACTTTTAATTGCTGTTCAAGTACAGTTTTCTGCCTTTTCTCCCTACCACTCCCCATAAAAAGTATTTTTTCGACATTTAAAAAATCTACTGACTGACATGTTTCCCTAAGTAAATCACATGCTATCAGGAACAAAAGTGCAATAAAGCTTGTAAAAAAATACCTGGAAAAGGCTGGAAATTAGAGGGGAATGTGAAAGCAGCAATAATGAACTCTAGCTAACAGATACTGAGCCTTCACTCCATATCAGGCATTCTATCCACTTCACAAGTTTTATCACAATTTCACTGTCTGTTTTACTTGAAATTCACTTGTGACTTTGTTTCTTTTGCTATTCTTTCTAACTTAGGTTGAAAGCTTTGTTCATTTTACTACTTTTTTTGTCCTTTCATTAATAAAATCATTTAATACTGTGGGTTGCTATCATCAGAATCATTGTTTTCATATAAAATATTGTTTTGTTTCTAACATAAAAAACTACCGGGGCTTAAGAAAAGAAAAAAAAAAAAGCTGAGTTTGTTATATGCTATACATAACTATTGAAAAAGCTTCCTAAGTTGCTGCTCATTGAAGGGGACATTTCACACATTTTAGAATGTTAGAAAGTAAAAAGAGTGTTTTTTAACATTTTTATTGTTGTTAAGGACAGTTTTCTGCCTTCCCCCCACGCTTCCCCACCACCTGAACCCTCCCCACCTCCCTCCCCTGTTTCCACCCCCTTGTTATTGTCCATGTGTGCTTTATAATTGTTCCTGTAAACCCTTCACCCTTCCCCATATGTTTATATGTTTAACTTACATTTTCCAAAGTGTAACATTTTGCATTCATGCAGCAGTGTATGAGATTTCTGATTCCTTCACATCCTTGCTAACACTTAGTGCAGTCAGTCTTTTTAATTTTAGCCATATCTCATTGTTTTAACTTGCATTTCTGTAATGACTAATGATGATAAACATTTTTTCATATGCACATTTGCCATTCTTTTTTAAAAGGTTTTATTTATTTATTTTAAGAGAGAGGGGAAGGGAGGGAGAAAGAGGGAGAGAAACATCAATGTGTGGTTGCCTCTCCCATGCCTTCTGCTGGGGACCTGTCCCAGAACCCAGGCATGTGCCCTGACTGGGAACTGAGCCAGGGACCTTTTGATTCACAGACCAGCACTCAATTCACTGAGCCATACAAGCCAGGGCTTATTGCTGATTCTTTAAAGACTTCTTTATATATATACTAGATACAAGTCAATTATCAAATACATGTTTTACAAATATTTTTCCCAGTCTGTGGATTATCTTTTTATTGCCTTAAAATATATTTTGTTTATTCTTTCCTTTATGTCCCTTGCTACAGGGGACATATCAGTAAAAATGTTGCTCCTTGAAATATCTGAGTTTTTCCTGACTATGTTCTCCTCTAGGGCTTTAATGGTGTCACAGCTTATATTTAAATCTTTTGTCCACCTTGAATTTATTTTTGTGTATGGCGTAAGTTGGTGCTTGACAGCATGGATGGAACTGGAAAGCATTATGCTAAGTGAAATAAGCCAGGCGGTGAAAGACAAACACCATATGATCTCACCTTTAACAGGAACCTAAACAATAAAACAAACAAACAAACAAGCAAAATATAATGAAAGACACTGAAATAGAGAACAGACAGACAGTGACCAGAGGTGAGAGGGGAGGGAATTTCAGGGGAAAAGGGGAACGGTTTACAGGAACAAGTATAAAGGACACATGGACAAAAACTAGAGCAGGTGGAAATGGGAGGGAGGTGGGAAGGGCTGGAGGGGGTGGGCTGGGATTGGAGTAGAAGACAGAAAACTGTACTTGAACAACAATTAAAATAAAAAGTATGTATTTTTTGAAAAGCAAAAAATGTTTTTAATTTTATGAAGAACAATTCTTTTTACCATTTGTGCTTTAGCGTTATGTTTAAGAAATTGTTGCCTAAACAAGGTTACGAAAATATTATCCTATATTTTCAAAATTTTTATAGTTTTAGGATTCACATGTCAGTTTATGATCCACTGTGCAGTTTTGGATATGATATATATTATAGGTTGAAGTTCATTTTCTGGCATAGTGATAACTAATTGTTCCAGCATTGTTTACTTAAAAGACTCTTCTTTCTCCACTGAATTACTTTGCATCTCTGTCAAAACTCAGTTGTCCCTGTATGTGTGGGTCTGTTTCTGGACTTGTTATTCTGTTCTATTGATCTACTTGTCTGTCTTGATTATGATGCCAGACTGTCTTCATTACTGTAGCTTCATTATGTCTTCAAATCAGGCAGTTTGAGTGTTCTGACTTTATTATTTTTCAAGTTTTTTTTCGTGTTCTATTAATAGTCGTCCAGATTCTTCCCCATTGCTTCCCTCTGCCCTTCCCAACCCCCTGCTTACATGGTCAATCCCCACGCTGTTGTCCATGTCCATGGTCATTTATACCTGTTCTTTCACTAGGTCCAACCCTTCTTTCCTTGCTTGTCCTGCCCCTCCACCACTCTGATCACTATCAGTTTGTTCCTTGTTTCCATGCATCTGGTTCTATTTTTCTCCTTAGTTTATTTTTGTACATTAGGTTCCTGTTAGAAGTGAGATAATATAGTGTTTGTCTTTCACGACCTGGTTCATTTCACTTAACATAATACTGTCTAGTTCCATCAATGCTGTCACAAACAGTAGGAGTTCCTTCATTTTCTTCTGTTGCATAGTACTTCATTGTGTAAATATACCACAGTTTTTTGATGCACTCATTTACTGATAGATGCATAGGCTGTCTCTAGCATGTGGTTATTATAAATAATGCCACTATGAGCATAGGAGTGCATAGGTTCTCCTGAATTGGTGTTTCAGGTTTCTTAGGGTACAATCCCAGCAGTGGAATCTCTGGGTGAAAAGACACTTTCATTTTTAGTTTTTTTGAGGAAATTCCATACTGTTCTCCACAGTGGCTGCACCAGTCTGAATTCTGACCAGCAAGTCACTAGGTTCCCTTTTCTCCACATTCTGACCAGCATTTGTTGTTTGTTGATTTATTAATGATAGCCATTCTGACAGGTGTGAGATGATATTTTGTTATGGTTTTTAATTTACATCTCTCTCATGGCTAGTGATGAGCATTTTTTCATATGTCTACGAGCCATCTGTATGCCCCCTTTGGAGAAGTGTCTGTTCAGGACCTTTGCCCATTTATTAATTGGATTGTTTGTCTTCCTAGTGTCGAGTTGTATGAGTTCTTTATATATTTTAGAGATCAAACCCTTGTCTGAGGTATTGTTGAAAAATATGTTTTCTCATACAGTTGGTTCCTTTTTCATTTTGATAATGTTTTCTTTAGCTGTACAGAAGTTTTTTAATTTGATACAGTTCCATTTGTTTATTTTTTCCTTTATTCCCCTCGTCCTACAGGATGTATCGCCAAAATTGTTGCTGTGTGAGATACCTTAAATTTAATGTTTTCCTCTAGGACTTTTATGGGGTAGCTTGTGTTTAAGTCTTTTAACTATTTTGAGTTTATTCTGGTGTATGATGTAAGTAGCTGGTATAGTTTCATTTTTTTCACATGTACCATTGCAGATCTCCTAGCACCTTTTGTTGAAGAGGCTATTTTTACTCCATTTTGTGCTTCTGTCTCCTTTGTCAAATGTTAATTGACCATAGAAACATGGGTTTATTTCTGGGTTCTCTTTTCTGCTCCATTAACATATGTGTCTTTTCTTATGCCAGCACTAAACTGTTTTGATTACAGTGGCCTTGTAATATAGTTCTATATCAGATATTGTGGTCCCTCCTCCTTTGTTCTTCTTTCTCAAGATTTTTGTGGCTACTTAGGCTCATTTTTCCTTCCATATAAATTATTGAAGTATGTGTTCCAACTCTGTGAAATACATCACTGGTATTTTAATAGGTATTGCATTGAATCTATAGATTGCTTTGGATAGTATGGACATTTTAATGATGTTGATTCTTCCAGTCCATGAACATGGTATATGCTTCCATTTTTTTTTTTTTGTATCTTTGTTGATTCTTTCTTCAGTGTTGTGTAGTTTTCTGAGTACATGTCTTTTACCTCCTTGGTTAAGTTTATTCCTAGGTACTTTATTTTTCTTATTGCTATAGTAAATGAGATTTCTTTCCCTAGGTTCTGTTTCTGATACTTCATTGTTGGTGTACAAAAACGTCTTTGATTTCTGAATATTGACTTTGTATCATGCTGCTTTGCCAAATTCACTTATTACATCAAGTAGATTTTCTTGGAGTCTATAGGGTTTTCTATGTACATTATCATATCATCTGCAAGCAATAAGTTTCACTTTTTCCTTTCTGATTTGGACACCTTTTATTTCTTCTTCTTGTCTGATTGCTATAGCTAGGACTTCCAATACTATGTTGAATAGAAGTGGTGAAAGTGGACATTCTTGTTTTGTTCCTGATCTTAGTGGGAAAGATTATAGTTTGTGCCCATTGAGTAAGATATTGGCTATGGGTTTCTCGTATATGGCCTTTATTATTTTGAGGTATGCTCTTACCATTTCCAGTTTGTTGAGCATTTTCATTATAAATGTGTGATGTACTTTATGAAATGCTTTTTCAGTGTCTATTGATACAGTCATGTGATTTTTGTCTTTCATTTTGTTTATGTGGTATGTTACATTTATCGATTTGTGAATATTATACCATCCCTGCATCCCTGGATGAATCCCATGTAGGCATGGTATATGATCTTTTTCATGTATTTCTGGATGGGGTTTGCCAATATTTTGTTGAGGACTTTAACATCTATATTCATGAGTGACATGGGCCTGTAGTTTTCCTTCTTTGTTGTGTCTTAACCTGGTTTTAGAATTGATAATACTGGCTTCATTAAAAGAGGTTGGGATTCTTCCCTCATATTGAATTTTTTAGAATAGTTTGAGAAGGATAGGAGTTAGATATTCCCTACTTGTTTGATAAAATTCACCTACAATGGCATTGGTCCAGGGAGCTGTGCTTCAGGAGATTTTTTTTTATTATTACTGCTTCAATTTCACTAATTATTGTTAATCTATTCAGGTTTTCTGCTTCTTCTTGATTCCGTTTTATAAGATTATGTGTTTCTAGAAATTTGCCCATTTCACCCAGGTTGTCAAATTTCCTGGCATATAGTTGTTTGTAGTAATTTCTTACAATCCTTTGTATTTCTATGGTATCAGTTGTAATCTCTCCTCTTTCTTTTCTGATATTATTTATTTGGGTCCTCTCTCTCTTTTTCTTCATGAGTCTCCTTAAAGACTTGTCAATTTTGTTTTTGTTTTCAAAGAACCAACTCCTGGATTTATTGACCTTTTGAATTGTTCTTTTAGCCTATGTCATTTAATTCTGCTCCAGTCTTGATTATCTCCTTTCTCCTATTTGCTCTAGGCTTTCTTTGTTGTTCTTTCAGCTGTTCTTGTAGTTGTAGGGTTAGGTTGTTTATTTGAAATTTTTGTATCTTTTCTACTTAGGCTTATATTGCTATGAACTTCCCTCTCAAGGCTGCCATCCTGTGTTCCATAGGTTTTGGTCTGTTGTATATTCATTTTAATTTGTTTCCAGAAATTTTTTATTTCTCCCTTGATCTCATTGTTAACCCATTCATTTTTTACTATCATGCTATTCAGTCTCCATGAATTTGAATATTTTTGAGTATTTTCCTAGAGGCTGGTTTCTACTTTAAAGCCATTGTGATCCAAGAAGAAGCTTAATATGATTTCAATTTTTCTGAATTTTGGGGGTTTGTTTTGTGACCTACCATGTGGTCTATCCTACAGAAAGTTCAATATGCACATGAAAAGAATGTATAGTCTGCTGCTTTGAGATACAACATTCTGCAAATATCAGTTAAATCCATCAATTCAAGTGTGCCCTTTAAGATCTCTTTTGGGACTTCCGACCAAGATGGAAGCATAGGTAGACACACTGTGCCTCCTTGCACAACCAAGATAGGGACAACAACAATCTAGAAACAGAATAAGAGCCAGAACTGAGAAAATTGAACTGTATGTAAGTTGGACAATCAAGGAGTTAAAATAGACACATTCATCCAGACCATAGGAGGGGCGGAGTCGGGAAGCCAGGTGGAGAGGGGTTGCAAGGCACAAAGAGCATTGGGACTGGGTGCATAAGACTGCAGTGGGCAGACCCTGGGCACTCAAGGAGCAGCTGGAAAACCCCAGCCAAGGGGTGGCAATGGGCAGACCCAGTGAGGTGGCAATTTTGGATCAAGGCACTGTGCACACCCCAAGATCCCAGCACTGGGAAATAGAGCCTTGGGGCACTAATTGAAAACACCTGTGGGGGTTGGGGTGCAGGGAGATACTCCCAGCCTCACAGGAGAGGTCGCTGGAAAGACCCACGGGGTGCACAATCCCACCCACACAGGAATCAGCACAAGAAAGTTCCCGTTTGCTTGGGGGAAGTGGTGGAAGGGACTGAAATTGTCAGAGAGCAGAGCAAGCACCATTGTTCCCTCTTGGACCCCATCCTTACATACAGCATCACAACCCAGTGACTGGGTTGCCCCACCCTGGTGAACACCTAAGGTTCTGCCCCTCATACATAACAGTCACAACCAGACCAGAAAAAGAGAGAGAGAGAGAGAGAGAGAGAGAGAGAGAGAGAGAGAGAGGGAGAGAGAGAGAGAGATGGCTCAAAGAGAAGAACAAATGAAAGCCCCAGAACCCATCCTTTTAAGTGATCAAGAGATAGCCAACCTATCAGATGCACAGTTCAAAACACTGGTGATCAGGATGCTCACAGAATTGGTTGATTTTGGTTGCAAATTAGATGAAAAAAATGAAGGCTACAATAAGTGAAATGAAGAAAAATACACAGAGAACCAATAGTGATGGAAAGAAAGCTGGGTTTCATATCAATGGAGTGGACCAGAAGGGAGAAAGAAACAACCACACAGAAAAGAATGAAGAAATAAGAATTCAAAAAAATGAGGACAGGCTTAGGAACCTTCAAGACATCTTTAAACATTCCAACATCCAAATTATAGGGGTACCAGAAGGAGAAGAGGAAGAGCAACAAGTGGAACATTTATTTGAAAAAATAATAAAGAAGAGCTCCCCAATCTGGGAAAGGAAATAGACTTCCAGGAAGTCCAGGAAGCTCAGAGAATCCCAAAGAGGTTGGACCCAAGGAGGAACACACCAAGGCACATCAAAATTACAGTAGCCAAGGTAAAAATGAATGAGGGAATATTAGAAACAGCAAGAGATAAGGAGACAGTTACCTACAAAGGAATTCCCATCAGACTGTCAGCTGATTTCTCAAAAGAGACTTTGCAGGCAAGCAGGGGCTGGAAAGAAGTATTTCAAGTCATTGAAAGGCAAGGACCTACATCCAAGATTGCTCTATGCAGCAAAGCTTTCATTTAGAATGGAAGGGCAGATAAAGTGCTTCTGAGATAAGGTCAAGTTAAAGGAGTTCATCATCACCAAGCCCTTATTATATGAAATGTTAAAGGGACTTATCTAAGAAAAAGAAGATAAAAAACCTGTGTAGTAAAATGACAGCAAGCTCACAGTTATTAACAACCACACCTAAAATAAAAACAAAGAGAAACTAAGCAAACAACTAGAACAGGAACAGAGCCACAGAAATGGAGAACACATGGAGGGTTAGCAACAGGGGAGTGAGAGGAGGAGAGAGGGGTAAAAGGTATGGAGAAAAAGTAGCATAGATGGTAGGTAGAAAATAGATGGGGGGGGCAAGAATAGTATGGAAAATGTAGAAGCTAAAGAATTTATGACACATGGACATGAACTAGAGGGGGTGAATGTGGGTGGGGGATGGTGTGTAGGGTGGAGGGGGGTGGAGGGTGGTAAAGGGACAGCTGTAATAGCATAATCAATAAAATATTTTTAAAAATCTCTTTTGCTTTGTAGATTTTTTTTGTTTTGAAAATCTATCCTTTGATGCCAATCGGTTGTTCAGACTCCCTATTATGACTGTGTTATTGTCAAATTCTCCTTTTATATCCACCAAGATTTTCTTTATATATTTAGTTGCTTCTATTTTGGGTGCATATATGTTTACAAGGGTTATATCCTGTTGTGTGATTGATCCCTTTCATATTATGTAATGTCCTTTGTCTTTTGTTATGGCCTGCGTTTTGAAGTCCATTTTCTCTGATAAAAGTATTGTTACTCCATGTTTTTTTCATTTCCACTTTTGTGGAATATCTTTTTTAATCCCTTCACTTTCAGTCTGTGTCTCTTTTGTTCTGAGCTAAGTCTCTTACAGACCAAATATATATGGGTCATGTTTTCTTATCCATTAAGCTACCCTATGTCTTTTGATTCAAGCATTTATTTAAACCATTTACACTTGAAGTTATTATTGATAGGTATTTATTGCCATTTTATTCTTTATACCTATGTTCCTCTCTCTCTTTGTTTTTTTTTTTCCTTTCTTCTTCTTAAAGAAGTTCCTTTAGTATTTCTTGCATAGAACACTGATTAGGTGGTAATATAATTCTTTAGCTTTTTTCCCCTCTAGGAATGTCTTTATTTCCCTTTCAGGTTTAAATGATAGCCTTGCTGGATAAAATAGTCTTGGTTGTAGTTCCTTGTTTTTCTTTTCTTCCCTTTATTTTTTTTTTACACATAATCACATTCAATAGAAAGGTTTATAGAGGGAAATGGGGAGTAAATTTCAAGCTAATCTACAGGTTTCTGGACCATTTTTAAAGAATATTTTTTATTGTTGTTTAAGTACAGTTGTCTCCATTTTTGCTCCACCAGACCCCCAGCCCTCCCCACCTCCCACCTCTGATCCCAACCCCCCTTGGTTTTGTCCTTGTTTCCTTTATAACTGTTCTTGAAAACCTTTCCCTGCCCTCCCCCATTATTCTCTCTCACCTCCCCTCTGGTTATTGTCATGTTGTTCTTAATTTTAATGTCTCTGGTTATATTTTGCTTGCTTTTTTTTTTATTAAGTTCCACTTATAGGTGAGATCATATGGTATTTGTCTTTCACCACCTGGTTTCTTTGACTTAGCATAATGCTCTCCAGTTCCACCCATGCTGTTACAAAGGGTAGGAGCCCCTTCTTTCTTTCTACTGTGTAAAAGTTCCTTGCTTTTCATCTCACTGAGTATTTCATGTCAATCCCTTCCTGCCTGAAGTGTTTCTGTTGAGAAATCAGCTGATAGCCTTATGGGAACTCCCTGTAGATAACTGTCTTTCTCTTTGTGCCTTAATATGTCCTTATATTTAACCTTTGGCATTTTAATTATGATATGTTTTGTTGTGAGCCTCATTGGGTTCAACTTGATTGAGACTCTTTGTATTTCTTGAACTTGTGTGTCTTTTTCCTTCAATAGGTTTGGAAAGTTTTCAGCCATTATTTCTTCAAACAGGTTCTCAATCCCTTTCTTCTCCTTATGGTATCTCTAGGATGTGGATGTTGTTGCACTTGATGGTGTCCCTGTGGTCCCTTGGACTTTCCTCATTTAAATTTTTTTTTCTCTTTTTGTTGCTCTGCTTGGCTGTTTTCTGTTTGCTTTTTACATTTAAATATTTAAATCTTAAAGAACATATGACTTTAAATAATATCTGCCTTCTTTGTTACTATATCCTATAAAATATGCTGTGAATAAGGAAATCTAACTTTATTTTTATTTTATTTGTTTATTTTTAGACAGAGAGGAAGAGAGGGAGAAAGAGATGGAGAGAAATGTCAATGTTTGGTTGCCTTTTGTGTCCGCCCCCCCCCCCACCCCCCCGGGGACCTGGCCTGCAATCCAGGCCAGTGCAGGAAATCCAGGACATCTAACTTTATTTTAATATTTAATAAAAGTAACTTTCATTTTCTTTACTTTGGGATTTGAAAATTCTAATTTCATCATAATAAGCACTTATAAATTCTTTGGTCTCTTCCTAGGCTTTTAAAATTATATATACTTGTATTGGTTTTAATTATTCTAGCCTGGTAATTATTTTAGTATAGAATATAGCAAGTGTCTCTTTATTATGCTTTTTCTAGATGGCCATCAGAGCTAGGTGGTATTTTTACTGTTTCTGATGAATGTAAGGATGGGAAGAATGATTTACCCAATGTCATAAAGTTAGAATGTGGTGGATAGAGCCTTGGGACCCAGATTTCCTTCCTCTTACTGTAGTGTTCTGCTTGGCAGAATCATGATTTTGCTTTGTTCCTTTGTGGTTTGGTGTATCTCTGTAACTTTAATGATACAACCAACACCATGTTCTCTTGTTTCTCTGCTGCTGGTGGAGAGAATAAGAAAACAAAAAGCGGGAATGTACACATATCACTTACATGAAGATGTGTAATATTTTCATTCCTGTATCAATTATATCAACTTAACCATTCTACAACATAAAAATTGCCATTTGTAATATAAATGTGTGCTTATTTTCCTTCCTAACTCTATAAAATCTCTGATGTATTTATTGTTGTTCTTACTTGATAGATGGAGAAACTAAGGCTGAGAAAAGTGAAGAAATCTTTTGCAGGTTGTATTGCTAATTAGTGACAGAGCCAGAGTTCCCATATAGTCAGTCTAATTTTGGTGGCTATGCTCTTAACACTCAATTAATCTGCCCTTATATATAGCAGTTTTCTGTGGCCTAGATCCTGGCTTGTTTAAACCTTAACTGGTATGGTGTCTGTGCTGTACCATTAACATATAGATACTCACACAACACCCCAGGAGAATGACAACACTGGTAGTGTGCTTATTCTTTTCACAATAGAACTCAATCTGGGAGACATTTTATTTTCACCAAGTACCAGGAGGTATAGTGATAAGGATATCAAAACCAGGGTTGATGGGGAGGGAAGGTTTTCTTGATTATCTCTCATATACAGACACTACACTAAGTACTTTATGTATGGCATCTCATTTTATCATTTTCATTTATATTCCCTAAAGGAAACTATTTCAGAGATAATATCACTTGTCCCATGCTACACAGTTGTGTCAGCCAAAATGCTACATCACTATTTTCATTACCCTCAAACATTTTGTGTCACATTTATCATGTTATCTTTCACTGTCTTTTTGTCATTTGTGAGTGTGCAGTAGATATGTATTGGTCAATGAGTGGATAAGGGTGGGAAAATTCATTTGCTGAGTGCAAAGAATAGGCTAAAAATTAGGTGCTGCCATTAAAAGAGAAGGTAGGCTCAGATTCTTTTCTCCTGATTTTCTTCAAAAGAGGCACAAAAGTTGAAATGGGAGCATTTTTACCAATTATATTCATATTTACTTTCCCTCCTAACTTCAGAACAACTCCTCCATGGGCAGTGACTAAAAATAACTTCAGACTAAGGTTAAAACAGTGACCAGAGGGGAGGGGGAAGGGTACAATGGGGGATAGAAGGGGAAGGGTCATCAAGGAACAGGTATAAAGGACCCATGAACAAAGACAACAGGGAGTGGGGAAGGTAAGATTGAACGTGGGAGGTGGGGATGGGTAGGATGGAGGAGAGTAATGGAGGGATAATGGGGACAACTGTAATTGAACAATAATAAAAAGGAAAAAAACTCTTCATTGAATGTGAATGGCCAGATCAAAATTTTCCTCTCAGACCCTAGTTATATTAAAGTACAAAAGTCACAGAAAGGATACATTAGGATATTGGCGATACTTCCTAGTAAAGGAGGACTCTTATTTTAGATGACATTCATATTCTACCTGCATCAATTAATGAAATCCAATAAGAACATTAATAATAAGAGTTAATTTTGACCTTGTACTCAACAGAGATCCTTTCTATTAATATTTCAGAGTAAGCAATGGAATGCAATTTTCATTTTGTTAAACTTTTTCAGTCACATTAATATAATTCCTTGGCCTTTACAGAGTTCCTTTTTTCCTTCTTACCCTGCTGAAACCCCAGGATGCTTGCCCACCTGGGATCTTGTAGGTCTGTAGGGCAGTTGGGAAGACTCCCCAGTTTCATCCTGGTGAGCAGTTTGGGCCTGCAGAAGGGAATTAACTCACCCAATGCCCTATCATTGGCAATGCCTCTCACCAGAGGACCCAGGAAACTCTTGACCTTTACCCCAGCATGTTGCCCAGATAATTTTGTCATTGTACTTCTTTAATATTTTGCCTTCTGGGGCTCCAAGAATATCACAGACACCTAGCTTATGTGCCTACTATAGTTGGCAGTGGCTGAGATACTGGATCTTATATAGACATCCTGAGACTCATTACTCCCTGGACACCAAAATTATGGATCCTGTCTAGGATCTTGTTTTTCTAGGGCTTGAAAGACAACAAAGCTGCCTAGCTCATGTGCGAAATCAACTATAGCAGTGGTTTTCAAACTTTTTTTTTCAAGAAACCTGTATACTTTTAAAATTATTGAGGACACCAAAAGCTTTAGTTTATATGTGGGGTATATCAATTGATATTTACCATATTATTAAATAAAACTGAGAAAAATTAAATACTTATTTATTTGTTAGGGTAGAGAATATTAAAAGAAATCTTTTTTTACTTATTTTATTTTTCAAGTACAGTTGTTTCTATTTTGTCTCCACCACTCTCCCCCATCTTAACCACCGTCACCTCCCACCCTCAATCCTACCACCCTTTGACTTTATCCATAGGTCCTTTTTACATGTTCCTAGATGATCCTTCCTCTTCTTTCTCCAACTAACCCCTTCCTCACAGCCCTATGGTTTCTGTAAGTTTGTTCTTTATTTCAATGTCTCTGGTTTTATTTTCTTTTCCTGTTTGTTTTGTTGATTAGGGTCCACTTACAGGTGATGTCATTTGGTATTTGTCTTTCACTGCTTGGCTTATTTCACTTAGCATGGGTAGGAGAGTCATGAGGGTAAGAGATCTTTCTTACTTTTTATTTTGTTAAATATTTTATTTACTTATTTTTGGACAGAAGGAAAGGGAGGGACACAGAGAGAGAGAGAAACATCAATGTGTGGTTGCCTCTCATGTGTCCACTACTGGGGACCTGGCTTGCAATTCAGCCTTGTGCCCTGACTGGGAATTCAACTGGTGAACCTTTGGTTTGCAGGTCAGTGCTCAATCCACTGGGGCACACCAATCAGGGTTCATTTTTATGTTTTGATCCCTCACCCATTTGAAGTTTATTTTCATGTATGGTGTATGATATGGATCTATTTCCCCAAAATGTCTCGATTGTTCCAGCACAATTTATTAAATGTCATTCTTTGCCCTAGTGATTTTATATTATTTATCATATACTAAAATTTCCATGTGTACTTGGGTGTATTTCTGCATTTTCTATTTTATTCCACAGAGCTGTTTGCCTATTCATGTACCAGTACCATGATATTGCAATTACAGAGGCTTTATACTATGCTTTAATGTCTGGTATCATTACTCCTGTCTCATATATTTTGTTTTTCATTTATATCTTAGCAATCCTGACATTAAAAAAATACAACTCCTCTATCAACCTGTCTAACTTAATAACAGTGTTTACTGATATTTTTAAAATTATCAATTGTATTAAATTCATACATTAACTTAGGGAGAATTAGAATCATTTTAATGTTGAGTTATGTCCAAGAACAATGAATGTTCTTGTTTATTAAAGTTTCCTCTATTTGGGAATGTTTTAAATTTTTGTGATATAGATGTTATTATTAAGTTTATTCTTATGAGTGTATGCTTGGGACCACTCTGCATGATAACAGAGACTGTAGCCCCATAAGAGCAGGCCTTGAAAGAGACTGGTAAGTCTCACTGGAAAGCCAGGAAATGCAGGTGGCAGGCATGACCAGACACTAACACTGAGGGCTCCTGTGGGAAATCAGGCCTGATAAATACATTGTATCCTTTGAAATTTGCTTTGCTTTGTATAGCACTGTTGATATAAGCCAGATGTTTAAGTTCAAAGAATAAGGAGTGAACTCCTTGCTTCATGAAATCCACCTTTACAACCGTCTGGCATCAGCATGTCTCACCAACTCTGACAGGAGACAAACTCTGTGTTTCTTCCATTTTTATCTGTAAATAATGTCAGTTTTTTATGACTATAACCTTTTGGACATTGATTGATAAATTATGCTTGTATGCTGTATTCCCTTACACATTCCAATCCTAATAAAAGCCATTGGGGAGAAGAGTTCAGGGCATTATCCACTAGAGGAAATCACCACATCCTTTCCCACTGGAAAGAACAGATTGTGTCAAGGATGACTCTTTTTGTCTGTGACTGAGAGAAACTCCGCAGCCCAGGGTCCCCCACACATATAATCTTAGTTGTTGCTATTGTGTATGAGCTTTTCTCTACCAATATGTACTCCAGCTATTTGTTATTTGTTGTTGTTGTGTATGTATACAAAGACTATTGATTTTATATGTCAGCTTTATAAACTGCTACCTTAATGATTTCTTTTATTGTTTCAGTTAATTTGTCATTGTTTCTATAAAGGTTTTTCAGGTATACTATATCATGTATACATAAAGATGGCTTTAATTTCTGTTATCAATTCTTATAAATCTAATTCATTTATCAAGTAAACTGACTAAGACATATACCACAACATTGAATAACAATAAAGTAGTGGGCATACTTTCCTTGTTCAATGATTATAAGGAAGATCAATGGGTTCAGTGAGAATTACCAAAAATTAGAGGGAAGCCAGAAGGAACTTATTGCAAACTACATCATCATGAAAAAGGACATAAGAACTATTGAAAAGATCCAGAAGGAAATGAAGAATACAATTTCTGACCCTTGCTGGTGTGGCTCACTGGATTGAGTACCGGCCTGCAAACTAAAGGGCCACAGGTTCGAGTTCCCAGTCTAGAGCACATGCCTGGGTTACACACCAAGTCCCCAGTAGGAGGTGCACAAAAAGTAACCACACACTGGTGTTTCCTTTTCTCCCTCCCTTCCCCTCTCTAAAAATAAAAAAAAATAAAATCTTTAAAAAATAGTGTAATTTTTGAACTGAAAGACACAGCAGAAAGACTCAAAACCAGGCCAGCTGAAACAGAGTATAGAATCAATGAGCTAGAGAACAAGATAGAAAAAAAAACTCACAGAAAGAGCAAGAAAAGGAAAAAAAAGACTCAAAAAGAATGAAGAAGGGTTAAGGGAACTGCAGGACAACATGAAACATAATATCTGTACAATGGGGATACCAGAAGGAGAAGAAGAGAATGAAGGGATAGAAAACCTGTTTGAAGAAGTGATGATGCATCAGAGAGATGCAGATTAAAACCACAATGAGATACCACTTCACACCAGTCAGAATGGACATCATAAACAAAGCAACAAACAACAAGTGTTGGAGAGGTTGTGGAGGAAATGTGTCCCTAGTGCACTGTTGGTGGGACTGCAGACTGGTACAATCACTATGGAAAGCAGTATGGAACTTCCTCAGAAAACTAAAAATGGATCTGCCTTTTGACCTGGCAATTCCACTGCTGGGACTGTATCCTAAGAACACTGAAACACCAATACAAAAGAACATTTGTACCCCGATGTTCATAGCAGCACAATTTACAATAGCTAGGTGCTGGAAGCAACCTAGATGCCCATCCGTAAATGAATGGATCAAAAAACTATGGTACATTTACACAATGGAATTCTATGCAGCAGAAAGAAAGAAGGAGCTCCTACCCTTTGCAACAGCATGGATGGAGCTGGAAAGCATTATGCTAAGCAAAACAAGCCAGGCAGTGAAAGACAAATACCACATGATATCACCTTTAACAGGAATCTAAACAACAAAACAAAAAAACTAGCGAAATATAACCAAAGACACTGAAATAGGGGATAGTCTGACAGTGACCAGAGAGGAGAGAAGAGGGAATTTCAGGGGGGAATAGGTAGGGTTTACAGGAACAAATTTGGAGGGCACATGGACAAAAACTAGGGGTGGGGGGTAAAGGGGGGGGAGGGGGGAGAGGGGGGGGGGTGGGCTGGAATGGGAGTAGGGGGGAGAAAACTGTACTTGAACAATGATTAAAATGAAAAAAAATTAAAAAAAAGAAGTGATGATGCATCACATCTCAAATTTGATTAGAGAAAAAGTCACACAAATCCAGGTAGCACAGAAGGTCCCAACCAATATGAGCCCAAAAACGCCTACTCAAAGACATATCATAATTAAAATGCCAAGTTTTAAAGACAAAGAGAGAATCTTAAAAGTAGCAAGATAGAAACAAGAAGTAACATACACATTAGTTCTGATAAGGATAGAAGCGGATTTCCCAAGAAACACTACAAGCCACAAGAGAGTGGCAGGAAATATCCCAAGTAGTTAAAATTAAAGGCCTGCTACCAAGACTACTCTACCCAGCAAGGCTCTCAATTAAAATGGAAGGTGAAATAGGAGTTTCCCAGACAATAGAAGTGTAAAAGAATACACCTCCACCAAACCAGCATTGCAACATATGCTAGAGGGACTGCTATAAGAAGATGAAGAAAAAGAGTAAGAGAGAGAAACACAGGTACAAAGGGGATAAAATGGCAATGAATAAGTACCTCTCAATAATAACCTTAAAAGAAACCAAAGGGTCATTGGTTTGATTCACAGTCAGAGCACATGCTTGAGTTGTGGACCAGGTCCCCAGTAGGGGTGCTCAAGTGGCAAGCACACACTGATGTTTATGTACCTCTCTTTCTCCCCTCTTCCCTTCTGTTTAAAAATAAATTTAAAAACTTTAAAAATAATAATAATAACCTTAAAAATAAATGTATTAAATGCTCCAATGAAATGAGACAAGGTAGCTGAATAGATAAGAAAGCATGACCAATACATATGCTGCCTACAAGAGTCCTGCCTCAGGACAAAAGATCTACACAGACTGAAAACTAAGGGCTGGAAACAAATTTTCCAAGGAAAAAGTCAGGAAAAAAAAGTCTGGGTAGCAATACTCATATCAGACAAAATAGACTTCAAAAAAAAAAAAGGGGGGGGGCCATAAAAAGAGACCCAGAAGGTCACTTCATAATACTGAAGGGAAGAATCTATCAAGAAGACATAAACATTGTAAATATATACACACCCAACATAGGAGATATTTACACCCAAATATTTAAAGAAAATATTGGAGGACTTCAAGAAAGATATTAACAGCAAAACAATTATAGTAGGCATTTAAACATCCCACCATCAAAAATGAATAAATCTTCCAAACAAAATATCAACAAAGATATTGCAGCATTGAACAATGTCCTAGATCAAATCAACTTAACTCATATACATAGAGGGCATTTCATCACAAAGAAGCAAAATACACATTCTTTTTCAAATGCGCGTGGAATATTTTCAAAGATAGTCCACATGATAAGACACAAAATGAGCCTCAACAAATTTAAGAAAATTGAAATTGTATCAAACATTTTCTCTGACCAAAAGGGACTGAAATTAGAAACCAACCTCAAGGAAAAAATTCAAAAACACTCAAAGTCATGGTAATTGAACAGCATGCTATTAAACAATGAATGAGTCAAAGATGAGATCAAGGAAGAAATCAGAAAGTTTCTGGAAAAGAATGAAAATGAACTCACAACAACCCAAAATTTATGGGACACAGTGAAAGCAGTCCTGAGAGGGATGTTCACAGCAATGTAGGCATACCTAAAAAAAAAAAAAAATCGAAACCTTTCAAATAGACCACCTAACCCTACAACTACAAAATATTGAAGAACAACAATGAAGGCAGCCCAGAGCAAGTAAAAGAAAAGAAATAATCAAGATAAGAGCAGAATTAAATGACATAGAGACTAAAAGCACAATTCTAAGGATCAATGAATCCAGGAGCTAGTTCTTTGAAAAGATAAAAAACAAAATCAGCATGCCTTTAAGGAGACTCATCAAGAAAAAAAGAGAGAGGACCCAAGTAAACAAAATAAAAAATGAAAGAGGAGAGATTACAACCGATGACTGGAAATACAAAGGATTGTAAGAAATTACTATGAAGAACTA
The DNA here is from genome assembly GCF_004126475.2 of Phyllostomus discolor. NCBI lineage: Eukaryota > Metazoa > Chordata > Mammalia > Chiroptera > Phyllostomidae > Phyllostomus > Phyllostomus discolor. The sequence goes on along the minus strand of NC_050198.1, from coordinate 59,222,990 downwards.
TATGCCAAGAAATTAGAAAACCTAGGTGAAATGGATGAATTTATAGAAAAATATGATTTTCCAAAACTCAATGAAGAAGAAGCAGAAAGCCTGAACAGACCAATAACAGCAGTTGAAATTGAAGCAGTAATCAAAAAACTCCCAATACACAAAAGCCCTGGACCAGACTGTTTCACAGGAGAATTCTACAAAGCATTTAAGGAAGAAATAACCCCTATCCTACACAGACTATTCCAAAAAATCCAAGAAGATAGAAGACTCCTAAACTGTTTTTATGAAGCCAGCATCATCCTAATCCCCAAACCAGATAAAGACACAACAAAGAAAGGAAACCTCAGGCCGATATTGCTGAACACAGATGCTAAAATTCTCAACAAAATATTGGCAAACTGCATGCAGCAATACATTGAAAAGATCATACATCATAATCAAGTGGGATTAGTTTCAGGGATGCAAAGATGGTACAATATGCACAAATCAATTATCATAATATGTCACATAAACAAAAATCAAAGACAAAACTCACATGATCATACTAATAGATGCAGAAAAGTGTTTGATAAGGTACAGTACCCATTTATGATAAAAAAAAAAACACACTCAGCAAAGTGGGAGTAGAAGGAACATACCTCAACATAATAAAGGTCATATGTGAGAAACCTATAACCAACATCATATTCAAAGGGCAAAAATTAAAAGCTTCCCCACTTACATCAGGAAAAAGACAAGGCTGTGCATTTTCAGCACTTACATTCAACACAGCATTGGAACTCCTAGCCAGAGTGATCAGACAAGAAGAATAAATAAAAGGTATACATATAGGAAAGGAAGAAGTAAAACTGACATTGTTTGCAGATGACACGACAGTGTACATAGAAAACCCTATAGACTCCACCAAAACACTGCTCCACCTAAAAAGTGACTTTGGTAAAACAGCAGAATACAAAGTCAATATTCAGAAATTGAAGGCATTTTTGTACATCAACAATGAAATGCCAGAACAGAAATAAGAAAAGAATTCACATTTGCTATAGCAACAATAAAAATAAAGTACCTAGGAATAAACCTAACCAAGGAGGTAAAAGATCTGTATTTGGAAACCTACACAACATTGAAGAAAGAAATTAAGGAAGACACAAACAAATGGAAGCATATACTGTGTTCATACATCAATATATTCATACTACCCAAAGCAATTTATAGATTCAATACAATCCTTATTAAAATACCAATAACATAATTCACAGATATTAACAAACATTTCAAAATCTATATGGAACCATAAACGACCCTGAGTAGCTGCAGCAATATTGAGAAAGAAGAACAAAGTAGGAGGGATCACAATACCTGGCATCAAACTATATTATAAGGCCACTGTAATCAAAACAGCCTGGTACTGGCATAAGAACAGACACATGGACCAATGGAACAGACTAGAGAGCCCAGAAATAAACCCAAGTCTCTATGATCAATTAATATTAGACAAAGGGAGCAGTAGCATAAAATGGAATAACAATAGCCTCTTCAACAAGTGGTGTAGGAAGATCTGCACATGCAACAAATGAAACTCAATCACCAACTTATATCATACACAAAAATTAATTCAAGATGAATAAAAAAATTAAATGTAAATGGAGATGCTATAAAAGCCCTAGAGGGGAACATAGGCAGGAAAATTTCAGATATTCCACACAGCAATATTTTCACCTATATGTCTTGTAGAGCAAGGGACATAAAGGAAAGACTAAACAAGTGGAGCTTCATCAAAATAAAAAGCTTCTGATTGGCTAAAGAAAACAGCAGTATTTTACTGATGAAAAGGGAACCAACCATATGGGAAATTATATTTCCCAATGATACCTCAGACAAAGATTTGATCTACAAAATATATGAATAACTCACAGGACTCCACTCAAGGAAGACAAACAACCCAATTAAATAAATGGGTAAAAAAATTTAACCAGATATTTCTCCAAGGAGGACATTCAGAGGACCCAGAGACATATGAAAGAATGTGCAGCATCACTAGTCATCAGAGAGATGCAAGTTAAAACCACAATGAGATACCTCTTTACAGCAGTCAGAATAGCCATCCTAAACAAATCAAGAAACAAGTGCTGACGAGGCTCTGGATGAAAGGGAACCCTAGTGCACTGTTGGTGAGAACTCAGACTGGTGCAACCACTATGGAAAACAGTATGGGTTTTCCTCAGAAAACTAAAGTGGAACATCCTTTACCCAGCAATACCACTGCTGGGATTGTACCCTAAGAATCCTGAAACACCAATTCAAAATAACCTATGCATCCCAACATTCATAGCAGCACAATTTACAATAGCCAAGTGTTGGAAGCAACCGAAGTGCCCATCAGTAAGTGAATGCATCAAAAACCTGTGGTACAATTACCCAATGGAATACTGCACAGCTGAAAGAAAGAAGGAGATCCTACCCTTTCCAACATCATGGGTGGAACTGGAGAGCATTTTGGTAAGTGAAATAAGCCAGGTAGTGAAAGACAAATACCATGTAATCTCACCTATAAATGGAACCTAATCAACAAAACAAACTGTAAGCAAAATATAAGCAGAAAGATTGAATAAAGAACAAACTGACAATAACCAGAGGGGAGGAGTGAGAGGGATAATGGCGGATAATGGTTTCTAGGGTGGGAGGCAGGGGTGGGTAGGATGGGGGACCAAGGTGAGGTGAAAATGCAGAGAACTGTACTTGAACGACAATAATAAAATAATGAAATAAAATAAAGAAACAAGTAAAGCTTCTGGAGAGAAACTTGATAATAGCTAATAAAACTACATATGTGATTAACTTTTGGCCCAATAATTGCACTAATGGGAATATAACTTGAAGATATATTCCCACAAATGCAAACATATTTATGACCAAGATTATTCATTGCAGCATTGTTTGCAATTGCAAAATGTTGAAAACATTTTACACGCCCATACAAAGGTGAATGGTTGCATGGGAGAGATACAACCATAAAATGTAGTCCAATTCAGCTGTAAGAAAGATGAAGCTCTCCATGGAATGATAAGAGGTGATTTCCTGGAATGCTGTTAAGTGGAAAAGGAATAGTGTAATGGAGTACATATAGAATGCTATCATCCATTTAACAAACAAGGGAATATAAGAAACCATATATGTATCTTCTCATTTATGCAAAACAAAATCAGGGTAGATTAAACCAGACACTTAAAGATACTGGTTATCTATTGTAGTAGTGTGGCAAACAAGTGGAAAGAAGTTGGAAATAGGAAAGAGATATAAGTTATGAAAGAATCATTTTTCCCCAAGTAGACATTTTTGTATAACCCAGACTTTTTGAACAACAGTAATGTTTCACAATCCCCAATTTTTTAAAAAAATTAAAATCAACCAGGGTGTGAGGAGGGAGCTTAAACTCAACTACAGACACCAACAAATTAACCTAATTATAATACTGGTACAAATGATCATCTGAACCACATTGAAGAGGCGAGGAAGGAAAGAACCACAGTGAAGAGGTGAGGAAGAAAAGAGCCAAATGAAGAAAGTTGGGGAACTGTATTTTGATTGCATCCTCTGAGGCTAAAAACAAGAACTGTACAGAAATGCAAGTTAGTAAATGTTTTAACAGGGCCATTGGTTAGCATCCATATCGCTACTTTATGTATTCATCAGAAATGAGCAAATAAGAAATTATTGTATATAATAAGAGCAAGGTCAGAGAAAGAAGTTACAAATAAGGATAGAATGGATTGAAATCAGAAATATCAGTATGAGCTCCTGGCTTTTAATATCTATACATATAGGTTGGTATAGAAATATAGATGTATCAATAAGGATGTGTATATACAGTATATTTCCTATTTTGTTGATGGGGAAGGCCTAGCAGAAATGAAACCCCAGAGGCAACGAACATACTCTGAGAATTTGGTTTCTAAATGTAATTTTCCAAGAAAAGGAACCAGGGCTCCTTGAAGAAGTGGTTTGATTCAAGGGCTATGATGTGAAAAAAAAAAAAAACAAAAACAACAAAACACAAGATAAACATGAACATCCTATGGTGCCAGTAAAGAAGAAAGTATACAAAAAATATATATAGGATCATGTCAAAAGGATGCAGAACCAACCAAAAGGAGCCCCAATGACAAAAGCCAGAACAATTCAAGGAACAAAACAAATAATGATATACAGTTAATCCTTGAATAATGCAAGGATTAGGGGTGTCAACCCCTGCATACACGAAAATCCAGGAATAACTTCTGACTCACCTATAGTTGGCCCTATGAATCCAGGGATTCAACCAACCTGCAGGTGGAAAACTGCAGTTGGGAATGCAAAAATACTGTTTTCCATCAGTGATTGGATGAATGTGCAGATGGAAAACCTGTGTTAAGGAAGGGACTACTGTATTTGCTGAAAAAAAAAATTACGTGCATGAGTGGACCTGAATATTAGTGGACCAGCACATTTCAAACTTGTGCTGTTAAAAAGTCAATTTCAATTTGATTATGACTCATAGTATGAGTTATTCATGAGTAGATATTGATATAAATTATTTAAATGACTTGTTGAATTGATAATTTAAAATAAATTTTATAACATATTTTTATAAATAATTTGACAATTTATAAATAAGGGAAAGAGGATAGCTCTTCAGGAGAATTCCAATGAATAAATGTAGTAGGAATGAGGATAATAGAAAGTAACCAGTAAGTAATAATTGTTGTAATCAAGATCCCCAGATGGATTCTAAAAGTAGTGAGTAAAAAAAAATGTCTGAGGAGAAACAGGATGTGTTCACAGTCTTAAAGTATTTCTTACTCAATATTTATTGCTTACAAATAGAAAAATAGCACCATTACAATAGGGTGCCATAATTGTTACCATCTTAATCAAGTGATCAATAAGAATGTCATCAGTAATACAACATACAGAGATCACAGACCCCTGACGTGATACACTGCGGAGGGAACAAAATCACATTTACAGTGTTGTGGTATAAGACCTAAAATTAAGGCCCAATTATACGTATGTCTTGACATCTGGGGAAAACCCAAGGGGTTGAAATGACCTAACCACAATTTTACCTCCCTATTGTGCTCCCACAACTAAGGTCCCCTAGCCAAAGAATGCTCCTTTAAAACAACATTTATTTATTTTTTAGACAGAGGAAAAAGGAGGGAGAAAGAGAGGGAGAGAGACATCAATGTGTGGTTGCCTCTCCCACGCCCCCTACTGGGGACCTGGCCGGCAACCCAGGAATGTGCCCTGACTGGGAATTGAGCTGGTGACCCTTTGGTTCTCAGGCCAGTACTCAATCCACTGAGTCACAACAGCCAGGGCAAGAGTGTTCCTTATCATGGGAACTAGGCACAGTGCCTGCTTAACCCCAAGTAATGGAATTCAGTTTCTCACCAGCTCCTTGTTCCTTGATGTCCCTTTCTTCCCCCCCCCACCTTGCAGTTATTTCCCTCCCCCACCCCCTCCGGTTATTGTCAGTTTGTTCTTTAATTCAATGTCTTTAGTTATATTTTGCTTGGTTCTTTGTTTTGTCCATTAGGTCCCACTTATAGGTGAGATCATATGATATTTGTCTTTCATCGCCTGGCTTACTTCACTTACCATAATGATTTCCAGTTCCATGCATGTTGATGAGAAAGGTAGGAGCTCCTTTTTCCTTTCTGCTGTGCAATATTCCATTATGTAAATGTACCACAGATTTTTGATCCATTCATTTACTGATGGGTGCTTAGGTTGCTTCCAAGACTTGGCTATTGTTAAGTTGTGCTGCTATGAACATAAGGCTGCATAGGTTCTTTTGAATTGGTGTTTCAGGATTCTTAGGGTACAATCCCAGGAGTGGTATTGCTGGTTCAAAAGGCAGTTACATTTTTAATTTTTTGAGGAAATTCCACACTGTTTTTCACAGTGGCTGCACCAGTCTGCATTCCCATCAACAACGTACTATGGTTCCCTTTTCTCCACAACCTCACCAATGCTTATTTTTTGTTGATTTGTTTATGGTGGCCATTCTGACCAGTGAGAAGTGGAATCTCATTGTGGTTTTAACTTGCATCTCTCTGATAGCTAGTGATGTTGAGCATACTTTCATATGTTTTTGGGTCATCTGTATGTTCTTAGAGGACTGTCTGTTTAGATCCTTTGACCATTTTTTAATTGGGCTGTTTTCTTCCTAGAGCGGAATCATGTGAGTTTCAATATATTTTGGAGATAAAATCCTTGTCCAAGTTATCATTGACAAATATAATTTCCAATACAGTTGGTTCCCTTTTCATTTTGCTGATGTTTTATTCAGGCCTGAAGAAGATTTTTATTTTAGTGACGTCTCATTTGTTGAGTGCCAGTCTTCAAATCAAAGTTTCACTGGTTCAATTCCCAGTCAGGGCACATGCCTCAATTGTGGGCCATGTTCCCAGTATGGGGCACACTAGAGGTAACTACACATTGATGTTTCTCTTTCTCCCTCCTCCCCCCCCCTAAAAATAAATAAATAAAACCTTTAAAAAGATATTTCATTGGGAGATCTATCCATTTTTTATAGTGGGGTGTTAAAATCCCCTAGTATAAATGTGTTGTTATCTATATCTCTCTTGAAGTCATCTAAGATTTTCCTTATTATTTGGGTGCTCCTATGTTGGGTGCATATACAAATATAATGTTTATTTCTTCTTGATCGATTCTTCCCTTGAGTATTATGAAGTGTCTTTCTGTGTCTCTTTTTGTGGCCTTTGTTTTGAAGTAAATTTTGTCTGATGTAAGTATTGCAAACCTGGCTTTTTTTTTTTTCCCTGTCCATCTGCACAGTATATTTTATTCTAACCCTTCACTTTCAGTTTGTGTGTATCTTTTGTTCTCAGGTGGGTCTCTTGTTGGCAGCATATGTGTGGATCATGTTTTCTTATTCATTCAGCCATCCTATGTCTATTGATTTTAACATTTAATCCAGTTACATTTAAGGTTTTTATTGATAGGTACTTATTTATTTTTCCCCTTTGTACCTAGGTTCTTCTCTCTCCCTCTCTCCCTCCCTCCCTCCCTCTCTCTCTCTCTCTCTCTCTCTCTCTCTCTCTCTCTCTCTCTCCCCCCCTCTCTCTCACTCTTTTTCTTCCTTTCCTTAAAGCAGTCCCTTTAGCATTTCTTGAAATGCTGGTGTGTTGGCAGTGTAATCTTTTAGACTTCCTTTGTCTGGGAAACTCTTTATTTTGTCTTCCATTTTAAATGAGATCCTCACTAGATAGAGTAATCTTGGATGCAGGTCTTTGCTTTTCATTACTTGGAATATTTCTTGTCATTCCCTTCTGGGTTTGGATTATTTCTGTTGAGATATCAGCTGATAGCTGTTGTATGTTACTAGCTGTTTCTCCCTTGCTGCCTTGCTGCTTTTAAGATTCTCCTTTTTTGAATTTTGCCATTATAATTATGATGTGGCTTGGAGTGGGCCTCTTTGGGTTCACCTTGATTGGGACCCTCTGCACTTCCTGGACTTGTGTGACTTTTTCTCTCATCAAATTAAGGAAGTTTTCTGTCATTACTTTATCAAACAGGTTTTCTATTCCTTGCTCTTCTTATTCTCCTTCTGGTATCCCTATTTTCCAGATATTATGATGTTTCATGTTGTCCTGCAGCTCCCTTAATCCCTCTTCATTGTTTTTGTGTCTTTTTTCCTTTTCTTGATCTTCCTGGGAATTTTTTTCTATCTTGTCCTCTGGCTTGTTGATTTGATCCTGTGCTTCATCTAGCCTTATTTTAATTCCTTTTACTGTGTTCTTCAATTAGAGATTGTATTATTCATTTCTTCCTGAGTCTTATTTATCATTTCTATGTCCCTTTTCATGCTGATGTAGTACATAATAAGTTCCTTGGAGCTTCCCTGTAGTTCTTAGTAATGCTTACTGAGTTCATTGAGCTTCCTTATAACCATTGTTTTGAACTCAATATCAGATAGTTTACTTGCCTGTATTCCATTTAACACTGTTTCTTGGGACTCCTGCTTTCGTTTTGATTGAGGATTGTTTTGTTCATCACCCCATTGTACAGGAAACTCTTGCTTTTTTTCCTGCTTCTCAAATTGATCTCCTTTGAATTCCTGTCTCTATGGTGTGAATTCCATGGTAGGAGACCTGTGGGATTCAATGGTGCAGTCTCCTCGCTCTCCTGTACTTGATGCTCTTGGAATGCCCTTTATATTGTTTATGTTGGCTCTCTGGCTGTAATTAGGTTTGAATTGTTGTTGGGTCATTCTTTGGTGTATTCTTCATTCCGGGTGGCTGGCCGAGTGTCTCTCTATCTACCATGTCTTGTATTCTGTTGTGCATTTGCTGCCAGAACAAAAACAGTCATAGAAACACACCCTCTTCAGAAAAAATAACTCCCACCTACAATCCCACTATTAATAGCAAATTATCCAGTATTAATGAGGGTGTAAAGAGATTAAGACTGTTATAAGAAAGGAAATGTAAATATGAGATGACTATTCAAAGGAAAATGATTTTAAGATGGTAGAGGGAGGAGCACTAATAGAGTAAAGAATCAGAGCAAAGAGAGAAAGTAAAATTTGCATCATAAATAAAAAAAATGGATCAAGAAAGTGGAATGGCATAAGAGAAAGTAAGTGTATAGTGTGAGGTTAAAAAAGGACCAACAAAGCTATCATTTAGAATGGAAAGGCAGATACAGTGTTTCCCAGATAAGGTAAAGTTAAAGGAGTTCATTATCATCAAGCCCTTATTATATGAAATGTTAAATGGACTTACCCAAGAAATAGAAGATCAAAAACTTTGAACAGTAAAAAGGCAAGAAACTCAAAACTTTCAACAATGGAACCTAAAAAAACAAAAAGAAAAAGTAAGCAAACAACTAGAACAGGACTAGAATGACAGAAATGGAGATCACATGGAGGGTTATCAGTGTTGAAGGGAAGAGGGAGAATGGGAGAAAAAGGCACAGAGAATGACAAGTATAATTGGTAGGCATAAAATAAACAGGGAGAGGTTAAGAGGGTATAGGATATGGAGAAGTCAAAGATTGTATATGTACAACTTATAGTCATGAACTAAGGCAGTAGGGGGAATGCAGGAGGGTGGAAGGGTGCAGATTGGAGGATGATAAAGGGAAGAAAAATTGAGATGACTGTAATAGCATAATTAAGAAAATATACTTTTAAAAAGATAAAGGATACAAGTAAATAAAAAATTAAAAATAAGAGACTAGTTGGAGAAAAAGATCCACCACAGCACTATCAAGAACAAGTGAGCTAAGATTAATACAGGTGGGATGGGAATGAGAGGGAAAAAAGAAAGACAGAAAAGCTTAAGGGATGTGTAGAGGAGAGGGAATTGATTTTGAGATGATAGAGGGAGAGGGAATACTAAGAGTGAGGAAAGAAAACCATGCTAAGACATGGAAAAATTGAAATTTGAGATGAAAAACAGAAATGGCAAGATGAAAAAAAAACAGAAAAGAAAAAAGAATCAGGCTAAGACAGGGAAAAGTTAAAATTAGAGCCCCCCCCCCCAAAAAAAAAGAATGGTCAGGATGAAGGTACAATGGAGTAGGGGAGGGAAACGGTAAAATTTGAGATTTAAAATACAAGAATACTGAAGATCCACAAATAAAATTTAAGAAATGTAACAACTACTGTATCCACAACCAATGAGCAGAGATTGATAAAGGTGAATAGAAAATGCATGTATCTTAAGAGTGGGAAAAAGAATGTGAATTGATCACTGACAGCAAAATTTGTTTTGAGAGGCCTCATGGGTGAGAAATATTAAGAGTTCAGAATAGAAACAAATGTAGCATGATAAAATGCAAAAATGTAAATACAAATAAGAAGAGGAAAAAAGAAGGTAAAATGGGGTAAGAGAAAGGAGGAGCAAAGTGTGAGATTTTAAATAAACTATAATATAAAATCTAGTTGCTTAACATGCACAAACTTAAAGGTCAAGAAATGAATGTTAAAAAGCTATGCACGAGAGAAAATTTCACAAATCATGAAGACAGTGGTAGATTTATTCTTGATTGCATCTAGTATTTACCATTGTTTTTTTTTTTTCTTTCTGGATCTGCCTCTGGTGATTTCAGCTGATGTCCCAGTCTGGCCTTAGGCAGACTGTTTGGGACTACCAGGTATCCGCAGTCTGTGGCTGACTCATTCAGTTGTTAATATAGTCATTCTGTACTCAGCAGTCAGGCTTAAGCACTGCAGGGTGGGGCAGAGTAACTGCTGTGGGTAGATTTATTGCTTCCTCTCAGGCTAATGCTACTTGGAAAGGAGTGATCTGTCTGAGCAGATGGCTGTTGCAGTATAGGAGATGATTTAGCACAGAGATCCTGGTGGCTTCTCTCTCAATTCTCTCCTCAAAGCCACCAGCCCCAGCCTCTCTTCAAGCGTCCACTCTGCCACATCTTTGCCGGAGCCCTGGATAAGCAGCTGCAAATGAAAATATATGTATTGGCCCTTGAAAAAGCTCTTTGTGTCTCCAGCTGTCTGTCCTTAGCAGAAAGAAACCCTGTTGCTTTTTGCATTTGGGTGTTATCTGGGTACATTTTGGGCTCTGATGATGTGAGCTGGAGAGTCCAGCTTGGAGTTTAGACCCCACATTTCTCAGGGGGAACTCCCTGGAGGCTGAAATATTCCTCTTGCACTTCAGCTGCTACCTGTAGGAGCCCAGCCAGCCCTCTCAGGTCTCCACAGTCCATACCAGTCACATTGTGGTGGAGCTGTTTCTTCTGTCTGCCTGTGGTTACAAGGCTTCTTTATTGCTATTGTTCAGTTTTTTATTCTGGATGACTTCCCCACAATTTAGTTATAATTCCAGATTGGTCCTGGGAGCAGATTAGCATAGCTTCCACTCACTTCTCTGTCATCTTGGATCCCATCCTCAGACATTTCTCATAGCAATACTTTTTCTGCTATATTTCCTTAAGCAAGGGAAACAAAGAAAAAAATAAATAAACGGAACTACATCAAACTAAAATGTTCTTGCACAACAAAGGAAACCATCAATAAAGTGAAGATACAATGCAATGTAAAAACATATTTCTCAATGGTACATCTGATCTGAGGTTAATGTCCAAAATTTATACAGAACTTATATAACTGAACACCAAAAAGCATACAATCCAATTAAAAAATAGTCAAAGTAACTGAATAGAAAAATCTCCAAAAAGAACATGCAGGTGACCAACAGACATATGAAAAGGTGTTCAAAGTCACTAATCATCATGGAAGTACAAATTAAAACCACAATGAGATACCACTTCACATCTGCCAGAATGGCTACCATCAATAAATCAACAAACAAGTGCTGGTGAGGATGTGGAGAAAAGAGAACCCTTGTGAATTGTTGGTGGGAATGCAGATTGGTTCAGCAAGTATGAAAACAGTTTAAAGTTACCTCAAAAATTAAAAATTAGACAGCTCTATGACCCAGCAATTGCACTTCTGGAGATATATCAGAAGAAGTCCAAAATGCTAATTAAAAAATATATGCACCTCTATGTTTATTGAAGCATTATTTACAATAGCCTAGATTTGGAAGCAGCCCAAGTGTCCATCAGTAGATGAGTTGATAACAAAGCTGTGGTACATTTACAGAATAGAACACTAGTTGACTATTATAAAGTTGGAAAGCTTACCCTTTGCCACAGCATGGATGGACCTGGAGAGTATTATGCTAAGTGAAATGAGCCAGTCAGAGAAAGACAAGTACCATACAATCTCACCTTTAAATAGAACCTAATCAACTAAACAAACAAGCAAGCAAAATATAACCAGAGTTATTGAAGTTAAGAACAATCTCACAGTGACCAAAAGGGAAGTGGGAGGGAATAATGAAGGAAAAAGGGGAAGGGTTTTCAGGAACAACTATAAAGAAAATATGGACAAAACCAAGGGAGGTCAGAATCAGGGGAGGGACATAGAAATGGCTGGGGTTGGGGGGTGGAGAGAAAATGCAGACAACAGTACTGAACAACAATAAAATACTTTAAAAATAAATGAATAAAACATAAAAAGACAGTACTTTGATGAAAATGAAAATAGAAACACCATGTACAAAACATATGAGATGCAGCTAACATGTGGTCAAATAAAATATATAGCTATAAACACCTACATTTTAAAAAGGCATACTAAACTAAAAACTAGCACAAATTAGGAAATAAAAATTACACCAAAAGTAGATGCAATAGCCCTGGTTGGTGTAACTCAGTGGATTGAGTGTGGGTCTGTGAACCAAAAGGTCAATGGTTAGATTCCCAGTCAGGGTACATGCCTGGGTTGTGGGCCAGGTCCCCAATGGGGAGCGCATGAGCAGGAACCACATTGATGTTTCTCTCCCTCTCTTTCTCCCTCCCTTCCCTTCTCTTTAAAATCTTAAATAAATAAAATAAATATAAATAAATAAAATCTTAAAAATAGTAGATGAAAAAGTGAGTAGAACTCTATCCTGACAAAAACTTCAACTTACAATTATGATATGACCCAGCAACACCATTCTTAGGTATACACCAAAAAATGATTGAAAATGGGCATTCAAACAAGAATTTGTATGCAAATTTTCTTCGTTGTAGCACTGTTCATAGTAGCCGGCAGATGAAAATAATTCAAATGTTCATGAACTATTGCGTGGATAAAGAAAATGTGGCATATCCATACACTATAATTATTTATTGATAACAAGGAATGAAGTACTGATACATGCTACAACATGCATGAACCTTGGAAACATTATGGTAATTAAAAGAAACCACACACTAAAGATGATATATTGCATGATTTCACTTATGTGAAATATCATGAATACATATATCCATAGCCACAGAATGCAGATTATTGGATGCCAGACATTGTGGAGAGAAAGTAATGGAAAATAATTTCTTAATAGATAGGAGGTTTTCTATTGGGGAAATGAACATTTTATGGAACTAGACTTGGTGGTGGTTGCAAAACACTGAATATACTAAGTGCCACTGAACTGTACCCCTTCATATGGTTAAAATGTTGTATTTTATTTTAGGTAAATTTATATCTATTTGAAAACAAAAATTATTTAGGTAATGTGAGAGAATTCCATAATGCTCTCCCCAACACAAACACAAGATTCTGGACCCCTGTTCACTCAATAAAATACTAATAAAAGCTTTTGTAATTCAATTTTGCACATGTAATTGAATTTCTGAATGATTTGACCTTAAAATGTTGAGATTATCTGAGTGGATTTGACTTTATTACCTGAACTATTAAAATACAGACAATTTTCTCCAGATGGAACAGATATGGAAGTCAGAGAAATTCTAAGTGTGAGAGGGATTTGAAATAACAATGGTTCTCTCTTGCTGAGGTTGAGGGGGCTGGCTGCATGTAGTTGCTGAGACCAGTCCCTGCCTGGCAGCTAGAAAAAAACCTGACCATGGTCCTATATCCCTGAGAAACTGGTTTCTGCCAATAACAAAAATGCTCTTGGAAGTGATTTCCTGGGTTTACCACTAGATGAGAGCACACAAGCCAAACCCTTGATTTTAGCCTTGTGATTCTCTGAGCAGAAAACCCAGTCATTTTGTTCCTGTTTTCTTTCCTGTAGAAATTGTGTGATAATAAATTTTATGTATATGCCTCTAAGTTTGTAATAACTTGTTACATAGCAATTGAAAAAAATACAGGGAATTAAAGACTTTTGGCCAAGATGGAGGCATAGGTAGACATACTGTGCCTCCTCGCACAACCAAAAGAAGGACAACAACAATTTAGAAACAAAATAACAACCAGAACTGAAAGAAAATTGAACTGTATGGAAATCTAACAACCAACAAGTTAAAATAGACACATTCATCAAGAATGGTAAGAGGGGCAGAGTCAGGCAGCTGGGCAGTGAGGGGTCATGTCAAAAAAAGCGGTGGCTGGCGGACCCCAGGTGTGCAAGGAAGCAGCTGACAGACTCCGGGTGCTCAAGATCGCAGAGAGTGGGCCGTGGGCAAGCAGGCAGTGGCTGGAAGACTCCGGGCATGGAGTGGCAATGGGCAGACGCAGTGAGGCAGCAATTGTGGAGCAGGGCACAGCACGCAAGGTGGCTAATGAGATGGTCCCACATTCACACACAGATAAACAAGGTGAAACTGGGGAGTGAGACAGACTGAGCAACCCAGGGCCCCTGCATAGGGAAATAAAGCACTCAAAATACTGATTAAAAACACCGGTGGGGGTTGAGGTGCCGGGAAAGACTCCCAGCCTCACAGGAGAGTTTGCTGGAGAGACCCACAGGGTCCTAAAATGTACAGAAGCCCACCCACATGGAAATCAGCACCAGAACAGCCCAGTTTGCTTGAGGGAAGTGGCAGAAGGGATTGAAATCTGACAGAGAGCTGAGCAAGTGCCATTGTTCCCTCTTTGAGTCCTCCCCGACATACAGCATCACAACTCAGCAACTAGGTTGTCCCACCCTGGTGAACACCCAAGGCTCTGCCCCTCATATGTAACAGGTGTGTCAAGACAAAAAAAAATGGCCCAAATGAAAGAACAGATGGAAGCTCCAAAATAAATACAACTAGGCAACCAAGAGATAGCCAACCTATCAGATAAAGCACAGTTTAAAGCACTGAATGAAGCACTTGTGAATTTGGTCACAAATTACATGAAAAAATGAAGGCTACACTAAGTGAAATGAAGGAAAATGTACAGGGAACCAATAGTGAGGGGAAGAAAACTGACACTCACATCAATGGAGTGTACCAAAAGGAATAAAGAAACAACCAAACAGAAAAGAATGAAGAAACAAGAATTCAAAAAGTGAGGAGAGGCTTAGGAACCTCCAGGACATCTTTAAACATTCCAACATCCAAATTATAGGGGTACCAGAAGGAGAAGAGGAAGAGCAACAAGTGGAAAACTTAATTGAAAAAATAATGAAGAAGAACTTCCCCAATCTGGGAAAGGAAATAGACTTTCAGGAAGTGCAGGCATCTCAGAGAGTCCCAAAGAAGTCAGACCCAAGGAGGATCACACCAAGGCACATCATAATTACATAATCATAATCTCCATAATTTAAATGGAGAGAATCCTAGAGACAGCAAGAGATAAGGAAACAGTTACCTACAAAAGAGTTCCCATCAGACTGTCAGCTGATTTCTCAAAAGAGACCTTGCAGGCAAGAAGGGGCTGAAAAGAAGTATTCCAAGTCATAACAGGCAAGGACCTACATCCAAGATTGCTCTATCCAGCAAACCTTTCATTTAGAATGGAAGGGCAGATAAAGTGCTTCTCAGGTAAGGTCAAGTTAAAGGAGTTCATCATCACCAAGCCCTTATTATATGAAATGTTAAAGAGACTTATCTAAGAAAAAGAAGATAAAAAACATGTACAGTAAAATGACAGCAAACTCACAGTTATTATCAACCACACCTAAAATAAAAACAAAGAGAAACTAAGCAAACAACTAGAACAGGAACAGAGCCACAGAAATGGAGAACACATGGAGAGTTAGCAACAGGGGAGTGGGAGGAGGAGAGAGGAGGAAAAGGTACAGAGAATAAGTAGCATAGATAGTAGGTAGAAAATAGACAGGGGGGAGGGCAAGAATAGTATGGGAAATGTAGAATCTAAAGAAATTATGACACATGGGCACAAACTAAAGGGGGGAAGTGGGTGGGAGAGGGTGTGCAGGGTGAAGGGGAATGAATGGGGGAAATGGGACAGCTGTAATAGCATAATCAATAAAATATATTTAAAAAGAAAAAAACACAGGTTTTACTATATTTACAGATTAGGAAATATGCCCAAATACATTGTTAGGTTAAAAAAGAAAGCAAGTCTCAGAAAAGAACATATGGTTTGATTAAAATATGTGTATATATACAATATTAAGTTTTATGTTTAGTAACATATTTCAGTAAAACAAATAGCTTTAGTAATGTGCTTAAGATTAGAAAATCCATTAGAATTACCTTTATTTCTGCTACAGAAAAGAGATGTATCTTAAACCATTTTGTTAATATTATCAACAAAACTGAGTTTTAGTAACATTTGAATGCAAGCTTTCTTTCACAAAATCTTACTAAACAAATGCAACTAAATATTAGCTGATAGATCTTTTAAAACAATAATTTTCCCACTAGGCTTTACTGCATAACTCATGTTATAGTATAATGTTTCTAATGCTTTAAAACATTTGAAAATTTTAAAAGCCTATCTTTTATGACCATGAAACTGTTAAAAGTTTTAGCATTAGAAAATAGTGTATTTGTTTAAAAAAAAACTTCTTTGAGTACTGAACAAGTTTCTTTTGCAGAGAAAATTTTAAGAAATTTAGTGACTTTA
The DNA here is from genome assembly GCF_004126475.2 of Phyllostomus discolor. Lineage (NCBI taxonomy): Eukaryota > Metazoa > Chordata > Mammalia > Chiroptera > Phyllostomidae > Phyllostomus > Phyllostomus discolor. The sequence goes on along the minus strand of NC_050198.1, from coordinate 59,206,648 downwards.
AAAGGTTATTTTTCTTCAAATTTTCATCTTGTTCCAAAGCATAATTTTTGCACTATCCTTAAATGATAAATTCACATTTATGATGTAATTCTTCCTTGATTTAGTAAAGTTTTCCTTTACATGAGCATACACATATAAAATAATTTCCACTGATGTACACAAACTGGATGGATTGTTTCATTTTTAAAAAAGAACTTAACTTCCAGCCAAGATGGAGGCATAAGTAGATACACTGTGCCTCCTCAAACAACCCAGTGAAAGACAACAACAAAGAAAAAACAACTAGAACTGACAGAAAATCAAACTGTATGGAAATCCAACAACCAAGGAGTTAATGAAGAAATATTCATTAAGACTGGTAAGAGGGGCAGAAATGGGCAGCCAGGGTCAAAAGGACACAAGGCAAGGTGGCAACTGGAGGACCAGGGTGAGCAAGGCAGTGGCCGGCAGATCAGGCAAGGAGGCAGCAGGCAGAGCAGGGGGTCCCACATTTATGTGTGGATAAACTGGGAGGAGCAACTGGGTAGTGAGACAGACCATGCAACCTAGGGTTCCAGTCCTCAGAAATAAAGCCTCAAAACCTCTGACTGAAAAAACCTATGGGGGTTGAGGAGACCAGAGAAACTTGCAGCCTGACAGGAGAGCTCACTGGGGAGACCCACAGGGTCCCCAAGCATACACAAACACACCCACCAGGGAATTGGCACCAGAAGGGTACAATTTCCTGTGGGTAGCAGAGGAAGTGATTGAAAGATGGCAGAGAGCTGAGCAAGCAGCATTGCTCCTTCTTGGATCCACTCCCCACATACAGTGCCACAATGCAGTGAAGTAGGTTGCTCCGACCTGACAAATACCTAAGGTTCCACCCCTTACTATGTAATAGGTGCACTGAAACAAAAAATTATGGCCCAAATGAAAGAACAGATCAAAGATTCAGAAGAAAATACAACTAAGCAATGAAGAGATAGCCAACATATCAGATGCACAGTTCAAAACATTGGTAATCAGGGTGCTCACAGAATTGGTTGAGTATGGTCACAAAACAGAGTAAAAAGTGAAGGCTATGCAAAGTGAAATGAAGGAAAATGTACAGGGAACTAACAGTGATGGGAAGGAAACCAGGACCCAAATCAATGGTGTGGACCAGAAGGAAGAAAAAAGCTTTCAACCAGAACAGAATGAAGAAACAAGAGTTAAAAAAAATGGGGAGAAGCTTAGGGACCTCCAGGACAACTTTAAATGTTTCAACATCCAAGTCATATGGATGCCAGAAGGAGAAGAGAAAGAGAAAAAATTGGAAACTTATTTGAAAAAAATAATGAAGGAGAACTTCCCTAATCTGGTGAAGGAAATAGACTTCCAAGAAGTCCAGGAAGCTCAGCGAGTCCCAAAGGAATTGGACCCAAGGAAGCACACAAGGAGGCACATCATAATTACATTACCCAAGATTAGAGAGAAGGAGAGAATCTTCAAAGCAGCAAGAGAAAAAGAGACAGTTACCTACAAAGGAGTGCCCATAAGACTATCACCTGACTTCTCAAAAGAAACCTTACAGGCAAGAAGGGCCTGGAAAGAAGTATTCAAAGTCAGGAAAGGCAAGGGACTGCATCCAAGATTACTCTACCCAGCACAGCTATCATTTAGAATGCAAGGGCAGAGATGGCGGCTTTACTCTAGGCAGCGTGTTTCTTGGCTTCTGTGAAGAGGAGGGAAACTCTCGGATTGATGGAGAAACAGAGCAAGTGGCCTAGGTTACCGAATCATTTTTGAAAGCAGGACATCAAAAATTATTGCAATCATTGAAAAACCAGACGGTAAGGAGACTGCTTCAGGACAAAAGGGACCCGGGGATCAGCGCGGGGACCAGGGGTTTGCAGTCCCCAGGCCCAGTGCTCCCGGGTCTGCCTCAGGGATCCCAGGAGAGGGGAGTCACTGCTCCCTCCCCCGAATACGAGGGTTGAGCAACTCCAGGGGAGAACTTGTTGCTTGAAGGCACAGAGAGGCCAGTTGGACTGGGAAAAAATCACCCAGGGACTGTGAACACCCACCCAGAGCCGTGGGAGAAGTGAGGGCGTCCAGCTGGCATGACCAGGGGCGGCCTGGAAGAGCGCCCGCACCCCTAGCCCAGTGGGAGTGTGGATCGGTGGAAAACCCAGAGCCAGGAAAGGGCTCGGGCATTCTCAGGTTTCGGGACCCTGCGGTTCTGAACTGTGGAAGTGCACGCCCCATCGGGAACCCTGACTCTCACGCTGTGATCCCAGAAGGGACGCGGCGCTTAGTGCGTTCCTAGAACCTGAAACTCAAAAATTTCCAGCCAGCCCAACCAGGGGCAGCCTGGAAATGTGCCCGCACCCCTAGCCCGGTGGGTGTGTAAATCGGTGGAAAACCCAGTCATCGCAATCCTGATCCAGGAAAGGGCACAGCCTTCTCAGGTTTCCAGAGCCTGTGGTGCGGAACTGTGGAAGCTCGAGCCCCATTGGGAATCCGGACTCTCCCACAGCGAACCTGGAAGGGACACAGCACTTAGGGCATTCCTAGAGCCTGAAACTCAAAAATTTGGTGGAGGGGTGCGCCCTTTTACGATTCCCAGGGAGGGCACAGTGAATCCCAGAATGTCACGGGTGCCTCCTGAGATCATAGAGCTGGAACCCTGCAGGGACCCTGGAGTCCGGAAGAACACGGCAGTGAGCTCTGGAGAGCGTGTGTGCTCAGGAGTGCCCAGGGTACCTGAGAGACTTGCTGAGATCTGGCTGGGAAGAGTGATAAGCATTTCAAAGGTCCCTCAGCCAGCTGAAGCCAGCAAGATCAGAAAAACTGGTCTGACCAGTTAGAAGCCAACAAGAGGTTTGTTTTGTTTTGTTTTGTTTTGTTTTGTTTTTGTGGCTGTTGTTGGTTGATTGATTTTACTTGTGTTTTAAGTGACATTTTATTTCTCAATTCTTTCTATTTTTATATCTCTCAATCCCTTATGTTTTTCTTCCATTCATCCTATTATTATTCTTTCCACTCCAAATTTATCTCTCCTGCACTCCATCTTCTGCTTTTTTTTCCTTTTTTTTATCTTGCAAGTTACTGTAAATTTGTATTATCTTTTTCTCACTTTTCTGACATTTTTTATTTTAATAGTATTTTGGTATTCTTTTTCTTTCTGTATAATCTTCTTTGCTTGGCTGGTTATACTGTCATTTGATAGGTTCCCCCTGGTATCTCAGTCACAGTGTATTGATAATTTACTATCCTTCATCTGTGTTCCATTAATACACCTCTAAAGGTTCTACACTCTTTATTCTTGTTATCTAGATCTCATCAATTCTGCCATGAGACTGTCACTTTACTATTACTGTTAATAAGACCTAGTCCATACAATTGTAAATACTACTCAATACCCCTACCTGATCTCAGCCCACTTTGAAATTTCCTGAACTGTACTATTGTGAGGGTTCTCTCTATTCTTTTACACATTACTCCTATATACTAATCTTTAATCCAACCCTACCTTAGAATCTGACCTCCCACAGCCTCACAGCTTTCTACATCCAACTATCAATCCTCTCGTCCCCAATAAGAGTCTTACACTCTTTCCATCCTCTCTAAAACGTGGATAGTGGGGTGGAGGATCACAGTTAACACTATAAGGAGCCAAAGGATAAGCCATCTCTTCTCTACTGGCTGCTAATGTAAATATCATAGTTCACTGTCTTGCTGTCATAAACCATTTCGCCTTACTCCTCCAACTGATCACAAAAAAAGAGTAGGGGGAAGCCGTGAACACCAGGATACACGAAGGAGATTGCACCACTGAATCTCACAAGTATTCTACCACAAAAGTTCGAACCATAATTGCAGGGAAGCAGAACAGATCAATTTAAGAAACAGAGGCTAACAAGAAGAAACCCACAAACAATGAGAAAACAAAGAAAAAAATCCCCAAATGAAGAGAAACGAGGAAGCCACAGGAAAAATGCTAAATGAAATAGAGGCAACTCAACTATCAGATAGTGAGTTCAAAACAATGATTATCAGGAAGTTCAATGAACTCACAGTGATCTACCAGAAATTAGAGGGAAACTACAACAAGCCCACTGCAAACCACATAAACATGAAAAAGGAAATAGAAACTATTAACAAGGGCCAAGAGGAAAAAATGAAGAATACAATTTCTGAACTGAAGAACAGAGTAGAAGGAATGAAAAGCAGAATTGATGAAGCAGAAGATCGGATTAGCGAATTGGAGGGCAAAGTAGAAAATAACACCCAGAAAGAGCAAGAAAAGGAAAAGAGGCTCAGAAAGAATGAAGGGGGATTAAGAGAAATGCAAGACAATATGAAATGTAATAATATCCGTCTAATAGGGATACCAGAAGGAGAAGAAGAAGAACAACGGATAGAAAACCTATTTGAAAAAGTAATGATGGAAAACTTCCCTAATTTGATGAGAGAAAAAGTCACACCAATCCAGGAAACACAGAGAGTCTCAATCAAGAGGAACCCAAAGAGGCCCACCTCAAGACACATCATCGTTAAAATGGCAAAATTTCAAGACAAAGAGAGAATCTTAAAGGCAGCAAGGGAGAAATAGGAAGTAACATACAAGGGAGTCCCAATAAGGCTAACAGCTGACTTCTCAATGGAAACACTTCAAGCCAGAAGAGAATGGCAATAATACTCCAAGTAATGAGAACCAGAGGTCTGCAACCAAGGCTACTTCATTCAGCAAGGCTCTCAATCAAGATAGAAGGCCAAATAAGAAGCTTCCCAGACAAAGGAAGTCTAAAAGAATACACTCCACCAAACCAGCTCTGCAAGAGATTCTAAAGGGACTGCTTTAAGGAAGGGAAGGAAAAGAGAGAGAGAGAGAGGAACACATGTACATAAAAGACAATGAATCAGTACCTATCAATAATAACTTAAACATAAATAGATTAAATTCTACAATCAGAAGACATAGAATAGCTGAATGGATAAGAAATAATGATCCACATATATGATGTCTACAAGAGACCCACCTCAGAAGAAAAGACCTGCACAGGTTGAAAGTGAAGGGCTGGAAACAAATCTTCCAAGCAAATGGACAGGAAAAAAAAAGCCGGGGTAGCAATATTCATATCAGACAAAATAGACTTCCGAAAAAGGTCCACAAAGAGAGACCCAGAAGGTCACGTCATAATACTCAAGGGAAGAATCCACCAAGAAGACATAATTATTGTAAATATATATGCACCCAACAGAGGAGCATCCAAATACATAAAGAAAATCTTAGAGGACTTCAAGAAAGATATGGACAGCAACACAATTATAGCGGGGGAATTTAACACTCCACTATCAAAAATGGACAGATCTTCCAAACAAAATATCAACAAAGATATTGTGGCATTGAACAATACCCTTGATAAGATGGACTTCACTGATATATACAGAGCCCTCCATCCAAAAGAAGCTAAATACACATTCTTTTCAAATGTACATGGAATATTTTCAGAGATAGACCACATGATAGGACACAAAATAAGCCTCAAGAATTTCAAGAAAATTGAAACCATACCAAGCATTTTCTCGGACCACAGGGGACTGAAGCCAGAAACCAACCCCGAGAAAAAAAATCCAAAACACTCAAAATCATGGAGATTAAATAGCATGCTATTAAACAATGAATGGATCAAGAATGATATTAGGGAAGAAATCAAATGGTTTCTGGAAACAAATGAAAACGAACTCACAACAACCCAAAACTTATGGGACACAGCCAAGGCAGCCCTGAGAGGGAAGGTCATAGCGATACAGGCCCACCTAAAAAAGTTAGAAACGTTCCAAACAAACAACCTAACTCTATGTCTACAAGAACTTGAGGAACAACAACAAAGACAGCCCAGAGCAAGCAGAAGGAAGGAAATAATAACCAAGATCAGAGCAGAATTAAATGACATAGAGACTAAAAGCACAATTCTAAGGATCAAGGAATCCAAGAGCTGGTTCTTTGAAAAGATAAACAAAATCGACAAGCCTTTACGCAGACTCATCAAGAAAAAAAGAGAGAAGACCCAAATAAACACAATCAGAAATGAAAGAGGAGAGATTACAACAGATACCACAGAAATGCAAAGGATGGTAAGAAATTACTACAAAGAACGTTACGCCAAGAAATTTGAAAACCTAGGTGAAATGGATGAATTTCTACAAAAATATAATCTTCCAAAACTCAATGAAAAAGAAGCAGAAAGCCTGAACACACCAATAACAGCAAAAGAAATGGAAGCAGTAATCAAAAAACTCCCAACACACAAAAGACCTGGGCCAGATGGTTTCACAGAAGAATTCTACAATTCATTTAAGCAAGAGCTAACCCCTATCCTTCACAGACTATTTCAAAAATTCCAAAAAGATGGGAGACTCCCAAACTCTTTTTATGAGGCCAACATCATCCTAAATCCAAAACCAGATAAAGACACAACAAAGAAAGAAAACTTCAGGCCAATATCACTGATGAACATGGACGCTAAAATCCTCAACAAAATACTTGCAAACCGCATCCAACAATACATTAAAAAGATCATACACCATGACCAAGTGGGATTCATTCCAGGGATGCAAGGATGGTACAATATTCACAAATCAGTAAATGTAATACATCACATAAACAAAAGCAAAGACAAAAATCACATGATCATATCAATAGATGCAGAAAAAGCATTTGATAAAGTACAGCACCCATTCATGATAAAAACACTCAGTAAAGTGGGAATAGAGGGAGCATTCCTCAACATAATAAAGGCCATATATGAGAGACCTACAGCCAACATCATACTCAATGGGCAAAAATTAAAATCTTTTCCACTAAGATCAGGAAGAAGACAAGGCTGCACACTTTCATAACTTCTATTAAATATAGTACTGGAAGTTTCAGCCACAGCAATCAAACAAGTAAAAGAAATAAAAGGCATCCAAATTGGAAAGGAGGAAACAAAACTGTCACTGCTTGCAGATGACATGATAGTGTACATAAAAATCCTATAGACTCCAACAAAAAACTGCTTGACTTAATAAGTGAATTTGGGAAAACAGTGGGATACAAAGTCAATATCCAGAAATCAAAGGCATTTCTGTACACCAACAATGAAACAGCAGAAACAAAAATCAAGGAAAAAATCCTATTTGAAAAAGCAAAAAGAAAAATAAAATATCTAGGAATAAACCTAACCGAATAGGTAAAAGACCTGTATTGAGAAAACTACATAACACTGAGGAAAGAAATCAAGGAAGACACAAACAAATGGAAACATATACCGTGTTCATGGGTTGGAAGAATTAATATCATCAAAATGTCCATACTACCCAAAGCAGTTTACAGATTCAATGCAATTCCTATTAAAGTACCAATGTCTTATTTCACAGACATAGAACAAACACTTCAAAAATTTATATGGAACCATAAATGACCCTGAATAGCTGCTGTAATTTTTAGAAAGAAGAGCAAAGTAGGAGGGATCACAAAACCTGACACTAAACTATACTACAAGGCCACCGTAATCAAAACTGCCTGGTACTGGCATAAAAACAGGCACATAGACCAATGGAACAGAGCAGAGAGCCCAGAAATAAACCCAAGTCTCTATGGTCAATTAATATTTGACAAAGGATGCAGCATCATAAAATGGAGTAAAAATAGCCTTTTCAACAAATGGTGTTGGGAGAACTGGACAGCCACGTGCAAAAAAATGAAACTTGAGCACCAACTTACACCATATACAAAAATAAATTCAAGGTGAATAAAAGACTTAAATATAAAACGTGACACCATTAAAGTCGTAGAGGAGAACGTAGGTAGGAAAATCTCAGATATGTCACACAAAAACTTTTTTACTGACTTGTACCCTAGAGCCAGGGACATAAAGGAAAGAATAAACAAATGGGACCTCCTCAAAGTAGAAAGCTTCTGCACAGCTAAAGAAAACGGTATCAAAATAAAAAGATAACCAACTGTATGAAAAAACATATTTGCCAATGATACCTCAGAGAAGGGTTTAATCTCCAAAATATATAAAGAACTTTCACAACTCCACTCTAAGAAGACAAGGAATCCAATTTTAAAAAAATGGGCAAAGGATCTGAACAGGCACTTCTCCAAGGAGGACACACAGAGGATCCAGAGACACATGAAAAGATGTTCAATATCACTAGCTATCAGAGAGATGCAAATTAAAACCACAATGAGATACCACTTCACACCAGTCAGAATGGCCATCATAAACAAAGCAACAAACAACCAGTGTTGGAGAGGTTGTGGAGGAAATGTGTCCCTAGTGCACTGTTGGTGGGACTGCAGACTGGTACAATCACTATGGAAAGCAGTATTGAACTTCCTCAGAAAACTAAGAATGGATCTGCCTTTTGACCCTGCAATTCCACCGCTGGGACTCTATCCTAAGAATACTAAAACACCAATCCAAAAGAACCTGTGCACCTCAATATTCATAGCAGCACAATTTACAATAGCTAGATGCTTGAAGCAACCTAGATGTCCATCAGTAAATGAATGGATCAAAAAACTATGGTACATTTACACAATGGAATTCTATGCAGCAGAAAGAAAGAAGGAGCTCCTACCCTTTGCAACAGCATGGATGGAGCTGGAAAACATGGTAAGTGAAATAAGCCAGGCAGTGAAAGACAAATACCATATGATCTCACCTTTAACAGGAACCTAAACAACAATACAAAGAAACAAGCAAAATATAACCAAAGACACTGAAATAGAGGACAGGCTGACAGTGACCATAGGGGAGAGAAGAGGGAATTTCAGAAGACATTGGGAAGGGTTCATGGGAACAAACTTAAAGGACACAATGACAAAAACCAGGTGGAGGGTGGTAATGGGAGGGAAGTGGGGAGGGTTGGGAGGGTTGGTGGACTGGGATTAAAGGGAGAAAACTGTATTTGAACAATGATTAAAATAAAATTAAAAAAAAAAAGAATGCAAGGGCAGATAAAGTGCTTCTCAGATAAGGTCAAGTTAAAGGAGTTCATCATCACCAAGCCCTTATTATATGAAATGTTAAAGGGACTTATCTAAGAAAGAAGATAAGGAATATGAACAGTAAAATGACAACAAACTCAACTATCAACAACTAATCTTGAAAAGAAACCAAAAACGAAAGCAAACTAAGAAAACAATTAGAACAAGAACAGAATCACAGAAATGGAGATCACATGGAGTGTTGGGAGTAGGGAGGGAGAGAAATGGGGGGAAGGCTACAAGGAATAAGAAGCATAAATAGTAGGTAGAACATAGACAGGGCGAGGTTAAGAGTAGTATAGGAAATGGAGAAGCCAAAAGACTTATATGTATGACCCATGGACATTAACTAAGGGGGGGATGTGGGTGGGAGGAGGTGTGCAGGGCAGAGGGGAATAAGGAGGGAAATGTGGCAACTGTAATAGCACAATCAATAAAATATATTAAAAGAGAATTTCAATCAACACTGCCTCATAGATAAAACTACAAAGATCCCAAATGTCTATAAATATGGGAGTGGAAGTATGTGTATTGTCCTTATTTTAAAGAAAATATTTAGACTGATTTAGAGTAAAATCCACAAAGCACATTTCTTGAGGCAAGGATAAAGCTGACATTCTCTTTCTGCATTTTCTGTATTATCTAATTTTACTGAGGGTTTTTTTCTGGCATCTTAGGAGCTTGCTTAGCTCAGGCTTGGTGCAGTAAAGTGCCAGTGATTTTAACAGCTCCAGAGTAACATCCATTATAAAGAACCTGCATCTGTGGATAAATATTTCAGATTTGCATCAGTAATTAAGATAATTCTAAGGACATTCTGCATGGTTCCTTAGATTTAACAGAATCACCAGCAAAATTGGGTCAGTTGCCTTTTGGCCATATCTATCACTGGTGTATTTCTAACAAATGTATTCATCCTAATATTAATACAAGTTAATATATGTTATATACGTTTTTCAATGGTTTTATATATTTTTATCTAAACATTTAGTGTCTGTGTGTAAGTGTATAACAAGGGTAATACAGTTCACTATTTTTCCAAACAGATAACCAATTATCCCAGCACTATTTTTTCAGATATATAATGTTTCTCCACTGATTCAAAAATTTTCAATCAGATTACTAATATTTCTCTATACTTGAGTTTTGCAATCAGTATTTTTCTGTTTTATTTTTCTATATTATTATGGCATAATATTTTTAATATTGTAGCTACACAATGCTTTTTATTTGTCAGTATAACTTTCCTAAATCACTGTTATGAATTATTTGGAAAACTCTAGTGCTGCTTTAATTTAAAGGCCATGTTAGGGTCTTGTTATATTTGCACTAATATAAATTAGAGGAGACCATAAGTTTGTCACAGGCTCTCAATATCTTAAATTCCAGTAGCATGACTCTATTAGACATCTCCCTCACCTCAAAGAAAGACCACACAGAGACCCTTCAAAAGAGGAAACCCAAGCTTAGGGTTATATTTCAAAGTCCTTAAAAGGGATAGGGGGTGCTGTCTGAGGGGTCTATATTTATGGGATGTTTCAGCAGCCCATAAAGGTTGCCAAGTTTTTACAACTCAAATCATATTTTTCAACTGAAAATAATAGCATTGTCTAGTTATAACAACCGAAAGATGAATACATGTCAATGGAAGACAAAAACAACAATTCCTTTAAAAAGTAAATAAACAAAAACCCTGGCCAGGTAGCTCAGTTGGTTAGAGCATCATTTAATAAGTTGGGGATTTCTCCTCAGGTCAGAACACATACAAGAATCAACCAATGAATGCATAATAAATAAGTCTAATAAAAAGTTGCTGTTTCTCTCTCTGTGCCCCCCTTCCTCTCTAAAATAAATTGATTTTTTTAAACAATGGAATTCTATGCAGCAGAGAGAGAGAAGGAGCTTATACCCTTTGCAACAGCATGGATGGAACTGTAGAGCATTATGCTAAGTGAAGATAATCCAGGCAGTGAGGGACAAATACCATATGATTTCACCTATAACTGGAACCTAATCAATAAAAGAAAAAAAGCAAACAAAATATAACCAGAGTCACTGAAATTAAGAACAATCTAACAATAGCCAGAGGGGAGGGGTGAGGGGACAGTGGGATGAAGGGTTTTCAGAAACTACTATGAAGGACACATGGACAAAACCAAAGGGAAGATGGGAAGCAAGGGAAGGAGGTGGGTTTGGCTGGGGTGGGGAGAGTGGTGGGAAGAAAATACAGACAACTGTAATTAAACAACAATAAAATAATTTAAATTTTAAAAATAAATAAACAAAAAAAAAACCAGAAAGGGAACTAATCAAGGTGAAAGGGTTTTTTGTGTTTTTTTTTTTCTTATGTCACTTTCTGCTTATTTTACATACTTACTGGAGCTCACATCCCTTCTCTGCTCCAGTTTCATTCTGGGACAAGACCAATGAGTCTGCTAAGAGAAATTCTGGCCTTTTCTTCCTGGTGAGTGGGGGGGCAAGAAGTTGGGTTTTAATGGTATAGAAGAGAAAGAAGCAATTCTTTTAAAGCTGCAGCAGAAATCAGGAAAAAGGGCAAAATACAAAGTATTATGGTCCATTTGTTCTCCAAGATTGCTAAGTAGGGGGAAGAATAATAAGGGATGTGCAGTAGCGGGTGGTAAGGATGGGGGCAAGGTGACAAAAGAAGAAAGGTGACTCTGCCATGCTTCTGGCAGTCACCCTCCTGCTGGACTGTCCTAGTGATCCGTAATTCGGAGCCTGAGCTCACAGTAATGCAACTTTTTTGAGACTTGTAACTGATGCGAAGATTAGTCTCTAGTTGCAGTGTGAGTGTCATTTGTAGCTGTGCACCTGCTGTCTATTTCTTTGAAAGTTAGCCTGTAGCCAAGGAAGGGGGAAGTCCTAGAAACTGACTGCATCTGTTGCAGGTTGGTGGATGCTAACTGAGGTAGGAGTGGCAGAGGGCAAAACCCAGATTGAGCCCAAGACTTGAGAGGGGTCTCCTGATGCCCACCTACTTGGTGCAAGAAATGGAGAAGGAGATAGAGAGGGGTGAAGAGTTGAGATTGTGTACCAGTTCAGATCTACTAGGAGGTGGGCGATTGGGCAACATCTGCAAGGAAGAACCAGAGAAGAGCATGGGGAGGAATCAGGCTAATACCTGAGGGGCGACAGGAGGGGAACACAACCGTTGAATCAGGTTTGGGATGACATGGGTTCCACAAGAGGTCTAGACCTCCGTTTCTAGTATCTCTTCACCCTTCATCCATTTTGGAGTTAGGTATTGTGGGCTGCTGGAATGGCACTGGGGTGCCAGTTGCTGCAGAACATAGGGAAAGGCCTGACAAACAGGTCCCATCTGCAGAAGAGGCAATTGAGTAGACAAGCTTCTAACTGAGAGATACAGGCAGAGAGTAAGAAAATGTTTTTGGTCTCCACAGGTTGGTGTAATCTTGGACACTGCCTGTGGACTATGGGGTAGGCATGGCAATGCACTGAAACCCCAGCAGGTCTAGGTTTGCAATGCCCACACTACCTCTTCTCCCTTTGTCCATCTTGATACATAAAATAATGGTTAATGGAAGGAAAATGGGCTCAAGAAAGGCCACTGGGTCCCAAAAGGCCCTAGCAAATACCCAGATCAAAATTCTTTATAAATAAACCACGCTGACATCCAGTAAGCTCTTGTGACTACCACCCCAAAAGTTGTCCACTTACATTCAATAAATGGTAATTGGGTGGTGGGAGGGATGGGATAGTGGGGTAAGGGGCATGAAGAAGAGGTGAAACAGGTTTGGAAATAATCATCTTTGATTACAATGTCTATTTCCTTTTTAAAATATTTTTCTTTATTTTTAGAGAGAGGAGAAGGGAGGGAGAAAGGGAGGGGAGAAACATTGATGTGATGTGTGAGAGATGTACCCACTGGTTGCCTCTCACCTGCCCACAACCAGAGACCTGGCCCCCAACCCAGCCATGTACCCCAGCTGGGAATCAAATCATGGACCTTTCAGTTTGCAGGCTGGCACTCAATCCACTGAGCCACACAAGTCAGAGCTGGATGCCTATTTCTGAAAGGCAGGCTAGTGCATCACAGGATAGGAAATGAAGCAGTGATACCAGATGGAGGACAAAGAGATGGTGGCAATATTTGACTAGCAGAGTCCTAAATAAACAATGGAGATGCCCTCCTGCCCCCTTACTGGTTCTTTAATCAAGTAACCATCCCTGGCCATTGTCATATTTCTGTCTGCAGAACTTTAGGTTCTTTGGTGCAGCAGATTTCAAGGGCAAGAGAGGAAAGCTGCTTCTGATCCCTGCAGGTAGGGGAGTGCCTGGGACCCTAAGGTGTAGGGGTATCAGGAATTATAACTGAATCTGGAAGACTCACAGACTTCCCTGCCTGAGTTAAGTGCAGGAGGAACTTGGCCAAGTCTTTAGAGACTGTGGTTCTGTGGCTTATGAGGGAAGAAAAGTATAGATGGCCAAACTCTTGGACACCCCTAGAGGGCTTATCAAGAACCCTGGTCTCTCAATTTGTCCTGCATTTTTGTGTGTGGAGTGGCCAAGGAAAGGATTTTCAGGGGAAATGGTGGCTTTTGGGGCAGGGCTTGGTCTGGGCACCACACCAAGAGGGCCCTCGAAGTCTCTCAGATGGCAAAACTTTTGCCTATAGGGCTATGAGTCCGGTGGTTACAACTTCAATCCCTCTTCTTGCCTTTTATCTCCTAGAAAGAAGCAGAAAAAACCACTCAACATAGAAAATGTCTCCAAGGAATGCAGAGGAGGGAAGCAAGCTCCAGTGCAGAATGAAGAAGCCTGCCCTTTGGAAGGTGGGGAAGGCCAGGAGCCTAGAGGAAATATTAGAGGGGTTTGGGCTTCACCTGCTAAGGATTTTAGGAAGTATATGTCCAATAGGCTTGTCAATAGCATTGACATGATCAATGGAAATGCAAATAATATGGAACACTTCATGGAGGAGATGAGAGAACTAAGGAGGAAAATTAGAGAGCTTCAATTGTAGTACAGTCTGCACATTCTTATAGCAGAGCCCTCTCACCATGATCATCATGATGAATTTTGTCTTATTCCCTGAATGCTCAGATTAATAATCATAAACCCCATGTTTCCCAAACTTGCATTTTCATGATGTACCCATTATGGTGAAACTTGGGTGTTCTTTTATTTTTCTGATTGGAAATTTCATTTTGACTTAGTCCTGTAACTTTTTCTGTCAGCAGGGGAGATTCATCAATTTGTGTGGAAATAAAGCAGTTTATAGATATACTATCTCATTTTAAAACATGCATATTTTATGTACATCAGAATATGTTTATTCTTATTTTCTTATCTAGTTTTTTTTTCAAAAATGGATCAAAAAACTATGGTACATTTACACAATGGAATTCTATGCAGCAGAAAGAAAGAAGGAGCTCCTCCCCTTTGTGACAGCATAGATAGAACTGGAAAGCATTATGCTAAGTGAAATAAGCCAGGTGGTGAAAGACAAGCACCATATGATTTCACCTTTAACAGGAACCTGATCAACAAAACAAACAAACAAGGAAAATATAACCAAAGACACTGAAATTAAGAAAAGGCTGACAGTGACAGAGGGGAGAGGGGAGGGAACTTCAGGGGAAAAGGGGAAGGGTTTGCAGGAACAAGTATAAAGGACACATGGACAATAACAAGTGGGGGTGGAAACAGGAGAGAGGTGGGGAGGGCTGAGGGGTAGGCTGGGATGGGGGTAAAAGGCAGAAAACTGTACTTGAACAATTAAAATAAAAAATTAAAATGAATATACATGTATTACATGTAGCATTTAAAAAGTAAGAAGCAAAGGACTTCCCAATCAGCTTATAAAAGGAACGGATACAATACTTGAGACACAATTTGAAGGCAATATCTTATATTACTTCTGTATCTCTTATTTAGAAGCACAAGCCTGGTAATTATTACAAATACGTTTCTTTAAAGTCAGCCTATTTATCTATAAAATGAAGATAATACCTGTCTTATAGTGCTGCTGCTGGAATCAATAAAGTAATGACTGAACTGTGTTTGGCTGGTTCTATCCACACATGCGAGGCCCCAACCCTCTAAATGCCTTTTATTTTAGGGAAGAGTCCAAGGACTATGCTCATCAGCAAGAGCAATTGAGTGCCAGGTGGGTGACACATTTGTATACCTATGCCGCTAGATAATGCCATGGCTGCTAGGTACCCCTTCCCCTTCTTGATTTTGCTTCCTCCACTGGTTCCATCCACTGTTGATGTGCTGGAATGCTAAAGGTGAAAAAGACTCATTAATTTCTCTGAAACCATCAGAGGTTTTAATCCCCATTTTTGCCTTTCAGAAATGTGGAGAATGCCCCCTTCCTGCTATAGAGTTATATGTAATCCAGATGTGTACTTTCCCAGTGCTGTTTAGGAATCCACACAGTCCTTTATAGTTTTTCTTAGACTTTTTTTTTTCTCACCCCTAATCCCTAGACAAATCTGAGTGGCACTCATGCTAGTATTCTCAGAATTCGACTATCTCTTTTATCTTTTGATGAATATAGCCCAGTTTCCTTGACTCCCCATTTCTTGTGCTACAGGTTTTACTCTGAGCATACACAGGTGTTGTGATGGTGGCTTTATGTCCCCAAGACTGTTCTGAGCCACACCACTTGCACCCCAGGAATTTTCAGTAGTCTCTACTCACATTAGACTACATAGATTCAGAGTAGTTTCTTTTGCTTTTATTTTTGCTGTGCCCAATAAACCTGTAATCACAGATCAGTGAGAAATTGGCTGGAACTGGAGACCCGGTAGATAGACCATTGTTTTAGAACATTTTTCACCATCCAGTCACTACTGCTCCCCAATTAGATTGTGCCCTTCTCTCAGTAAATATATTGGCTCATTTATCCTGGTACCTATAGTATCTAGTACAGGGACTGATAAGTAGTAGGTCACAATAGTTAATTATTACTGAGTCAAGGGTCCTGAAATATGGGCCCAGGTTTGTATCTGATCATTTATGGGTAAGTAATATCTTTTCCCTAAAGACTGTAGATTGTAATTGAAAAAGTAACACAACAGAGAAAGCATTATGCATTGATCTCAACATATAAACTTACTGTAATGTTATACATATATCAGTACATATCAGCATGTGCTATACAGACCACCTACATCAGAATCCCACGAAAAATTGGCTAAAAATTCAGGAAGCTAGATTTTACTCCATACTCATTACATCCTACATGTTCATCAGACTTCCTTGGACTTAGATAAATTAAAATGAAGGCCCCAGCTTTAATTCAAGGTTCATACACAGCTCTGTGTCATATATATATATATATATATATATATATATATGCTTTTATATATAATAAGTATAAATTATACATTTAACATATATTTATATATGCATATATATACACTTTTAAGTGCCTTAATTAACTGATATACATCAGGATTATTTTCCCCACTAGACTACCTTTTTTAAAAAGACAACTGTCTTATTTTCTGCTTTTATCTTTAGTGCATAGGTTCTCAATCTTGGCTCTTGGCTGTAGGTTTGAATTATTTGAGATTTTAAAGTACAGCTCAGAATCTAGTCCAAACCAATTGGATCAGACTCATTAGAAGTAAGACCTAGGGATCATGACATTGTAAAAGCTTTCGCAGTGATTCTGATGTACATGTACAGTTGGGTATAAATTGTGACTAAAATATCTATGGTCTATTTTCTCTGCACAGTTTCTGATTGACTGTGTGACCATAACCAAGTCATTTCATTTATCGAGATTACACACTGTCTGTCCAGAAAGTATCTATCCATGTACTATGAAAATAGAGACATTTATTGCAGAAGACACAAGACACAAGAAACATTGTACATAAAAAATGACACTTCAGTCCCCTTTAAAGTAGGCACCTCGGGACTTACAGGGTAAACGGAGGCAGTATGGCTTCTTCATCCAGGTATCTGGGTAACTAAGGGAAGCAGTTTCCCATAACCTTGACAATGGGCCTGATAAGTAGTGTTCTCATAGCCTTGAGCCTGGGTCCAATAAACTGTGCCCATAGCCTTGAGGGAGCTCACATGCATAGTATGAAGCTCTGTTGTATAAGATCTGTTGGCACCCTTCTGGCTTAGTTGGCCTCTAGTACTTAAGCAGGTAGGAACTCCCTGCTGGGTGCCACAACATGTGCCATGCTGCAGAGCAAGTGCCACACTGAGTATCATGCAGAGGGGACAGGTGACATGCAAAGACTTGCAGAGACATGCAGGGGGACACACAGCTTGCAGAGTGGGTGGCTTGCTCACAAGTGAATAAAGACATGTCAAGCATCCTCACAGCTCTGCACATTTTCTTCCATCTGTTTGAATACCATGAACCTGTAAGGCCTTGAATGGCCTTAACACAGGACTTCAAACAATTCTCCCAGCATCTCTTCCATTGTTTAAATCACTATGCAAAATCCATTTTTGGAATCTCCATCAGCTGTCCTATTGTGTTTTCCTGAATCTCATTGACAGTCTGAAATCTCTTCCCTTTCAAAGATGATTTTAGTGTTGGCAAAATCCAGAAGTTGCAGGGCACCAATTCTGGGCTGTAGGAGAACTGAGTCACCTAGATGATTTGATGTTTTGCAAAAAACTGCATGAGACGTGATGAAGCCACCAATCACCAGTTGCCTGCTGTAACCAGCATGGAGTGGCGGTCCCTGAGTGGGGGCAACAGGAGATTAAGAAAGACAAAACACAGCAGTTTAAGGAAAAGCTGTGGCCAAGTTGGACATTGTCCTCTGATGGAGAGAAAATGACCCTGAACATGGTCTTCATGGTTATTTTATAGGGGTTGGTTAGATACAGCTCAAGGACATCTTGCAAACTTAGGGAGATGCTGCAGGCACAGATGGTTCAGTTTCCAAGCTATTTAAATGATACATATTTCTTCTGAAAAAGTTACAGTTGCATTCAGTTGAAGCTTGCACTTATCTATTCCCTTCTCAACCCCTGAGGGTCTGGCTGTTGTCAATGCCAGCTTGGATCACTTTGCAGATGCAAGCAGTCAAGTGCAGCCTTGCCAAGCACTCACCCTTATCTTTGACACCAGCCTTCACCGTCTTCCACAGTTGCCCACAGTTGCAGCCTTCTGAATGATCTGAATATTTTCCACTGAGGAATGTTCAAGTTTAACACAAAATATGATGCATATCCATTACTCTACTCGCTCAGTCAATTTGAATGTGGCAACAACACAGTACGCATCCTCACTCAATGGCGTCTACTTTCCCTACCAACTAGTACAATGCAAGCATCATTGTTCAGTCCACTTTCCTTGGCTGCCAGGTTACATCAATGTCACACAAACCATTCTCATTACATTAACAATGGTGGACTTTTTCTGGACAGATCTCATATATCTTAATAAAATGTATTTCCACAACTGAAGACAATTTAATGCCTTTCACTCTTTCATTCCAATGTGAGTAATAGATAAACAATAAAATGAATAGATATCACATTTGCCTTTCCTATTTATACCTTGTTTTGGAGAGTCTGTCCTTGGCATTTTGAGGTTTATTAAGTAACCAAGGAGTGTTTATCTGCTTATCTCAGGGAAGGTGAAAATAGGCGTAAATACCCATTTGTTACAGAGCCTGCCACTCACTATTAGTATTGATTTACTATGACTGCTGTAAGAATATTATCACAACTAAAATTTATTTTCTCATAGTTCTGGAGACCAGAAATCAGAAATCAACATGTGAGCAGGCCCATGCTCCCACTGGAAGCTTTACAGAGACTATGTTCAGCAGTGTAACCCCTATCAAAGCTACAATAACAAATAGTGTGTTACTGGAATAAAGATAGACATATAGACTAATGGAATATCATAGACAGCCCAGAAATAAACTCACAGATATACTGTCCAATGATTTTCAGCAAGGGTACCAAGACCATTCAATAGGGAATGCACAGTCTTTTCAATGAATAATGCTGGGGAAATTGGATATCTGCATGCAGAAGAATGAGGTTGGAGCCTTACCTTACATCATATTAAAGAATCTCAAAATGGATAAAAAATCTAATCCTAGGAGCTAAAACTATAAAAGTCTGAGAAATAAACATAGGGGGAAAGCTTCAAAAGATTGGATTTCTTCCTTTTGGAAGGGGAATGTGTGCCTTATGCTTATCTCACTATTGTACTTGGAAGCACACAATTTATTTTCACAGGCTCACAACTGGAAAGGAGTTTTGCCTCAGGATGTTTCGGACTTGATTCACACAATATTTAGATGAGATTTTGGAGTTGCAGTTAATACTGGAATGGGTTAAGACCTTGGGGGCTTTTGGAGATGGGATGAATGTATTTTTTTATGTGAGGAAAAGATGTATATTAGGGGGTCCCAGGAACTCCCTACTCAAGGTGGCAGCACAGCTTCCTGGCAGGCACAACTACTGGACTTGAGTCAGGTAGAGCTGGTCTTGAAAGAGGGCTGTGGGGCTCAGTTGTTGAGCACCCTTAGGGGAGTCGAGCACCCTCTATGTTATCAGCTGTCACTCCTGGTGATGATCAGACATCTCACAGGGAAGCTGGGCAAGGAACTGAGATGCACAGATAAATAAAACACTTGTGGTCAGGTAGCCTCCCTTTCCTGCTCTTTTTGTGACTTGGATAAGGTGAAGAGAGTGTCGCTGCAGGGGCCAAGCTGTATTGATGGGTCACTCACATCATGTTACCCTTCGTGCACCCAATATAGGCTTCAATCTCCACGCCCACCTGCGGTCCAGTCCCAGCGCCATCCACTCCAGCTGCAGGTGCGGTACCAGTTCTCTGAGCTGCCCTGATGTTGGTTGAGGGGCGAGCCCAAGGAGGCACAGGCCTGGCCAGTCCGCCACAGGTCAGTGTGAAGGTGAGCACTGCCTGTGGCACAGGCAGGGTTGGGGGGTAGGGGGAAGTGAAGGAGTCTGGGAAATGCAGAAAGGAGCAGACTCCGTATGGGCATGGGTCGGTGGTGATGACCCGGTTACAGACTCCACAGTCTCCTGGACGCTCTACCTCTGAGCCCTCCATTTATTATCTAGCCTGAAGTGAGGGGGGCACCCCCACAGTGCAACAGTGAAGCATAGACATAGTCTGGAAATACACTCACACACACACCCAGTGCCCGTGGGATAATATTTACCTCTGGGAAAAGGGGATGGGAGTGGGACAGGTTAACTGCAAGGGAGGGGGATACAGAGACCCAATTTGGAAAGCATCCTGCTCTGGTGCCACAGGCCTGAAAATAGATATGGCAAATGAGGTGAGAAGGGGCAGGTAGGGGATGGCAACATTTGGTGTGGAGCACCCAGGTTCAGGAAAGGGAAATTAGTCCACTGGGCACTCAGCTACTGCCCCTATCTCCTGTTTGCAGGTTTGCGAATCTGCTTCCAGCTCTTTGCATGGCTAGGAAAAAAAAAGCTGTCCAGAATCTCGGCAGGTCAGTGAAAATGGGAAGGGGCACTGGACATGGACTTGGGGGTGATAGTGAAGGTCACAATTTGGGCAGAAATTTAGGGCTTCACTCTCCATCCTACCTTCACATATAATATACGCACACCCTGCCATGCTGAAGGTTGGAACAGAAGATGGCAGAGCCTGCAAGAGAAATGGTTGGTTCATGGATGTGGGAGGAACAGAGGGGGAGATTGTGGCAGGAGGTAGGGCAGGGGAACCTTGACCACAGGCCAGATTCCAGCACTATCTGAGCCTGAAGTTCACCCCCAACCCTCAGTATCCCTTGTCTCCTTTTTGTCTCCTCTCCCCCACCCAACTCTGCCCAACTTCTCAGGACAGGCAATAGAGGAGAAATCTCAAAATGAAAAAACTCTACAATGAAAGTGAAGGGTTGCCCTGGCTGGTGTGGCTCAGTGGTTGGGCACTGGCCTATGAATCAAAGGGTCTCTGTTTGATTTCCAGTCTAGGGCACATGCCTGTGCTGTGGGCCAGGTTCCCAGTATGGGGTTTGTAAGAGGCAACCACACATTTATGTTTCTCTCCCTCTCTTTCTCTCTCCCTTCCCCTTTCTCAAAAATAAAATAAAATCTTTTTTAAAAGAAAAAAACAAAAGAAAGCTGGAAAATGAGGGAAAGTGAGAAGATGAAGGAAAGTCAGATGAGGAAGAAAAGCCAGAAGTGGAGGGGAAGCCAAGGCACAAGGGGAAGTGCCAGGATGAGGGACAGCCAGATGATGAAGGGAAACGAGAAAAGCAGGACAAGTCTGAAGGTGAGAGAAAAGCATACAGGGAGGGCAAGCCAGAATCACAAGCAAAGCCAGAGAGCCAGCCATGGGCTATTGAAAAGTACCCAGCTGAAGATTACGTGCCCCAGGAAGCAAAGCAAAAAACAGACAGGGGAATGGATGATTCTCCCAAGGACTATCAAGAGGACTTACAAGAAAGGCATTCAGGTAGTGAGGAGATGATGATAGAATGTGGAGATGTGTCAAGGGCTCAGGGAGAGCCAAGAAAAAAACCCCCAGAAAATAAGTGGTTTTCATTGAATGCAAAGAGATGTACAGGATCCATTTTTCTCAAGGGGCTAATGGGGTGTTAGGGGAGTGAGGGGCAGAGGCAGGAGCCAGAGGGGCTTACATGATATCCTATATCATTATTGCCCTTAGACATCAATTCTGATTTCTTTGAGGATAATATTCCAACCCTGCTTTCCTGGTGGTCATTTACCAGGCGATGTGCTCTAACCTTAAGCTGATACCTTGCTTTAGGTGTCACCCTTTTTACCAGCAGCCTTTTGATCCAACTATGCAGTGCTCTCAGTTTCAGTAGAGGATTTTCATCCATGTGCATGGAAGAGGTGTTCATGGTACTTTGTTAAACAATAAAGAAAAAAGTTTTCAGAACCATATATACAGTGTCAGCTCATTTTTATAAAAATATAATTGGTTGCATGATGCATTTGTACCCAGAGGAAATTCTGAAAGTGTCTACGTTAAAAAAACAAGCAATGGTTTTTCCTGCATGGCAGCCAAAAAGAGGTCTTGCCTATACTCATACTCAAAAATGAGTCCACCTGATGTTTAAGTACCCCCATGCCATTCTTCTGCAGGCATGTCCATTCCCATGTCACCTCCTAGTTGTAACCATGCGAGGGGCACTGATGTCCCTTTTCCTGGGTCCTTCATTGTCCTATGGCTCCATCTGTGGTCCCTTTGCTTTGTTCACTAATCTCCGTTTTTTGCTAAAGGATATGTGCATTATATTTTTCGTAATAAAAATAACTACAACCAGAAAATAATACATGATAAATTATCGAACTTTTCAGTAAGTTTATGAGGGTAATGAAGAAGTTAAAATTCTTGTTGTAAGAATGTACCATAATATGTAAAACACAGTGCCTCTGGCACTTATATCTAGAGGAATTAACCTGGTAGTTATGGCAGATCCACTGTTGTAAGGGTTAGTGTTGTCATCTGTGAAATGGGAATAATACTTGGTACACCATATTCCCGAGTAAGTCAAATGAGGTACTGAGTATGTGAAATGTGTTGTGACCCACTTCCAACTAGATACTTGGGGGAAGAATGATTACCACACCACTCCCATGCGGTAGAAGCTATGTGGATAGGATAGAAACTTGGAGGAGGGCTTAGGTAGGTCTCACCTGTGCCTAGAACCAAGTCCAGGCAGCTGATAGTGCCATTCTCTCCTGGATAGTGCCATGTTTGCTGCACACTGTGCCCCTTATTCTGTATTCTTTGTTCATTACTGATACTGTATAATAAGCTGGAGGTCTTAAGGTGCCAAAGTCCTATCAATTTCTCTGGAGCCAATGGCCACCCACCTTTGACCCCTATAAATGTGTGGACAAAAGTCTTCTACCCACTTCAGAGTTACAATTACCCAGTTACCTGTGACTATCTCCCTAGTGCTACATGGTAGATACTCTGATACCTTTCAGACTTTTCTGATTAAAATTATCATTTATCTGTATTTTGTTGGTTTGTGTGTTTTTCTGTATATGTGTGTGTGTGTGTATATATATATATATATATATATCCTTCTCACCAAATTTAGATATTGCAGGTTAGAGCAAGAAAAAAAAACACATCTGTATAATAGAGTCTGTGCTAGTCCTACAGGTTAATATCTCATCTGCTGACTCTCTTTCCTAAGAGAGTTGAGTTCTCTTCCAGGAAACTCTTCTCAGCCCCTACTTTAACAATTCAGTAGATCCATCAACATATTTGGTTTTTAGATCCTTACTAGTAAACATCTGGTGCATGGACCAGTTGCATCAGCATCACCTGAGAGCTATTTAGAAATGCAGAACCTCAGGTCCAGCCTCAAACCTACTGAATTAGAATCTTCACTTTAAAATATCCCCAGGTGATTTGTATGAACATTGAAGTTTCAGAAGCATTGGCTTAGAGGGAGACTTCAGGATCTCCACCCCCATCTTCACATGAAATATGTGACTGAAAGGATAAATATGTGCACCATAGAAGGCATGCATAACAAATTATTAAAAAGACCCATGTTTACGAAGCCAGTTACCCATCTCCCCATGCATTAGTAGGTTTTGAAATTAATGCAATGGGTCAAAACTAGCAATTTTTAATGAAATAAAGTAGAATAGAGTAGAATAGAGTGAAATAGAAAACACAAAGTTGCATTGAAGGTAGTTAGAGTTAATACAAGTATTGTTTTGTGATTTCTGTCTCAGTTATGTATGTATGTGTATACAGCATTATTTGTGATGCAAATCTCTATTTCTGACTGGGATATGGTTTTAAAAAATGAGACACACTGCATTAGATTCGGCATCTCAAAACATATCCAGTCCATTTCACACTTATATCCTCAGTGCTCAGCACAGTACCTAACAAATAGTAGGTACTTAATAAAAGTGCAAATAAGAATTAATTCAGGAACCCCAAGTTTTCCTCCAAGTTTAGCCCCTGTCTACATAACTAACCTTGGGGAAATAACTCAAATTGTCTAACAAGGTTTACTTAAAATTCCTAAAAGATTGGAACTCATGGACTTCACATCCTGCATAGAGCCTACTACAATTCAATGTCACCCCAATAAATTAAATAAAAATGTTTTTTTTTAAAAAGATGTTAGAGGAACTAGGTAAAAAAAGAATAGATACTCAGCAGCAACAAGGAGAGCTCTTGGGCTGTAGAAAATGGAACTCAACTCCAGGCTCTGCAAAGTTAAACTAAATAACTGTAGAATCTATGCTATAAAAGGACCCAGTGGAGGGCTCTGTGTATGTCACAGTAGCATAGCCTTGAAAAGGAACAGAAGCATGACTACCAGGATGGGAGGTGAGGGATGTGGGGCTTCCCTGGAGGAATAACAGTTGAACTACCTGAAGATGACCTTTCTCCACTTACCTTGTGGAAATCAAGGCCTTGGAATTTAGAGACAACATATTTGTGATGTGGACACTGGCCAGCAGTGTCTGTGGCATTGTGGATGCGACAAAACAAATTCACATGAACCACTGAGTCCTGTGGAGAAAAAAAGGATGGCACCATCACTCTCTCAAGGGAAGAGCACCCCAACTCTTGCCTTGACAAGCTTTTATTGGCTTTCTAACAGCATCAAAGAAGGTTCTCATTCATTATGCTCAGGTTTGCTTTAGGTAATTACTTTTTACAGATAGCAATGGAAGGGATGTTACTGATTACTTCTTACAGATTAACAAGGAAAATGTTGCAAATGCAAGGGAACAATAAGAGTAATTTGTCTGGTTACACTTCAATACTTGGGAGAATTAGCAGAGACTTTGGGAAGTTACTTTAAAGATATGCAGTAAGCATTTGATGCCTCAAATCAGGGTAAGGGAGTTTTAGCAAGAGCAAGTCACAAAGCAGCCTAGGTATAATGCAGGCCCAATTTCCCACAGGAGAACCGATCCATGGGTTTGGCTTCCTGCGTGCTACCATGCACCTATGGGTTTTCCCATAGGGCTGAGCTACATTTGCCATTCCACACGGATAGGTTCCCTATATATACTGGCTTTGTGTTTGGACTCCATATGGTTTCTAGTATTGAGTGGAACCCAACATAAGATAGAGATCTATAGTAGGTCCAGGCCATAGTGCAAATTTCTTTGACACATCAGCTTCATGACCCCGTAGACCTGATTGTCTATAATTAGGAAGCCACAGTAATGGAATTAGCATACAGTGCCCTAGAGTTTAGAAGCAAAATCGTCCCCTCTTCTCTTGGAAACAAGTTTCCATTTGAGAATCTGCTCCTAGCTTGCTACCAGACCCTCATAAAGACCCGTTACCTGACAATGAGGTATTCACTTTCTTTATGAATGAGACATCCAATGTGAAGTTATTTCTCTCTACTCTATTGAATAATAATGTTTAACATGAGCACTAGCTTTCCACCACTAATTGCAAATGGATCTAAAAGACTGGGCCTGTGTAAGTGAATAAGGAATAGTAAATTACATGATAACTATTGCAATTTCATTGTTTCTCTCTCAACCACCATATGTGGTCCACTTCATGGATGTATCTTCTTGGTTTGCTGAGAGTAGGTGCAAATGGATGTCTGTTGCACTATAGCCCCAGTCAGGAATGACTCAGAAAACTAGTGGAAAAGAGACATGCTATGCACTACTGGATAGAATTTCATGTAATTTAGATGATTCTCTTTATATAAAACTCATTATAGCTGTAGGTATGGATCTACCTGGGCTCATGTACAATGATTAAAAGATTGATCAACAACTTGGAGAGAATTAAATTGGAAAAATAATAATGAAGAAGTCTGAGGAATAGGTCTGTAGATGGACCTTTCATAAAGAGCACAGATAGTACAGATATTTGTCTCTTGTGATGTAATCATTTACTATTGCACAACAAATTAACACACACTTAGTGGCTTAACAAGACACTCATTTCTTAGGTCACATATCTATAGGTCAGAAGTGTGGCATAGCATGATTTTGTTCTCTGCTCTGGGTCTCAGAAGGCGGGCAATAAGATGTCAGTCAGTATTGGAGAAGATGTCAGTGAGGTAGATGGGAGGACAGCCCACTTCCCCCTGCACACAGATGGAATACCTAGCCCATCTTCTGAGGAACAGAGTGAACAGCCAATGGAATCCCAGCATATATGAGGTTGGAGGCAAAAATTGTAGAGGACATTGAAAAACAGATGGTAAGGAGATTGTGTTGGGATGGTAAGGTCCCTGGGACCAGCACAAGGATCAGGGCTGCTGCAGCCCCAAGCCAGCACTTGCTAGCACCTGCCACAGGACAATTGGATGAGAGTCAAATCAACGACTCCATACCCTGTCAACCATGGAAGTCAAAATGGCAGCAGGATGGACCTGGATGCTTCAAGTCGCTGGGGGAATAAAGATGAAGTGGGAGATCCACAGGGGCGGTGTTCACTCACTGGGACTGTGGACACCTGTTGAGTCATTGCCAGAGAAATTGGGGATCTGGGTGATGCCTGGAGAAGGGAGAAGAGTTGTAACATGATGGATCCTGATGCAGATAGTATCTAGTCTGGTTGGAAACTTAGGCTGTGTGAGAAGTTGAATGCTTGTTATGAGCAGCAAGCTTGAACAGGAGGATTTTATTAAAGAAAAAGGTTCTTGGTGGCTGTTCAGCCAACTCTCCTGCAGCCGCTGCCCCTGCTGCTCCCACTGTGCCCCCACAGTGATAACCGTGGCTGCGCCCCTGACCTGCCATGACAGCAGCTGTGCCCCCACCCCCATGCAGCCCAGCTGACATGGTAAGAGGAAGGAGGAATGGCCCCCTGCAGAGGAGAGCAACAGGGCTTAGGGAGTTAGCAATCCCCAGAAAGACAACTTAGTGGAGGAGCTGAACTACCCTGAAGAGACTTTGAGAGTGCCCAGCACCCAGGACAGCAAAGAAGGAGAAGGTGGTATGTGAGTTGCCCCTAATTAGTTTACCTCAAGTACAGCACAACTGGTGGATTGAAGGTGCCAGCCTGGAGTAGACAGGTGCATGGAGGACCTGCACTAGGGCTGGGCAACTGTGAAGATTTCAGCCCAAACCTGGCCCCCATCCTTACAAAATCATAGGAAGGGAGAAAAGCAAAGTCCAAGCACCTTCAGCCTGCAGCATCCAGGAAGACCAGAAGAACTTGCCAGGTGGATTTGAACTCAGCAGGAGGCATTTTTCCCCCCCAAATGAGACAATAAGATCTGGAGCTGAGGAAGGTCCAGAGACATACCCAAAGAGGAAACACAAGGCTAACCCCAACAACTGAGAGGCTGAGACAAATTTCATTTTGCTATTCCAGAGAGCTTTCATGTTATTTATTATTATTATTATTATTATTATTATTTGATTTTTTTACTTTTTTATTTTATTAGTCTTTTTTTATTTCTCTTCTTTCTGTTTTCTTCATTTTATTTGTTTGTTTAACTGCTGTCTTAATCCATTTTACCTTCCCCCTCAAACTGATCACATAAAAGAGTAGGTGGGAGCTGTGAATACCAGTATGCTTGCTGGAAGAGAGAACTCCAAAACAAAGGAACAACCAAAAGATAATACAGGAAGATGGTGGAGGAGTGAGTGAAAGCCACACTAACCTCCACACAAGATCAATCTGGAATGACAACTAAACAATGGAGAAATTACTCAGAATACACAACTGAAAAATAGCAAGAGAGAAACCTCATAACTTTGGTCAGACAGAAGAATCAGCATCAACACAACCTGTCTGCACTTGACAACAGCATACAAGATGTGGTGGGCAGAGTGACCCTCAGTAAACCAGCTGTAAAAAAGGACCCACCAAAGAAAGATGTAACAACAATTAAACCCAAATACATCCAGAGAGCCAACATGAACAGCATCCCAAGAGCAGCAAGTTCAGGAGATCAAGGAGACTGTTCCACTGAATCTCACAGGTCTCCTACCACAGAAGTTCACACCACAAACCCAAGGAGTCAGAACAGATCAATTTAAGAAGCAAAGGCTAACAAGAAGAGTCTCACAAACAATGGGAAGACAAAGAAACAAACCCCAAATAAAAGAAAAGGAGGAAGGTTCAGAAAGAAAGCTAAATGAAATAGAGTCAAGTCAACTATCATATACTGAGTCCAAAGCAATGGTTATAAGGAAGCTCAATGAGCTCACAGAGAATTACCAAAAACTACAGGGAAACTACAATGAACTCACTGCAAATTATATCGACATGAAAAAGAATATAGAAACTATCACCAAGGGCCAAGAGGAAATGAAGACTACACTTTCTGAAGTGAAGAACATAGTAGAAGGAATCAAAAGCAGTTTTGATGAAGCAGAGGATTGGATCAGCGAGCTGGAGGACAAAATAGAAAAAAAAAAAAAACACCCAAAAAGAGCCCCCCCCCCAAAAAAAAAACAAAAACAAAGGAAAAGAAACTCAGAAAGAAAAAGAGGGGTTAAGGGAAATGCAGGACAACATAAACATAAAAATATCCATATAGCAGGGATACCACAATGTGAAGAAGAAGAGCAAGGGATAGAAAACCTGTTTGAAAAAGTAATGATGGAAAACTTCCCTAATTTGATGAGAGGAAAAGTCGCACAAATCCAGGAAACACAGAGAGGTCTAATCAAGAGAAACCAAAGAGGCACATTTCAAAACACATCATAATTAAAATGGCAAAATTCCAAGACAAAGAGAATCATAAAGGCAGCAAGGGAGAAACAGGAAGTAACATACAAGGGAGCCCTGATAAGAATAGCAGCTTACTTCTCAATGAAAATGCTACAAGTCAGAAAGGACTGGAATAAATATTTGAAGTAATGGAAAACAAAGGCCTGCAACCAAGAGTACTCTATCCAGCAAGGGTCTCAATTAAAATGGAAGGCCAAATAAGGAGCTTCCCAGACAAAAGAAGCCTCAAAGAATACATCTCCACCAAACCATCACTGCAAGAGATGCTAAAGGGGCAGCTTTAAGAAAAGCAAGAAAAAGAGTAAGAGATAGAGTTACATTAGTATGAAGGAAGTAAAATGGCAATGAATAAGTACCTATCAATAATAACCTTAAATGTAGATGGGTTAAATACTCCAATCAAAAGAAATAGAATAATTGAATGGATAGGAAATCATGATCCACACATATGCTGCCTATAAGAGACCCACCTCAGGACAAAAGACCTACACAGACTGAAGGTGAAGGGTTGGAAAAAATATTTCAAGCAACAACACAGGAATAAAAAAGCCGTGGTAGCAATTCTCATATCAGACAAAATAAACTTCAAAACAAGGACCATAAAAAGAGAAGCAGAAGGTCACTTCACAATATATTCAAGGGAAGAATCCATTAAGAAGACATAAACATTATAAATATGTATGCACCAAACATAGGAGCACCAAATATATAAGGAAAATCTTGGAGGACTTCAAGGAACATATTGACTGCAACACAATTATACTAGGGGATTTTAACACTCCATTGTCAAAAATGGATAGATCTTCCGAACAAAATATCAACAAATATATTGTGGCACTGGACAATGCACTAGATCAAATGGACTTAACTGATATACATAGAACCTTTTATCCCAAAGAAGCAACATACACATTCTTTTCAAATGCACATGGAACATTCTGAAAGACAGACTACATTATAGAACACAAAGTAAGCCTCAACAATTTCAAGAAAATTGAAAATTATATCAAGCATTTTCTCTAACCACAAGGGATTGAAACTAAAAACCAATCTCAAGGAAAACACTGAAACTCATGCACATTGAATAGCATGGTATTAAACAATGACTGGGTTAAAATTGAGATCAAGGAAGAAGTCCAAAAGTTTCTGGGTTGAAATGAAAATGAACTCACAACAATCAAAAACTTATAGGACAAAGTGAGGCAGTCCTGACAAGGAAGTACAAAGCAGTAGAGTCCTACCTAAAAAAGACAGAAATATTTCAAAAAACAACCAAACCCTACATGAAAAAGAACTAGAGGAACAAAAACAAAGACAGCAATCTCCTGGAGTCACTGTAGGTCATACATTTCAGTTCATGGAATAACAGCTTTCCATATGCACGAATCATGTAAGCCTATCAACTATGACTGGAGCTAAAATCTGTAACCCTTGAGTTCCCCTATTGTAGGGGACCAGTTTGTTTTGGTCTGGCTAATATGACTCAGTTGTGTATGGGAAACTTACAGAAGCAAGGTGGTGGGTCAAAAATGTACTGTTTGTGGACAATTGAGGAGGGCTGCCTGTCATGCAGGGTACCCTAACCCCACTTATGGGTTTCAGGGTTTTCCCAACATGTTTAAAACTGTGAGGAGGCTCGAAGTGCCAGGTGACCAACCTTTATAGTGTGCTCTCTGACCAAGCCAAGAGTTAAATTACTGTGATTGGAATTCTCTGCGAGGCCCCTGCACATCTCAGGGATTGACCCCAGACACCTCCACAAGGCCCCTACTCACATAGGAACACCTGAGATTTCAAGCTGGAGGGAGAAATGCCTCTTATCTTCAGTGCTTCAGCAAGGTGAGAAACTCATAAATAACCCTGTAACTAACACTGAGATCTAAAAGCAATCTTCAGAGTCCGGTTGAAACTGAAACACTCATTTACTATCTGCTTTTCTGTTTACGGGCGGGCAGAGGGAAAAGTCAGAATCAAAAAGGCTTCAAAAGGCAGCTTTTAAAGAAAGAATGTGTTTAAAGAAAGATGGATATAGAATGGTTCACTGGAAAGAATGACAACCCTTCTCCATTTTCTCCCTCTATCCCCCTCCCCTCTGGTTACTGTCAGTTTGTTCTTATTTCAATGTCTCTGGTTGTATTTTGCTTACTTGTTTGTTTTGTTGATTAAGCTACATGTATAGGTGAGATCATATGGTATTTGTCTTTCACTGCCTGGCTTATTTCACTTAACATAATGCTTTCCAGTTCCATCCATGCCTTCTCGAGGGTAGGAGCTCCCTTCTTCTTTCTGATTCGCTCTTTTAAATCAATTCAGCTAGAATAAACTTCATCAATTATTTCAGCAGTCATGTATTAGTATGATCAAGTCAGGCTCCAGCAGAAGAGAGGAAGGATTACAGTTTCAAAAACTGCTTACAGTTTTGAATTGCTTGGTAGTTGCCAATTCTTCCATCAGTGAGCCACAAATTTCCTTTTTGCTCTAGCAGGGTCAACAGTTGGTGGGGTACATAAATGGTGATAGGCTGTTCCAAGGAAAATTTTTCAGCTTCCTGTAAGAGCTCGCAGGTGGCTGCCACAGCTCTCAAGCAGGCTGACCACCCCTAGACAGTGTGATCTAATTTCTTTGATGAGAGCAACAAGGCTCCTTTCACCAATTTCAAGCAGGAACCCAAGAAACCTTACTGCTTGTTGGAAAATCTGGGACTACTGTGCTGATACTTTATAGTTGCAAGATACCAAATGGTTGAAAGTAGCTACAGCATTAGTTAAATGATGCATCTACATATTGTAATAGAGTTCCTTCTTCTAGTCTTAGACCTTTTAAGTCCTGGCTCAGGGTCTACCCCCAAATCACGGAGGAGTTCTTGAACCCTTGTGGTAAGACTGTCCAGCAGTACTGAGTACTGATCCGAGATCTTGGGTCCTGCCATTCAAAAGCAAACAGCAGTTGAGAGTCTTGGTCAACCAGAATGCTAAAGAAAGCATCTTTTAAAAGCTATACTGAGTACCAGAGGCTGCCCCTGGGTATACTGTTCTGTACAATGACATTTATGGCTCAAATCTTATATTGCATGTGGAGTGGCAAGGCCAAATGAGTCCATATTCCTGAAACGTCTGAATTATTGGGTGTATTCCTTCTATGATATTCCTTTGCAAGGGATGCTGCCTCTTATTAGGAGTTCCTATCCCTAGTTTGAGGATAACTTTAATAGGGGATGCTCACTTAGCCCTTGATGGCCTTCCAGCAGCCCACACAATGGGGCTTATCTGATTCTCAATTTATTTTGCCAGGGTTGCTTGCTTAGGTCAACCAATCAGCCTGCATTTGCCACAAAAGGCTATTTCCCAGAATGGAGTCTCCCTACCCCCATTCTATTAGACAGAGCTCTGTAAATTTACATAACTCAGAAGCACCTTCATTCCTGATGACCATCCTAAGTTGTAACTGGAAATGCAATTCTGAACCAGAAAGCACAGCAATTCAGCTGAAAGTGAAGTAAATGAGGAGTTGCAAGAATCAGAATAAGAGAGTCGCCAAGTGAAATCACTTGGCAGCTGCTAAAAAGTCTCCAAATTTGTACCCTGGGGCACTGCAGTCCAGACAGCTGACAGTATTCCCTGCCAAATACTGAGACTTACTGGAGAGTCCTGAAGATATCCCACCAGAGTCGTCAGAATATGAAACCAGAAAAGTCAGTGTTCATACTGCCTGTCACTACCAGAACCAATAAGTAGCCAAGGATGGAATCTTTATGGGTACTTTATTCAGATGATAGTGATCTGATAAGATTGTGGGTTATGTATCCTTAAAAAATTTATCTTAACATCTCTTCTAGAGCCAACCTTTTTATGGGGAGAAGAGGTTTGGAAAAAACTTAATCAGATAAGAATGGCAGTCCAGTGGTGATTTTCCTAGTGTTTCTTCATCTACTGATCAACAATTCTTTATCTGCATCACAGACATTCCCTCCCTGGAACACAATGGCTCAGATACTATCTCGATTGCTTGCAGACCCCTTGGTGCATAAAGGTTGAATTGCTTGTAGGCCTCCTGGAGTCAAGTTGGTCATGCATTCCCATTCTTTCCACATGCATTGAACACTTAAACCTATCAACGGTGACTGAAGCTAAAATCTTTAACTCTTGGATTCCCCTATCATTTGTCTACTTGGGTATGAACTTTCTTACTGGAACTACAGTGGAACTGCTAGAGTTTTATTCCACTCTTTACTTGTCTATATCTAGCTGTTATTATAAATTTCACTAATTGCCAGCTAATTGTTTTATTGTTTTAAATAGTGCCTTAAGGAATAAATTCAGCTGCAAATTAATCCAATCAGATTGTGACTCCTTCAAGGAATAGTATTTGAGGCCAAGATTTGATGTTAGTTCTGACTCCACAAGGGCTCCTCTACCTGTCTTATTTCTCATATGTCTCTTATAAACAGCCTGTCTACAGTCTAGGATATATAATACTAGATTCATGACTATTCCCCCAATTTAATTTCACTACAGCAATCATTGAGCGTTCCCTTAGGCTTAAGATTCTTCATGCTATGTTTCAGAAAAGCCAGTTCCTATGGGAAGAAATGAATTATTTTATGGCTTGCTTATTCCCTCTGGTAAATCTCTGAGTGAGGGCTCTGGAAATTGGGATAGAGATCATAGAAAGCTTCTTTCTGAATACTACTCATTGTAGGATCTGATCCCTCAGTGGAGCAGAGGACAGCAGCCTGAGGACCTCTCAGCTTACCTTTCCTGGCATAGTACCAATGCCTTGTGGACAAAAAAAGGGTGCTACAATAAATCTAACTGAGAGTAACATTACAGGATGATCTGATCATTAATTTCATAAAGCATCTCATGTTGGTTAGTTAAACCCCAGGAATATAACTTTTTAATTAAAGGTTTATCTTTGCCTTAAGCAAACCTTGTCCATTATTTCTGTGCATCTATATTAGTACAACTTTGAAATGCTACTTTTTCAGACCCTTAGGAAGTATAACCACCCTCAGGAGACAACATAATCTTGTCAATTGTCCTATAATCTAATCCCAGACTTGCTTTCTCTCAAATTTATGTAATCTCTTTATGTTTCCTCCTTAATTCCAAATGCATAAATAAAGCTGCAAACTGTCACTCTCCAAAGCTTTTTTCTCAGTCTGTTGAGATCTTGCTTCTAGGTGTGTCCTCTGTCTGGCTTAAACAAACTTATTTCTCAACATGTTTGAACCCTCTTCCACTGATAGTCTCATAAACTGGATCAAAGGTGATCCATGTTCCAGTATTTTCAGCACACCATACTACAATTGGGGGTTGGGCAGAAGGATGCCCCACCTCTCAACTGAACTCATCCAGGATTTAGTCTCAGCAACAGGCAGCTAGGATAAGGGTAAGAAATTCTAAAGTCTTGCTTCTATTATAAAGAAACCCCCCTGGCTGGGAGCTGTAGGACAAAGAGCCCTTTGTTTTTGGATGTAGCAGTCTGGAATGTAGTATCCACATCACTGAGCTTTAAAGGTGGAGATGGGAGTAGCAGTAGCCTGAAGGGAAACAGGAATCCCAACCCCAAGAGGCTCTCTGCCCTGGCCCTTTGGTGCTTAAGCCTGACTGCTGACTCCTAGTGGCCAGATGAACAACCAAAGGAGATAGCCAGAGACAGTACATCACTGGCAAAGCAGGGGCAGAGTGGCTAGAGAGCTTTCAGGAACAACTGGGGACAGAGGCTTTGGGGAGAGAGCTGAGAAAGTAGCTGCCAGGATCCAGTGCTGAGCCGAACCTCACATGCAGCAACCATCTTGCTCTGTGAGACCACTTCCCTCTGAGCAGTAGCAGCCTGAGGGGAAACAATAGCCCTTAAGCCAGGAGGGATTTAGCCCTGCCCTAAGGTCCTTAAACCTGACTGCTGAGTGCAGAGTGACCAGATTAACAATTGAAGGAGACAACCAGGGACAGCAGATCACTGGAAGTATCCAACAGGCTCCCTAAGGTCAGACTGGGTCACCATCTGACATCACCAGAGGCAGATCCAGAGAGAAAAAAACAGTGGTAAATACAAGAGGCTACCAAGAAGAAAGCCACTGTGGCCTTCTTTGTGATTTGCATTTTTTTTTCCTGCATGTTTTTTTAACTTTCATTTCTTGTCCAGCAAGTTTGTATATATTAAGTCACTAGATTTTATACTGTATTATATTTCAGTTCATATATTTCCCCCTCCCTTCTCTTAGCCCATTTTACCTTCCCTTTTCCTTGCATTATTTTCATTTAAAACTTTGTTTTCTCTTTAGCTACAACTTGTTTCCATTACACAATCATTATTTCTCCCCCGTCCAGGCACACAAAACCAATTTTCTTGCCAAGGGTCATATCAGATCTTTTTGCCCAGCTCTTAAAATATGCATATTCTCTCTATAATTTTAACAATCTTTGCTAGTTGGTTATAGGTAAGGTAGTTGTTGTTGCACTGTTTTTTTCAATTTTATCCCTAGAGATTCATTAATTCTATACTGCAAATATCAAATTTTACTGGTCCCCTCTCTTACTCTTTTTTTCACCTCAAATATTAATTTTGCCATCTTGGCCTGTTTTTTCTTTTTTGTCTTTCTTCTATTTCTCTTTCATGCAGCCCTTATATTTTTCTATATCCTCCTTTTCCTTTTTTTCTTTTTCTGTACACCCCACATTTTAATTTTTCTCTCTTAGTCTGTTTTTTGCTCCTCACTCTCAGTATTCCTTGTGTCTCTATCATTCAAAATCACTTCCCATTCCTCTAAACATTTCTTAGACTTTTCTTTGATTCTTTTTTCCTCTTATTCCCATACCACCTATATTAATTTAAGCTCATTTGTTGTTGATAGTACTGTGGTGGATCTTTCTCTCCAATTTAGCTCCTATATTTTTATTAATTATTTACTATTTTCCCTCCTTTTTTTCTATTTCTTGCTTTATTTTATTTTATATTATTGAAATCACTGTTTAGACCAAATATTATATGATTCCCTTCTCATACTTGATTCCACATTCTTCATTCTCTTTTTATTCATAAACTAAATTTTACCTTCTCTTTTTCCATTGCTCCAACTCCTAACTCTTATTATACTCCTCCCTCTACCTTCTCAAAATCATTTTTCTTTCAATAGGTCATCTCATATCCACTCTCCTTTCTTATAATAGTCTTAATCTCTTTACACCCTTATTAATACTGATTCATTTGTTGTTAATAGTGGGATTGGGGGGTTATATTTGTGGGTGTGGGTTTGTTTCCAGGGATTGGTGGTCTTGTTCTACCAGTACCTGCACAACAGCACACAAGACATGGTGGATGGAGTGACCCACAGTCAAACAGCTGGAGGGAAAGACCCACCAAAGAAAGACCAAACAACAATCAAAACCCAAACACATCCATAAAACCAGCATAAAAGACATAAAGGACATCCCAAGAGCATCAAGTTCAGTATATCAAGGACACTGCACCACTGAACCTCCAGGACTCATACCATAAAAGTTCACACTACAAAGTTAGAGAGTCAAAACAGATCAATTTAAGAAACAGAAACAAACAAAAAGAGTCCCACAAACAATGGGGAGACAAAGAAACAACTGCCAATCAAAAGGAAAAAAGGAATTCTCAGAAAGAACGCTAAATGAAATAAAGGCAAGTCAACTGTCAGATACTGAGTTCAAAACAATGCTTATAAGGAAGCTCAATGAACTCAGTGTGAATTACCAAAAACTACAGGGAAATTATGAGGAACTTACTGCAAACTATTTCAGCATAAAAAAGGACATAGAAACAATCAACAGGGGCCATGAAGAAATTAAGAATACAATTTCTGAATTAAAGAACACAGTAGAAGAAATCAAAAGCAGGCCTGACGAAGCAGAGGATCAAATCAGTAAGTTCGAGGACAAAATAGGAAAAAAACTTCCAAAAAGAGCAAGAAAAGAAAAAAATAACTGAAAGAGAATGAAGAGGGGTTAAGGGAAATGTAGGACAACATGAAATGGACTAATATCCATATAATAGGGATACCAGAAGGAGAAAAAGAGGAGCAAGTGATAGAAAACCTGTTTGAAAAAGTAATAATGGAAAACTTCCCTAATTTGAGGAGAGAAGTCACACAATTCCAGGAAGCAGAGAGGGTCCCAATCAAGTGGAACCCAAGGAGATCCACTGCAAGACACATCATAATTAAACTGGTAAAATTTAAAGACAGAGAACCTCAAAGACAATAAATGAGAAAGAGGAAGTAACATATAAGGGAGCCCCAATAAAGCTAGCAGCTGATTTCTCAACAGAAACACTACAAGCTAGAAGGAAATGGCAAGAAATATTCCAAGTAACCAAAGGTAAAGGCCTGAAACCAGGAAAACTCTACCCAGTAAGGGTCACATTTAGGAAGGCAAAATATGGAGTTTCCCAGACCAAAAAAAAAAAAAAAAAGCTAAGAGAATACATCTCCACCAAATTAGCATTGCAAGAGATGCTGAAGGGACTGCTTTAACAAGTTGAAGAAAAGAGAGGAGAGGAGAGGAGAGGAGGAGAGAGGAGAGGAGAGGAGGGGAGGGGAGGGGAGGGGAGGGGAGGGGAGGGGAGGGGAGGGGAGGGGGGAGAGAGAGGGAGAGGGAGGGGGAGGGGGAGAGAGAGGGGGGGAGAGAGAGAGGGATAAATAGCAACAAATAAGAAACTATCAATAATAACTTTAAATGGGAATGGATTAAAGCTCCAAGCAAAAGATATAAGATAGATGAATGGACAAGAAAACATGAACTGCATATAGGCTGTCTACAAGAAACCCACCTCAGAACAAAAGACCCACACAGACTGAAAGTGAAGGGATGGAAAATATTGCAAGAAAACAAACATGAAGAAAAAACCTGGATAGCAATACTTATATTAGACAAAATAGATTTCAAAATACAGGCATGAAAAGAGGTAATGGACACTACACAATATTTAATGGAGTAATCCATCAAAAAGACATAACCCTTATAAACATATAGGCACCCAACATAGGGGCACCCAGGTGCTCCTACAAGGAAAGTCTTGAAAGAATTCAAGAAAGATATTGACAGCAATACACTCGTTGTATGGGATTTTAGCACTCCACTGTCAAAAATGGATAGGTCTTACAAGAAAAGAATCAACAAAGATATTGTGATGTTGAACAACACTCTAGATCAAATGGACTTGATTGATAATTACAGAACATTTCACCCCTCAAAAAGTAAAATAAACACAATTTTCAAATGCACATGGAATATCTTCAAAGATAGAACACATTGTATGTCACAAAACAAGCTTCAACAGATCCAAAAAATTAAAATCACATTTAGCATCGTCTTGGATCACAATGGCTTGAAACTAGGAACCAACCTTAAGGAAAATATTCAAAAAACATTCACATTCATGTAGCCTGAATATCATGCTATTAAATAATGAAAGAGTAAACAATGAGATCAGGGAAGAAATCAAAAAGTTTTGGGAAACAAATAAAAATGAACACATAACAGTGCAAAACATATGGGACATAGCAAATGCAGTCTTGAGAGGGAAGATCATAGCAATACAGGCCTACCTAAAAAAGATAGAAACATTTCAAATAAACAACCTATATCTATATTTACTATAACAACAACAACAAAAACCAGAAAGAGTAGAAGGAAGGAAATAATAAAGATCATATCAGAATAAAATGACATAGAGTCTAAAGGAACAATTCAAAGGATCAATAAATCCAGTAGCTGGTTCTTTGAAAAGGTAAACAAAATGAGCAAGGCTTTATCCAGTCTCATCAAGAAAAATAGAGAGAAGACCCAAGTAAATAACATCAGAAATAAAATAGGAGAACTTACAACTGATACCACAGAAATATAAAGCACTGTAAGAAATTACTAAGAACAGCCACATGCCAAGAAATTGGACAACTTGGGTGAAATGAACAAATTTCTAGAAACATATGATCTCCCGAGACTGAATTAAGAAGATGCAGAAAGCCTGAATAGACCCATAACAACTAGTGAAGTTGAAGCACTAATCAAAAAATTCCCAGCTCACAAATGCCCAGGAGTGGAGGCCTTCACAGGTGAATTTTACTAACCATTTGAAGAAGTATTAACTCCTATATTTCTCAAGCTATCCCAAAAATTCAAGAGGAGGGTAGACTCTCAAACTCTCATTACAAGGTCAGTAGTATTCTATTCCAAAACCAGGTAAAGACAAAAAGGAAAGATAACTACAGGAGAATATATTTGATGAACAGAGATGCTAAAATCTTCAACAAAATATTGGTAAACTGGATCCAGCAATTCATTAAAAAATCACATAACATAATCAATTGGGATTCATCCCAGGGATGCATGGATGTTATAAGATGCTCAAATCAGTCAACATAATACATCACATAAACAAAACAGAAGATGAAAATCACGTGATCATAACAATAGATGCTGAAAAAGCATTTTACAAAATCCAGCATGAACTTATTATAAAAAGAATCAGCAAATTGGGAATAGAGGGAGCATACTTTAACATGATAAAGACCATATGTGAGAAACCTACAGCCAATATCATACTCAATGGGCAAAAACTAAAAGCTTTCCAACTAGGATCAGGCACAAGACAAGGATGTCCACTTTCACCATGTCTATACAACATAGTATTGGAAGTCCTAGCCACAGTGATCAGAGAATACAAAGGAATAAGAGTCATCCAAACTGGAAAAGAGGAAACAAAGTTGTCATTGTTTGCAGATGACATGATAGTGTATGTAGAAAACCCTAGAGACTCCAACAAAAAAAAACTACTCAACCTAATAAGTGAATTTGGCAAAACAGTGAGATACAAAGTTAGTATTCAGAAATCAAAGGCATGTTTGTACAACAACAATGAAATATCAGAAACAGAACCTAGGGAAATAATCCCATTTACTATAGCAGCAAGAAAAATAAAATACATAGGAATAAACTTAACCAAAGAAGTAAAAGTCCTATACTCAGAAAACTACAGAACACTGAAGAAAGAAATCAAGGAAGACACAAATAGATGGAAGCCTATACCATGTTCAGGGAGGGAAGGATTATATCATTAAAATGCCCATACTACCCAAAGCAATTTATAGATTCAATGCAATCTCTATTAAAATACCAATGATATATATCAAAGATATAGAACAAACATTTCAAAAACATATATGGAACCATAAATAACCCCATATAACCTAAGCAATTATGAGAAAATAGAACAAAGTAGGAGAGATCACAATACCTTATGTTAAATTATATTATACATCCACAGTAATCAAAACAGTCTGGTACTGTCATAGGAACAGACACATAGATCAATGGAACAGAATAGAGAGCTCAGAAATAAGCCCATGTCTCTATAGTCAATTAATATTCAACAAAGGGGGCAAGAGCATAAAATGGAGTAAAAATAGCTTCTTCAACAAATGGTTTTGGGATATCTGGACAGCCACACACAAAAAAAATGAAACTTGACCAACAACTTACACCATACACTAGAATAAACTTAAAATGGATAAAAGAATTAAGTATAAGTTGTGACACCATAAAAGTCCTAGGAATGAACATAGGCAGGAAATTATCAGATATTCCACGCAGCAATATTTTCACCAATATGTCCTCTAGATCAAGGACATAAAGGAAAGAATAAACAAATGCAACTTCATCAAAATAAAAAACTTAAGCATGGCTAAAGAAGACATCAGCAAAATGAGAAGGGGTCCTACCATATAGGAAAATATTTTTGTCAATAATACCTCAGTCAAAGGTTTTATCTCCAAAATATATAATGAACTTACACAACTCCACATCAGGAAGGACTTGAACAGACACTCCTCCAAGGAGGACATAAAAATCACCCATAGACATATGAAAGGATGCTCAACATCACTAGCCATCAGAAAGATGCATATTAAAACCACAGTGAGATACCACCTTACCCCAATCAGAATGGCCCTCAATAACAAATCAACAAACAATAAGTGTTGGCAAGGATGTGCAGTAAAGGAATGCTAGTGCACTGTTGGTGGGAATGAAGACTTTTGCAGCCACTGTGGAAAACAGTATGGAATTTCCTCAAAAATTAAAAATAGAACTTCCTTTTGACCCAGTGATTTCAGTGCTT
Organism: Phyllostomus discolor; assembly: GCF_004126475.2. Classification (NCBI taxonomy): domain Eukaryota; kingdom Metazoa; phylum Chordata; class Mammalia; order Chiroptera; family Phyllostomidae; genus Phyllostomus; species Phyllostomus discolor. The sequence continues at coordinate 59,165,828 of NC_050198.1, read as the reverse complement.
AGATTATACCCTAAGATCCTGAAACACCAATGCAATAGAAACTGTACACACTGGTGTTCTTAGCAGCATTATTTATAATAGTCAACTGTGGCAACAGCCTATGTATCCATCAGTAAATGAGTGGATCAAAAAACTGTTGTACATATACACAATGAAATACTACACATCAGAAAGAAAGAAGGAACTCCTACCCTTCCTGTCAGTATGGATGGAACTGAAGATTATTATGCTAAATGAAATAACCCAGTTGATGAAAGAGATATACCATACGTTCTCACCTATGAGATGAACCTAATGAACAAAATCAATCTAATGGGCACAATAGAACCAGAGGCATGGAAACATAAAGCAATCTGAAAGCATCTAGAGGGGAGGGTGGAAGGAAATAATGGTGTAAAGTACAGAAAATGACTATTCAAAGAATATGTATAAATGACCCACAGACATGGACAACAGTGTGGGAACTGACTGTGGGATCTGGGGCTGAACAGGGCAGAGGATGATAAAGGGTAATAATTGGCACAATTGTAATAGAACAACAATAAAATATTTTTAAAAAGAAAACTTATATGAAAAAAAATAATAAAAGAAAACTTCCCTCATTTGGTGAAACAATAGACATTCAAGTCTAGGAAACACACAAAGATCCAAACAAGATGGTCCCAAAGAGCACCACACTAAGACACATCATAAGTAAAATGCCAAATGTTAAAAATAAGGAGAGAATCTTAAAAGCAGCAAGAGAAAAGCAGATAGTTACTTACAAAGGAATTCCCATAAGACTGTCAGCTGATTTCTCAAAAACTTTTCAGGCTAGAGAGGACTGGCAAGAAGTATTCAAAGTGATGAAAAACAAGGACTTACCACCTAGATTACTCTATCCAGCAAATCTATCATTTAGAATTGAATGTTAGATAAAGTGCTTCCCAGACAAGATAAAGCTAAAAGAGTTTATCATTACCAAGCCATTGCTATATGAAATGTTAAAGAGATTTACTAAGGAAAAGAAGACCAAACTATGAACAGTAAAATGGCAATAAATTCACAACTATCAACAATTGCATCAAAAAAATGAAAGGAGAACACAGCTTAAAAAAAAAAAAAAAACTAAAACCAAAAGCAGAACAGAACTCTGGCTGATGTGGCTCTGTGGACTGAGACCCAGCCTTAAACCAAAGGATCACCAGCTCAATTCCCTGTCAGGGTGCATGCCTGAGGTGTGGGCCAGGTCCCTGGTGGGGGCCGCTCAAGGGGCAACTACACATTGATATTTCACTCTTTCTTTTTCTCCCCCCTTCCCTTCTGTCTAAAAATAAATAAATAAAATCTTTTTACAAAGCAGAACAGAAACAAAATCATAGATATGGGGACCATTTGGAGGGCTATCAGTCGGGAGTGGGAAGGAGAGATTGGGGGAAAATGTGTAGGGATTAAGAAGCATAATTTGTTGGTACAGAATAGACAGGGGGATGTTAAGAACATTATAGGAAATGAAGTAGCCAAAGAACTTATATGCATGACCCATGGGCATGAACTAAGGACAGGATTGCTCAAGGGACTGGGGAGTAGTGTGTGGAGAAGGGCAAATGGGGAAACACTGGGACCATTGTAATAGCATAATCAATATTTTAAAAAAGAAAATAATGTAATAATTAATAATACAAACATTCTCTGTGTTTTGAGCACTCACAACTGTAAACCTACTTCTGTCCCATCCTGTGTATATAGTTCTGGATCATTTAAACATGTCACAAGAAAGTATTCATGTACTTATATAATTTTATAAGAATTAAAATATGAACATCATTGGTCTGGTTATCTCTTTGTCTTGATTCCCCCTTTACCCCCCACCCAAATCACTCATCCTTTTCTTAGAATTTCAAGTATGAATTATTCTGAGAATACAAGGCTAGATGACTAATTAGCCTTTTATTTTTCATTAGCAAAAAAGTGTATATATTTTAGTTTGCTATATACAATGTCATAAGTACCTTATTAAAACTTCCATTTTTGTATGGGCAAAGTAATTAAACAGACACTTCTCCAAGGAGGACATACAGAGGATCCAGAGACACATGAAAAGATGTTCAGTACTGCTAGCTATTAAAACCACAATGAGATACCACTTCACATCATTGAGAATGGCCATCATAAACAAAGCAACAAACAACAAGTGTTGGAAAGGTTGTGCACTAGGTTGGAACCCTAGTGCATTGTTGGTGGATTTGCAGACTGGTACAACCACTATGGAAAACAGTATTGAATTTTCTCAGAAAACTAAAGATGGATCTGCCTTTTGACCCAGCAATTCCACTGCTGTGGCTATATCCTAAGAACCCTGAAACACCAATCCAAAAGAACCTATGCACCCCAATGTTCATAGTAGCACAATTTACAATAGTCAAGTGCTGGAAGTAATCTAGGTGCCCATCAAGAAATGAGTGGATCAAAAACTGTGGTCCATTTACACAATGGAATTCTATTTTAATGGCAGCAAAAGAAGGAACTCCTACCCTTCCCAACAGCATGGATGGAACTGGAGAGTATTATGCTAAGTGAAATAAGCCAGGCAGGGAAAGACAATACCATATGGTCTCACCTTTAACAGGAACCTAATCAACAGAACAAACAGACAAGGAAAATACAACCGAAGACACTGAAATAGAGAGTGGGCCAACAGTGACCAGAAGGGAGAGGGGAGGGAATTTCAGGGGAAAAGGGGAAGAGTTTTCAGGAACAAGTATGGACGGAAACAAAGGGGGGTGGAAATGGGAGGGAGGTGGGGAGGGCTGTGGGGGCGGGCTGGGATGGGAGTAAAAGGCAGAAAACTACTTGAACAATAATAAAAAACAAACAATCAAATAAATAATTTATTGTTCTAACAACAACAAAAAATACTTCCACACTTCCATTTTTGCTTTGGGTTACTTGGGGCCTCAGATGGCCAAATATTTAATCTCAATATAAGGTTAATACAAGGAGAATGAGATGTGGGATTCCATTCGGTGTCCTATTCTTTTCATTCCTGAACTAAAATAAGTGTATCTTAGTTCAGGAATGTCCTAGAAGACTTAAAGAAGCAGGTGGTGATATTTTGCTTTATATTTTAAGCTTGTTGAGGGCAGGGGCTGAATCTTTGCACTCCTGGCACCTATATGAATACATAACAAATAGGCACTCAATATATGTTCTTTAAACAGCACAATGAAAATAACTTATTAATGATAGAAACTAGTAAGTATACTGAATCACAGTTTAGAGTAGAGGAATGAGTTGTATGCTATTTCTATATTTTGATTTCTTATGAAGTTTAAACTTCAAAATTTAGTTTAAATGTCGCTTTTTCCCCTACAACTTTCCCTTTTGCCCAAGTAGTTAATAGGCACATACCCACAGAATTATGTGTATACCCCTCAAAACCTTTCATGATATGTGTTCAAATTTTAATTTCTCTTCTAATTGTGAATTCCTTCTGGAAAAAGACTATTTCTTATTACATGTAACACAGTGCCTGAGACGCAGCTGGTGCTCAATAAATGTCTGATGAATGAATGGATATATAAATGTGTAGGTCAGAACTTGAGGCCTCAAAACCATTTCCACATACACTGAGAAGAAAGACAGAACTTACATTTATTTATTGAATTATTGAATGTTTATTGAGAACCTGTTATACACTAGGCAAAAAGAACAGAAACAAATCATCTAGAGTTACTTTGAACTTTTTCAGCAAAACCTGTGTCCTATTAAAAATCCATTCATTCTTTGGTTAATCTTCATGTACAATGTTCTCAAATGTACTCTCAAATATTGCATAATGTTGTATATCATTATATAGTCCAAATACCATCTGAAAGGCTAGAGGAACCAGCATTGCTTTTATCTCTGTTTGACAAAGCATCATCCAATAAAGTAAAACCCTTCCTTTTAATGGCACTGGAACAATATGAAGCTTTACTGCCAGATATCCATTTTTAGAAAAGACCAAAGCAGTGGCATATAAAACACCACATACTATGCCAAAAAGTGAACTTCTCAGAGCAATTTTCCTGGTTTATATTATCTGAATACAAAGCATTTGTGACAAGGAGTGTATAAGCAGCTATAGTAGACAAAAATTGAAGTGTAATCAATGATGTGTATGTCTTCAAAGCATCATGGTTAACCTTGAAGCAGTATCTGAAAATGAAGTTTTTCAGCATTCCAGAGAAACTAGTTATTGTTCCAAAGATCATTGTTCCATATATATTTAAAGTATTTTCTAAGATACTCAATTTTCCTTCTGTGATTTTGATCACCATTGGTCTTCTGAATTTTGTTTCTCCTAGAGAAAGACTGAGATGACCATGTGTATATGTTTCCACCTTAATGTCCTCAGGCACTTCTCCAGCTGCCCCAGATACCATAAGTTTATCTCTCAGGTCATTCCCCAGGTTCACTCTAGAGTGTTTCCATCTTGGGGGCTCAACTTTCTTACTTTTCCTATGCACACTCTTTCAGACTATCAGATGAACATAGGTGATTCCATAATCTCTGATAATTATTTTTGACACAGTGCTTAAATGGCATAGCCCCTTTACTTCACAAAACTTTGGGTACTTTATTTCATGACACCAGTAGTGCTAATTTGAGTAAGTGTGATACTACTATAATATCTGCTTCCCACTCTCTTGACCCTCATTTTAAGGAAGTTGTTTTTTCCCACCTCAAATGAGCAACATAACCCCTAGGGTAACTTCTGGTATCTATTACTGTATCTGAGAAGTGCATGGCTTTAAACAATGTGACAGAATTTTTTTTAAGAACAATATATAAATGTGTGAGAAGGGCATTGCAGAACCAGAAGGGATGGTGAAATATTCTACGGCTGGTAAAATTAGGATTAACGGTTGTAGGCTTGAGGGACAAAGGGAAAGAAAGGTTACTGAAAGCTGGAGATATAGAGCCTATGTTGAAAGGGCCATCTTCCAGGAACATTTGGAAAATAGACTTAATCACTATCTGGTGATATTTCAGGGAACACGCTGGGAGGAAAATTTCCTGACCACATTGTCCACTGCTGGCCCCCAAAGGATGAGGGAGCCCTTTGATGTAGTCCATACAGCTCAAACTCTCCTGGATACAGAGCAGGGAGTGCTGGAGGAGGGTGGAGTGAATCTAGATAGGAAGATGGAGAGATATCCAGCACATGGGTGAGGGCCATGTTAATAGTAATCATGGGGAATTGTGCTTGCAGTGAGAAAAGGTATCCCTATTCATCTTTATTCACATTGTAAAGATGAGAGTAAGAGGTACATTATTCTTAGAGGGTTAATTTCAGGGATTTCCTTAAGCTGTTCTATTGAATTAAGAAATCCACCTGTGTGGCACTGACCCATGTTAAAGGCATGAAACCTACTAACAATGTTGTTTTGTAACCATGAGTGTGAGGAGTTTTGGGTGCTGTGTACCAGGTTGTTGGCTTTGGTCATTGGTAACAAGGTTAATCTGCACCTCATCTTGGTGAACCTTCCCACCAAGAGCTCTGCTGTTGAAGCTGGCCATATAGCAAGAATATACCTACATAACCAGCAGTGTACCAGAATCCTGGGCTGAGACTCCATTTTGTGCTCCCTGGTTCTGATGTACTCTGTGTACACATCCATTGTTCCTGATCCAAAATAAGAAGTACATATTGTGAGGGCTCTTACAGAGAGGGAGGGCAGCTCACACCTGGTCTCTCCAGATGCCTTGCTAGGATGCATATCCTTAATGCTTTTGCTGTTGCATCCTTGCATTTGACATTTGGGGTCCCATGTGTCTTTTAAGCAATGAAACTGTTTAGCTGCCATAGTTATAATAACATCTGGAGAAGGAAATACACCATATTATGATATGCCTTCCATTTGCCTTTGTTTACAGGTGTGATTTGCTTTAAAGACACTTTCAGGTTCTCTTCAGTAGATATGTTAATCTTGCACTTATGGATTTTCACTTCCAAACTTTGTTTTATACCTTAGAAAAGTCTTTACCTCTCCTTCACTGCCCCCAGAAAAAAAAAAACAGACATTAAAACTCTTTTATTCTGCTTACTTCATGGTAGTTTACACTTAATATGATGGAGATCATAATGAATATGTAAGTCAGTGGACATTAGCTTTGAGTGTGAATCAGAATCACCTAGGAAATTTATTAAAAATGAAGATTCTAGAGCTCCACTCAGTGGATATGGGGTGGGGGGTCAGGAGTTTACATTTTCAACAAATTCATTTGGTGATTCTGACATGTGACAGATTAGCATAATTGAAAAACATGCATGCATTAATAAACTGAGATAGGATTAAAGTTATAGCACAAACCCTTTCACATGGTGTTCCATTTGGAAATGCAAGTAAACCCTCCACAGTTATTTACCTAGACTGGGAATGATATGGGTCAAGAACTCCTAACTCAGCTATTCTTATTTAAAAATTTATTAAGAACCTATTACTTGTCAGGTATTGTGCTAGGTATTAAAGGTACCAGGATGAAAAAGACAGACTGTGCTTTGAGAAGCAGAGTCCAATGCAGTGTTTCTCAATTAAAAAAAAAAAACAAAAAACTTCAGCCCACAGTAAGACATGTCTCTCTCTCTCCCTCTCTCACTCTCTCTCTCTCTCTCTCTCTCTCTCTCTCTCTCTCTTAAGACAAAGAGATTGGTACAGAAACATTTTTTAAAAAAATCCTCACCTGAGGATCTGTTTATTGATTTGAGAGAGAGAGGGAGGGAATGAGAGAAAGAATCATCAATGTGAGAGGGAAACACTGATTGACCACCTCCCACATGCTCCCAGACCAGAGATCTGGCCTGCAACCCAGGTATGTGCACTGACCAGGAATTGAACCCACAACCCTTTGGTGCACGAGATGATGTTCCAAGCAACTGAGCTCCCTGGCTGGGGCCCACAGTAGGACATTTCTTTTACCACCACTCAGGGTATATAAACATACACATAACTGAAACATAAATTTCACAAAACAATACTCTACCTGCAATAATCTGACACTATTTGGTTCTAATCAATTTTATTCTACCCTACTTCATTTAAAAATTGCAGGTCTTGATCCATTGAATTTGATTAAGTTCCTGCTAATATAGAGGGTGACAAACTGCATTTTGCTAAAAAAAAACATATCTATTTAATAACCTGTGATGTGTATGTTAGGTAGCACATGTATTTATCTTACTAGGCACTTATTTCATGTAAAGGTGAGAGTTAGAAGGCTGAGAAGAAGAAGAAAGTTTAAGAGCTTCTCAAACTTTAATGTTCACAGGAGTCTTCTGCAGATTTTGTTAAAATGGAGACTCTGATTCAGTAGGTCTGCAATGTGGAACTGAAATTCTGTATTTCTGTCTCTCAGGTGATGCTGATATAGCTGGTTCATGGAACACTATTTAAGTAGCAATGCTCTAAAAACCACAGGTGTGGGTAGGTGTGCTAATGTTGTAAGGCAAAATCTGGAAGGATATTCCTAGATCATTTCCTCTAAGGAAAGAGGAATAAAGCAGTCAAGGCTCTGACAGATGAGAAAAATACTCGAATTTATTCCAGCCTCCCATATCTGAATCTGGTGGAGAGATGGCTGTATGCAAAAACACACTTTAAAAAACCACAAATGCAGAAAGGATTGTTTTTGATAAAAAACAAACAAACAAACAAAAAACCCCTGAAAGCCTTTAGGAGCCAAAACATCACTGAGGTGTTACCCACTTGGGTAAGCACAAATTTAAAGTGAAGGAAAGGACTTTATCCTCAGTTCTATAGGTGCCATGGTTGGAGCAGGTTTGGGGCTCATTGGGGGACTCCAGGAAAGCCAGTTGGGCTTTGTCACCTTGAAGATACCAGCCCATCAGCTGCAGTGGGGGCCTTAAGAAGAAACAGGACTCATGAGAAGGAGCACAGTGCCAGTAGACATGGCAGTACTCAGGAGAGGGTAACACCCATCTTTTGGCTCTTGGACTTATTCCTGGGTACAGAAAGAGTACCTCAACTCTTCCAAGTGTCTGATGGGGTTCTGGTCCTGCTAGTATAGGGGTAAAATTAGAGGCCAGCCCAATACAGATAACATACTCAGTACTTCATCCCATATACACAGCAATCCTTTGAAGCAAATATAATCTCATTTCACAGATAAAAAGATTGTCCTTTACAACAATAGATCCTTTATAACTGTCATATTGATTCTTCCAGATACCAGTCCCAGAGATATGTTTTACCTCTTTGTATTTCTTTGCAAAAAATACAAAGAACTGTTCAGTGAGTTTATAAAGGCAGTGGAGACACATAAAATTCTTGTCAGACTTAAAAATATGTAAAACAAAAGTGGACCGATTCCATAGGTGATATAAGCTGCTTTATTTATCCAAGAATCATAACATGTTTTCAGCAACATAACCAGAATTAGGGTTATTCACATGATCCTCAGCTCCAAAGTGCTTTTTATTGAAATCTTGAGCTAATGAAGTTGTTGAAGAAGCACTTTTAATCCTATGTCTTCTTTTAATTCTTACTAAAAGATGGAGATACCCTCATTTGAAATTGGGATTATAATGTCACTGTAACTTGTTTAAGACAGAGTACTTTCTCTTCTGCCAGAAAGTCAGCTAGAGAAGCTGATCTTTGAAAATGTTTTTGCACTTTACTAAAACCATACAGGTTAAGCTGCTGAACTAAACTTTTCATATTATCAGTGTCAAATATTCTGAAATGGACCTTTCCAAAACTTCTCTCTCCAAGGGTCCTTCATTAATCACTATTGAAGTTCTCTTCTTATCTGACCAAATAGACTTCTATTGATCACTTTCAACTGTTTTCCACAGTTTTCTGGAAAATGTCACAGAAATAAAATCATTATCTTCATCTGGTTCAGAGGCACAAACTGTGTAACAGGATCTTTTTATCAAGGTCACTTCACAGAAAGCCTGAAAGGCATTTTCTTCAACCAGAGACTTTAAGTCCAAGTACCCAGGGTATGGGTCTTCATAGAAGGCAGATGTAAGAGAGGTTTCTGAATCAGTTGATACAACATTAGGGGAAACATCTTGACATTTTGAAGAAATTTGGGCCATGTCAAGTAAACCTTTCTTTAGCTGCCTTCCACGTCAGTATAATTTCAAACCTGAAGCTTCAAAGGCTGTCTTGACAGGCCTACACAGATAAGCAATTCTAACCATAGTGGTTCTCAACCTGAGGATTTGTGATATCACAATATGACTGGTCTCCTAGCATCTAAATGGAACATTCAGCCATTGGTTCATTTCCACTCTATAAATTTTATTCAGTTAATATATAATGTAGGCCAGTTACTTCTACACTAACCAACAACTGGAATATGCAAAATCTCATTCCTATGTAACTTTTGAGAAATCAAACTTATATACACAACTGTATTCAATCCCTGAAATCAAAGTGATTTCCTCCCTTCTACATCCAAGCAGTTACTAAATTGGTGCCAGTAACATAATACTGGTAAATAAACAATGAAATGATTAAGACAAACAAGTGATTAATGAAGATCTGTCAATTGGAAGTGATATATGTAAGCATCTGTACATAAAAAAGAGAGCATAGCCATAGGGACAGGAAAGAGCTTAGAGATCATGAGAGAATGGGACTTGGAAAAAATGGAAAGTACTCTTCGAACTGTATGGGGTTTCCTTTTATGGTAATGAAAATGTTTAGGTACTCGATAGCTGATGGTGGTACAACATTATCCAGATTCCAAAGCCACTGAATTGTATAGTTTATCATGATCATTTTTATAGTATGTATATTTTCCCTAATTTTTACAATGTCATGAATCTGTTCTTACTGGTTAAGATAGAACATATAACATAATCAGGTTTCTAAATATAAAGCCACTGTTCTGTTTCTGATGTAAGTAGTCTCTGTTCTCAAGAGTACTTAAACATTTTTATAACCATATCTGTGGGATAAATACAATTTCTATGCCTTTATGTATCAGGTCAATATTCATTAATGAAAGATTTAAAGAGAAAGCAAGAGGTCCTAAAGAGTGAGTGGTAACCAGTAACCACTAGGCAATGGTGGCAACATGGCAGCCCACAATGCCCCATGGCTCTGCCTCAGCCACCAGCCTCTCCTCATTTTTTAAATTCTTGTTTCTTCATTCTGTTCCTGTTGGATGTTTACTTCTTCCTTTTGTTCCAAATCATTTATTTGAGTCCTGGTTTCCTTCCCTTCACTGTTGGTTCCCTGTATATTTTGTTTTATTTCACATTGTGGAGCCTTTATTTCTTCCTTCATTTTGTGACTGAGCCCAATCTGTTCTGTGAGCATCCTGATTACCAGTGTTTTGAACTCTGCATCAGGTAGGTTGTCTATCTCCTTGTCACTTAGCTCTTTTTCTGCAGTTTTGATATGTTCTTTCATTTGTACCATATTTCTTTATCTTGGTGCACCTGTTATGTTTTAAGGGGGAGGGGCCTTAGGTATCCACCAGGGCAGGGCACCCCTGTTTGCTGTTTTGTGGCACTGTTTATGGGGGGGGTCAGAGAAGCAACAACACCACTTGCTTGCTCTGCTCTAGCCCCTCTTTCCAATGAACTCTCCTGTGAGACTGGGAGTTTCTCCTACCATCACAACCTCTGTAGTATTTTACAGCTGGTTTTGAGTCTTTAGTTTCTCATTCAGCAAGCCCTGCCTCACCCACTCAGTCTACCACCTTGCTGTGAGTCCTCTCAGCTGGGCTGCTCCATCTCCCATCTCTGCCCCTCCTGCCAGTCTGGCTGAATGTTGCTTTAACTCTTTGGTTGTTGGAGTTCCATGCAGTTTGATTTTCTGGCACTTCTGGTTGTTTATCATTTTTAAATTGGTTGCTATCTTTCTTTTGGTTGTGCAAGGAAGCAAAGCATTTCTACCTTTGCCTCCATCTTGGCCAGAATTCCCCTGAAGTTTGCTCCACACATTTTTCTTGAGAAAATAACAGATAAAAGACATGGAATGGGGAAGTGCATGATATAAAATGAGCTGGAGTGATAGCTTTATTTTTTTTTAATAAACCATATGGAACTGATCTAGTGATTGTTTTCCTTCTTTAAATTATCTGAGAAATTACTCCAGTAGATAGAAATGACACTTAAGCTAATATATGGGAGAAATTTATTTATTTACCTTCCATTGAATATTTCCACATAATTGCCATGTAATTACAGTATTTTTGATTATGTCAAAGAAACTTCTTTTAAAGGAAGAATGGATGTGAGAAAGGAGAGCAACAAATACCTATCTGTAGAGTACCAAATGTACAATATGCTCTGTATGACACTTGAAATATTTTTATTTGTTGCTCTTCACAATAATTATCTGTTATAAAAATAATTATTCCCACTTTATAAATGAGAAAAAACTCAGAGACTTTATGTAATTTCTGAAAATTCTGAAACAAGTGTAGACATTACAGAGAGTCTAATCTCCAGCCAGTGTTTGTCTCATATAACACACTGTATCCTTTTTACTTTATGGCCATGCAAGGCTTAGGGATAAGTGTTTTTGAACTGTGTATTTTCTCCTTGACCATTCATACACACGTGGATGAATGGGTATTAATAATTTACTTTCTCCAAGTGTACATTTTCAGTAAATATAAGCATCTAGATCTAAGAAGATAGATCTGGAATATGGGTTTTGGCTGGAGTGTCTGACAAATAATAAACATTTAATAAGTATCTGTTGAAATGAGGACTCTGTGTATTAGTGAAGGGTATTAGCATTAATGCTTTAAAAGCCCAAGTCTGGAAATAGTTCAAGTTCCCATCAATAGATCATTGGATAAAAAAGCTGTGGTATATTTACACAATGAAAGTCTATGCAGCTATAAAAATGAAGGAATTTTTATCCTTTGCAACATCATGGATGGAACAGGAGAATATTATGCTTTGCAAAGCAAGGCAGTCAGAGAAAGATAAACACCATATGGTTTCGCTAATATGTGGAATCTAATGAACAAAATAAACTGATGAACAAAACAAAACCAGAGGCATGGATACATGGAACTGACTGAGAGATCTCAGAGCAGAAAAGGGGGGGGAATGGAAGAAATTAGCCAAAGAACATGTATGTGTATATGCATAACCCATGGACACAGACAACAATGTGGTGAAAGCTGGGAGGGAGAGGGGCTTGGTGTAAGGGGGGAAAGGGGGGAAAATAGAAGACATCTCTAATTGTGTTGACATTACATTTCTAATAAAAATATGTAAATGTACACAGAGGAAAAAATAGAAAAATGGACAAAATTTGCAGAGGAAGAGATGCAGATGGTCAATAATTACAAGAAAGTGTTTTAAGTCCATAAAAATGTAAGGAATGCAAATAAAATCATCTAAATAACCTTTTACTACCTATTATCTGACAACAATTATGTTTAGAAATAACCCAACAGTCTTTAGTCTACAGTTTTCCGGCTGACACTTGCCCCCTTCTTGTGCTGGGTTCAGGTTGTGGCATGTCTTATGAGACACTCCAAGCAGAATAAGGGGCAGCAGGGTGTGCTCACCTCTAAGGGACACAGTCAGAGAAAGGGAACCAGGAGCAGGAGACACTGGGGGACCATGATGCCGAGGATCAATTGTGGATCCGTTCCAGTGCCCTGAATGGGTGCTCCTGGCACCAGGGCAGGCCCGTCACTGACTCCCCACATCAGCACACTGCCTTGTCAAAATTCCCCCAAATATTGCCAGGTATCTTGAAGAAAATTTGAGATACCCCCATGGTAAGGTCAACAAGATCAGGAAGAACTTTGGCCTGAAGTGTGACCTGTTGCCCAAGTGTGAGTTCTTCAATGCAAGTAGGGGTGTGAAGGACAGCCCATCAACCTGCACATGGTTGAGGAGGCCAAGTTGGCTGGACTCTGAAGCCTGGCTGATCATTGAGCCAACATCTTGGAACACAGGAATCAGGCTGGCCCTGGCTGCTGCAGTGAAGGGTTACCACTACAACATCATAATGCTGGAGAAGATGAGTATGGAGAAGGGGGTCGTTCTGTGGGTCTGGGGGCTGAGATCTTGAGGATACTCACCCATGCCAAGTTTGATTTTCCCAAGTCTCACTTGGGGGTGCTATGGAGGCTGAGAAATGAGACCCCGAATTCTCACATCCTGAACCAATACCACAATGTCAGCAACCCTGTTGCTCACTATGGCATCACCACTGAGGAAATTTTGCAGCAATGTGATGGGAATCTGGACATGCTGGTGACTTCAGTAGGCATGGTGGCACCATCATGGGCATTGCCAGGAAGCTAAAGGAGAAGTGTGCTGCATCCAAAATGATTGGAGCAGATCCTGAAGGCTCCATTTTCACAAAGTCCAAGGAGCTGAACAGGGAAGAGCTGATGGCATACAAGGTGGAAGAGATCATCTATGACTTCATCCCCATGGTGCTGGACCAGACAGTGGTGTACAAGTGGTTCAAATGCAATGACAAGGAGTCCTTCACCTTTGAATGCATACTGATCATATAGAAGGGACTGCTGTGTGGTGGCAGTGCCAACAGCACCATGTTAGTTGCTGTGAAGATTGCCCAGAAGCTGCAAGAGGGCCAACTTTGCTTGGTGGTTCTGCCTGGCTCAGTACAGAACTACATGTCCAAGTTCCTAAGTGACAATGTGTGCTGCAGAAGGACTTCTTAAAGGAGGGGGATCTCACAGTGAAGAAGCCTTGGTGGTGGCGTCTCAAAGTTCAGAAGATAAGCCTGTCAGTTCATTGTCAGTGCTGTCCATAGTCACTTGCGAGCACACCATGAGCTTCTCTGAGAGAAGGGCTTAAACCAGGCACCCGCAGTCAGTGAATTGGAGGTACACCTGGGGATGGTTACTCTGTGGAATCTGATGACATGCCTGCTCACTGGGATGGTGCAGCTGTCAGACCACATTCATATAGTCATCTATAAGCAGTTCAAAAAGATCAGCCTGGTAGACCTACTGGACACACTCTTGCACATCCTAGAGATGGGTGACTTCACTTTGGTGGTCCATGGTCAGATCCAGTACCACAGCCACAACAAACCCAGTAAGAAGTAAATGGTGGTTGGAGTTGTCATTCCTATTGACTTGCTGACATTCTGGGGGGGCTCCAGAATCACAAATAATTTTCCCAACTCTTTACAGACATTTTAATTTACAATTTTTGCTACTCACATGGTATTTTACATTCTATAATTATTTTTAGTATTTAAAAAATACTTCAGAAGGGACTTTCAAGATGGCAGTGTAGGGAAACAAGATTTGCTTCCTTGCACAACCACATCAAAATTGCAACTAAACTGCAGAACAACCATCATTCAGAATTGTCAGGAATAGAGCTGAATGGAAGTCCTATAACTATGGAATTAAAGAAGAAACCACATCAAGATGAGTAGGAGGGGAAGAGACATGGAATAGACTGGTTCCACACCCAAGTGTGGTGGATAAAAAGCAGGAAGGATATCTTGGGAGCAAGGGGTCTCAACTCCATACCAGACACCCATGTCCAGGGTTCCAGTACCAGGAAGATAAGTCCCCATAACTTCTGGCTATAAAAAGCAGTGGGGATTGAAGTGATAGAAGAAAAACTAGTAGAGTCCCAAACAGTTCCTGTTAAAGGGTCCATGCACAGACTTACTCAGACTCACTCACTCTGAGCTCCAGCACAGAAGCAGCAGAATGAAAGGCACCACAGAAACTGAAGTAGCTGGCATCAGAGCAAGAGCTGGGAGACAACAGACAGCAGTGCTGGCAGAAGCCATTGTTCCTTTTCTGAGCCGTTCCACCACAGAGTTGGCAGGTGGGTGCCATATCTGAGACTCCACTAGCCTGGATCACAATGTTTGCTCCACCATCATGATTCTCTGAGGCTCCACCTCACCCAACTTGTGGGCTCACCCAAGCAGATTCCAGTGGCTTTTCCATATAAATGGTTTGTCTTGGCCTATGCTTCATATATTCTTAAATTTTCTCAAACAAGCAGTATCTAGCCTCAGCAAACCCCCGTGCCTATTACTAAGGGGTCTCAGGCTTGGCACTAGCAGCAGCTGACCTTGGTTCACAGCTTGGACTCATTGGGAACCTCCAAGCCCAGCACAAGTAGCAGCCAAATGCAGACCACATTGTAGCTTATGCCAAGTGGCCTCAGTCAGAACACAGTTAGTGGCTAACCTTGGCCTGCTCTGCCTGGGAGGCCTCAGAGACTCTGCATCCAGTGGACAGCTAGAGACCATGTCAGAGCACCAACACCCAACCACCTCCTCAAACAACATATTCAAAGGGTGAACTCAGCAGGCACCAGAGCTCTGCTCTGTGGAGTTGGTTGGCTTCTTCACAGCTGATCATCCTAGGGTTCAGAGGCTGTTGGTCACTGGTCACAGCCAGTTCTTACAGCTGATTGGCCTGGAAAAATCCCTCCCACTGGTCTACCAACAGTAATCAAGGCTCAACTACAAGAGGAGGATACACAAAGCTCACATGGTGGGCATACCTCAAATATCCAACTTGTGTGATGGGGAGGCTGTGCTACTGAACCCTACAGGATACTTACTACATTAGACAACTCTACCAAGACAGGGAGTCATAGCAACTCTCCATAATATTTAGAAACAACACAGGGAAGTTTCCAAAAGGAGTAACAAAGAAACATGGCTCAGATGAAAGAACAGAACACGACTCCAGAAAATGAGCTACACAAAATGGAGACAAGCAATCTACTAAATGCAGAGTTCAAAACACTGGTTATAAGGTTGCTCAGTAAACTGAGCAAAAACTTCAACAGCATAAAAAAGGGCGTGGAAACCATAAAAAAGAACCAGTAAGAAATGAAAGATAAACTAAGTAACATGAAGAAACACAGGGAATCAACAGTAGGGTTGATGAAGCCAGGAATAAAATCAGTGATTTAGAATATAAAGAAGTAAAACACCCAGTCATAATGACAAGAAAGAAAAAGTGTCCCAAAAATGAGGATAGTATAAAGAGCCTCTTGCACAATTTCAAGCATGCCAACATTGGCATCATAGGGTGCTGGATGGGGAAGAGAGAGAACAATAAATTGAAAATCTTTTTGAAAAATTATGACAGAAAACTTCCCTAACTTGATAAAGGAAATAGACGTAAAAGTCCAAGAAGCATAGAGTCTCAATCAAGATGAACTCAAAGAGGCTTATACCAAGATACATCATAATTAAAATGCCAAAAGTTAAAGACAAAGAGAGAACTTTAAGGAAGCAGGAGAAAAGCGGTTTGTTACCTACAAAGAAGCTCCCATAAGACTATCAGCTGCTTTCACAAAAGAAATTTTGCAAGCTACAAGGGGTTGGCAAGAAATATTCAAAGTAATGAAAAGGAAGAACCTACCATCAAGATTACACTACCCAGCAAAGCTATTATTTAGAATCAAAGGACAGATAAAAAGCTTTCCAGAAAAGAAAAAGCTAAAGGAATTCATCACCAAACAAGTATTACATGAAATGTTAAAGGGTTTTCTTTAAGAAAAATAAGATCAGTAAGAAGATGGTGGCCAGGTAACTGGGAACGAAGCCCACTTCCCCCTACGCAGAGATCATCTAGCCAGTCATCTGAGGAACAATGTGAATAGCCAACGGAATCCCAGCATATATGAGGTTGGAGGCCAAAATTGTAGAGGACATTGAAAAACAGATGGCAAAGGAGATTACTTTGGGATGGTAAGGTCCCTGGGGCCAGTGTGGGGACCAGGGCTACTACAGCTCCCAGCTTGGTGCCTGGCGGTGCCTGGTGCAGGATCCTTGAATGAGAGCCACATCAACAGCTCTCTCTCCTGTCAAACAGGGAGGGCAGAGTGGCACCAGAATGGAACTGGATGCTTGAAGTCACTGGGAGGAATAAAGAAGTAGGAGACACACAGGGGTAGTGTTCACCTGCTGAGACAGTGGACACCAGCTGGCTCATTACCAGAGAAATTGGGGAGCTGGGTGATACCTGTAGATGGGAAAAAAGGTGAGCCCTGACTAACCCTGACCCAGATAGTCTCCACTCTTGTTGGAAAGTTGGGCTGTGTGAAAGGCTGGACACTTGTTAGGAACAGCAGGCTTGAACAGGAGAATTTTATTAAAATAAAAGGCTCTTGGTTGCTGTTTAGGGAACTCTCCCACAGCGACTGCCCTGGCCACCCCCACTGCACTTGCAGCACCCCTGTCCACACAGCCACAACCTCTGCTATGCCCCTTCACCACTGCCTCAGTGTCAGAGCCCTTGCCCCCGGCTCCTGCACAGCCAGGCTGGCTTGCTAGGAGGAAGGAGGAGACATCCCCTTCAGAGAAGAGCAGCAGAGCTCAGGGAGTTACCAGTCCCCAGAAAGACTTAGCTCAGTGGGGGAGCTGAACTACCCTGAAGAGGCTTGAGAGTGCCTAGCACATAAGACAGTAAAGATGGAGAAGGTGGTTTATGAGTCACCCCTAATTAGTGCACCTCACGGATGGCACACTGGTGGATTGAAGGTGCTAGCCTGGCACACACAGGCAGTGGGGGCCCAGCAGTGAATGGAGGATCTGGGCTGGAGGCTGGGCAACTGTGAAGAGTGCAGCCAAGACCTGGTCCCATCCTTGCAAACCATAAGAAGGGGGAAAAGTGAAGCTCAGCCCCCATCAGCCTGTGGCATCCAGGAAGACCAGCAGAAGGCACAAGTCCAATTTAAAATCACCAGGAGACTTTTTTTATTCTTTATTTTTCTTTCCCCCGCAAAGTGAGACAATAAGACCTGGAGCTGTGAAAGGTCCAGAAACATACCCAAAGAGGTATCACAAGGCTAATCCCAAAAACTGAGAAACTGAGACAAATTTAACTTTGCTATTCCAGACAACCAGCGTGTTATTGTTTATTTGTATTATTATTATCTTTCCATTATTGTTACTTCTTTTATTTTATTGGTATTTTTATTTCTTCTTTTTGTTTAATTTTCCTCATTTTGTTTATTTGTTTAATTGCATTGTTTGACTGGTTTCCTTCTTTTCTCTTTCATAGTGTATTTTAATTTTCCTTCTTTCATTTCACTTGTGTTCCAGTAGCACACTACTCTATGTCATGCACTTACTATTCTTGTTATTAAGGTCATACAGTTTTGGTCACATGATTGTTGTTCCAGTGTTATTGTAAATAACTCGTATTCCATACAATTGGAAATATTACACAGCACCCCTCTCAGATCTTAGAACATTTCAGTACCTTCCAGAAATATATTACTGTTGTAGTTAACTCTACTCTCTTGCACAGCTATTTTCTATACTTTACTCCCACTATATCTCATAATCTAACCTCCTACAAGGGGTCTGTTTGCTGAGATCAGCTCACAATCCTTCCCATCTCTAACAAGAGCCTTATCTCTTTTCTACCCTTTATAAAAAGTGTCTAGTAGGGTGAAATATCATGATTAACACTATACTTAGCCAAAGTATCTCCTGTCACTTCCATACAGGTTGGTACTTTAAATCCCATAGAACACACTCCTGCTGTCTTAATCCATTTTACCTTCTCCTCTAACTGATCACTTAAAAGAGTAGGTGAGAACTGTCAATGCCAATATGCCTACTGGAAGAGATAACCCACCAACAAAGGAACCACCAAAAAATAATTAAAAAGATAGTGGAGGAATGAGTGAAGCCACACTATCCTCCACCCAGGACAAATCTGGAATGGCAACTAAATGATGGAGGAATTACCCAGAGCAAACAAATGAACAGTAACAAGAGAGAAGCCTCCTAACCATGGACAGAGAGAAGAAACAACTTTGACACAAACTCTATGCACCTGACAACAGCATACAAGACATAGTGGGTGGAGAGACCTTCAGTCAACCAGATGGAGGGTAGGGTCCACCAAAGAAAGGCCCAACAACAATCAAACCCAAATACATCCAGAGAGCCAACATTAACATCATCCCAAGAGCAGCAAGTTCAGGAGATTATTAAAACTGAATCACTTAATCAAACAGGTCTCCTACCATAGAATTTCACACCACAGACCCAGGGAGTCAGAACAAATCAATTTAAGGAGCAGAGACTAACAAGAAGAGTCTCACAAACAATGATAAGACAAAGACACAAGCCCCAAATGAAAGGAAAGGGGGAAATCTCAGAGAGAATGCTAAATGAAATAGAGGCAACTCAGTTATCATATACTGAGTTCAAAGCACTGGTTATAAGGAAGCTCAATGAGCTCACAGAGAATTACCAAAAACTACAGGGAAACTATGATGAATTACACTGAAAACTATATCAACATGAAAAAGGAAATAGAAACCATCACCAAGGGCTAATACAAAATGAAGAATACAATTTATGAATAGAAGAATACAGTAAAAGGAATCAAAAGAACACTAGATGAAACAGAGGACTGAATCAGCAAGCTAGAAGAAAAAGTAGAAAAAACATTGAAAAGGAAAAATGACTCAGAAAGAAAGAAGAGATGTTAAGGGAACTGCAAAACAACATGAAATGTAATAATATCTTTATAATACAGATACCAGAAGGAGAGAAAAGAAAGGGATTGTAGACCTGTTTGAAAAAGTAATGATGGAAAACTTCCCTAATGTGATAAGAGAAAAAAATCACACAAATCCAGGAAACACAGAGAGTCCCAATCAGGAGGAACCCAAAGAAGTCCACTTCAAGACACATCATGATTAAAATGGCAAATTCCAAGACAAAGAGAGAATCTTAAAGGCAGCAAGGAAGCAACAGGAAGTAAAATACAAGGGATACCCAATAAGACTGGTAGCTGACTTCTCAAAGGAAACACTACAAGCTAGAAGGGATTGGCAAGAAATATTCCAAGTAAAGAAAAACAAAGTCATGCAAACAAAACTACTCTATCCACCAAGGCTCTCAATTATAATGGAAAGTGAAATAAGGAGTTTCTCAGAAAAAAAAAGGCTCAGACAATACAGCTCCACCAAACCAGCACTGCAAGAGATGCTAAAGGGAATGCTTTAAGAAAAGGAAGTAAAAGACAGAAAGAGAGAGGAACGCAGGTATGAAGAAAGGAAAATGGCAATCAATAAGTACCTATCAGTGATAATCTTAAATGTAAATGGATTAAATGCTCAACTCAAAAGACATACAATAGCTGAATGGATAAGAAATCATGACCCACACATATGCTGCCTACAAGAGACACACTTCAGAAAAAAAGACCTAAACAGACTGAAAGGGGAGGGGTAGAAAAAATATCCAAAGAAAACTAACAGGAAAAAAAGCCAGGGTAGCAATACTCATATCAGACAAAATAGACTAAAAAAAAAAGCCATAAAGAGAGACCCAGAAGGTCATTTCACAATACATTAAAGGGAACAATCCATGAAGAAGTCATAAACATTGTAAATATATATAGGCAGCCAACATAGGAGTACCCACTATATAAAGAAAATCTTGCAGGACATCAAGACAGATATTGACCGCAACACAATTATAGTAGGGGATTTTAACACCAGACGGTCAAAAATAGGTAGATCTTCCAAACACAGTATGAACAAAGATATTGTGGCATTAACAATACCCTAGATGAAAAAGGACTTAACTGATATATAGAGCTTTTCATCCCAAAGAAGCAAAATACACATTCTTTTCCAATGATCATGAAACATTTTCAAAGACAGACCACATGATAGAACACAAAGCAAGCCTCAACAAATTCAAGAAAATTGAAATCTTATCAAAAATTTTCTCTAACCAGAAGGGACTGAAAATAGAAACCAACCTCAAGCAAAAAACTCAAAAACTCTCAAACTCATGGAGGTTGAATAGCATGATATTAAACAATGAGTGGGTTAAGAATGAGATCAAGGAAGAAATCAAAAAGTTTCTGGAAACAAATGAAAATGAACTCACAACAACCAAAAACTTATGGGACACACTGAAGTCAGTCCTGAGAGGGAAGTTCATAGAGATACAGGCCTACCTAAAAAAAAATACAAACAATTCAAATAAACAACCTAACCATGCATCTAAAAGAACTCACAGATCAACGACAAAGACAGACCAGAGGGAGTAGAAGGAAGATAAACAAGATCAGAAGATTATTAAATGACATAGAGACTAAAAGCACAATTCTAAGGATTAATAAATCCAGGAGCTGGTTCATTGCAAAGATGAACAATATCAACACACCTTTAAACAGACTCATCAAGAAGAAAACAGATAGGACCCAAATAAACACAATCAGAAATGAAAGAGGAAACATTACAACTGATACCACAGAAATACAAAGGATTGAAAGAAATTACTATGAAGAACTGTATGCCAAGAAATTTGAAAACTTAGGTGAAATGGAGAAATTTCTAGAAGAACATAATCTTCCAAAACTCAATGAAGAAAAAGAAGAAAGCCTGAACAGACCAATAACAGCAAAAGAAATAAAAATAGTAATTAAAAAAAATCCCGACACAGAAAAGCGCTGGCCTGTACAGTTTCACAGGAGATTTCTACAAAGTATTTAAGGATGAGCTAACCTCCATCCTTCACAAAGGATAAAACATTCAAAATGATGGAAGATTCCCAAACAGTTTTTATAAAGGCAGCATCATCCTAATCCCAAAACCAGATAAAGACACAACAGAGACAGAAAACTTCAGGCCAACGTCACTGATGAATACAGACGCTAAAATCATCAACACAATATTGGCAAACTGCATCCAACAATACATTAAAAAGATCATACACAATGACCAAGTAGAATTCATCCCAGGGATACAAGGATTGTTCAATATTCACAAATCAGTAAATGTAATACATCACATGAACAAAATAAAGACAAAAATCACATGATTATATCAATAGATGTGGAAAAAGCATTTGAGAAGGTACAGCACCCATTTTTGATAAAAACACTCAGCAGAGTGGGAATAGAGGGAGCATTCCTCAACATAATAAATGCCATATATGAGAGACCTGCAGCCACTATCATACTCAATGGGCAAAAACTAAAAACTCTACCACTAAGATCAGGAACAAAACAAGGTTTTCCACTTTCTCCATTTCTATCCAACATAGTATTGGAAGTCCTAGCCATAGCAATAAGACAAGAAAAGAAAATAAAAGGCATCCTAATTGAAAAAGAGAAAACAAAACTGTCATTGTTTGCAGATGACATGATAGTGTACATAGAGAATCCTACAGACTCCAGCAAAAAACTGCTCTACCTAGTAAATGAATATGGCAAAACAGCAGGATACAAAGTCATTTTCAGAAATCAAAGGCATTTTTCTTTACCAACAATTAAACATCAGAAACAGATATCAGGGGGAAAAGTCCATTCAATATAACAACAAGAAAAATAAAGTACCTGAGAATAAACCTAACCAAGGACGTAAAAGACCTGTACTCAGAAAGCTACACAACACTGAAGAAAGCAATCAAGGAAAACACAAACAAATGGAAGCTTGTACCATACTCATGGACTGGAAGAATTAACATAATCAAAATGTCCATACTACCCAAAGCAATTTATACATTTAAGGCAATTCTTATTAAAGAACCAATGGCACACTTCACAGATATAGAACAAACACTTCCAAAATGTATATGGAATCATAAATGACCCTGAATAGCTGCAGCAATTCTGTAAAAGAAGAGCAAAGTAGGGGGGATCACAATACCTGATATCAAACTATATCACAAGGCCACTGTAATCAAAACAGCCTGGTACTGGAGTAAGAACAGACACATGGACAAATAGAGAGCCTCAGAAATAAACCCAAGTCTCTGTGGTCAATTAGTATTTGACAAAGGGAGCAGCAGCATAAAATGGAGCAAAAATAGCTTCTTCAACAAATGGTGCTGGGACAGCTGGACAGCTACATGCAAAAAAATGAAACTCAAGCACCAACTTACACCATACAAAAAAGTAAATTCTAGGTGGATAAAAGATTTAACAATAAGTTGTGACACCATACAAGTCCCAGAGGAGAACATAGGCAGGAATATCTGAGATATTCCATGGAGCAATATTTTCACTGATATATCCCCTAGAGTAAGGGACATAAAGGAAAAAAGAATCCAATGGGATCTCATGAAAATAAAAAGCTTCTGCATGGCTAAAGAAAACAGCATTAAAATGAAAAGTGAACTAACCACATGGGAAAACATCTTTGCCAGTGGTACCTCAGACAAAGGATTAATATCCAAAATATACACAGAACTCACACAGCTGCACTCTAAGAAGACAAGTGACCCAATTAAAAAAAATGGGCAAAGGACTTGAACAGACACTTCTTCAAGGAGAACACACAGAGGGCCCAGAGACATATGAAAAGATGCTTAGCCTCCTTAGCCAACAGAGAGATGCAAATTAAAACCACAGTGAGATATCACTTCACACCATTGAGAATGGCCCTCATAAGCAAAGCAAGAAACAGAAAGTGTTGGAGAGGTTGTGGAGAAAAGGGGACCCTAATCCACCATTGGTGGGATCACAGACTGGTGCAACTACTATGGAAAACAGTTTGGAATTTCCTCAGAAAACTAAAAATGGATCTGCTTTTTGACCCAGCAATTCCACTGCTAGGATTGGAACCTAAGAACCCTGAAACACCAATCCAAAAGAACCTATGCAGCCCAATGTTTGTAGCAGCACAATTTACAATAGCAAAGTGCTGGAAGCAACCTAAGTGCCCATCAGTAAATGAATGGATAAGAAAAAAACTATGGTACATTTACACAATGGAATTCTACACAGCTGAATGTAAGGAGGAGCTCCTACCTTTGCAACAGCATGGATGGAACTGGAGAGCATTATGCTAAGTGAAATAAACCAGGTGGTGAAATGCAAATACCATATGATCTCACCTTTAACTGGAACCTAATGATCAAAACAAACAAGCAAGCCAAGTGCAACCAAAGACATTGAAATTGAGATCAGGCTGACAGTGACCAGAGGTGAGAGGGGAGGGAATAATGGGGAAAAAGTGCAAAGTGTTTACAGGAACAATTATAAAGGACAAGTTGAGAATAACAAAGGGTGTGTGGAAATGGGATGTAGGTGGGGAAGCCTGGGGTGGTGGGGAAGCATGGGGCGGGGAGGCAGAAAACTGTCCTTGAACAACAATATAAATATTTAACATTATCTAAGAAGAGTGTATTTTATGTTTATGATAAAATTGTATCCCCTAAAAGTGCTACTACTTATTAAATATTTCAGATAATAAGTGTAGAGCTGTGAAATTAATCCAGATCAATAAAAATTTAACTCTTCCCTGATTATATCCCCTTCTTTCTCCCCTAGAGGTAATCACTATAGAGAAAGGGTTGATTACCATTCCCATCCATTGTTTCATCCTTTATTCCAAATGATAAATTTCTTAAAAAATATGTAGTATTCTTTGCATATTGTCACAGCACTCACACACACACACACACACACACACGCTGGTGCGCGCACATGCATATGTATATGGCTCAGGCACTGGCTTCCAGGAAGACATCCTGAGCGTGTGTGTGTGTGTGTGTGTGTCTATTGGTCCTTACATTCAAGGGAGTTTTGTGAGGAGTTTAAGGGGAAATTTTCATCAAGATCCCAGCACGGTATTTGCACATCACCCACAACACTGAAATTTGCTTCTTTTCCATCCTAACTCTTCTTATCTTTAACAGGGATGCTCTTTGTTAGCCTCAATAGCATTACTCTACTTTAGTGAGTATTTGGGAATGAAAGAAGAAGGGCACCATATACTTTATTATGTAAGAAATTTACTGCCATCTTTATGTTATGCAGTGTAATGAAGTTGGACTGGGGAAAAGTCTTTATCCTTTCCAGTAAATAATTGTTTTTCCTGTGCTCTGATGGTGCCCTCTATAACTTGACATGCACATGACCTGAGGGTCTGCGATCTGCTTGAATTTCAAGAAAGAAGTGATTGGATCTACAGGGAGGAATACTGCAGTGACATTCAGGAGCTCTTCGAGGTCCTGAGCCATCCCAGAGTGAGTTCCTTCACCTGATATATCCTGCACCATCACATAGGTGTTCAGTGAGCATCACTTTTCATACCTCCAGTGACCCAGGAGCTACAGAGGTCACAGTAATGGTTTCACATGGTTCAACTCCTTGTGGAAGTTATGGTGACCCCTGTAGAACCTCTTTAATTTATGAAGAGATGGAAGACCTCTCTGGAGTTTTCTGAGACTCCTCAAAGGTGAGCTGGGCCTTACAAGGTGGGCAGGACTAATGGGGGCTGGATGAGAGGGAGAGAACAGGAAGTTCAGCCTGACTGGAGTCAATAGTAGGGCTCCAGGTGAGCAGACAGGGCTCAAAGGTAACTGATTGGGCACTTCAGGGATCTAAGGCAGTCCAGGTTTAGGAACAATTGAGGAAAGGACACATTGGCTTCTGTGGGATGCTACATAGCCTGTTTACACACTAAAATGGCAGCCACATTGGTAAAAAGGAAAATGCCTTGCACATGTGTTACTGGTCCAGGGGGTCAAGGGAGAAACAGTAACACTAGGAGTAGTGACAGTGAGTAGATGCTCAGCTCTCTAAACCTTCATTAAAGTAGGAAGTAGATAACAAAGGGAAGGATTTATCAGTAATGAATCCCCTAAATTGTCTGGAAATCATACACCCTTTACAGTTTCTCACTCATCCCGGGTCTCATGGACTCTCATTGACTAGTGAGTTTCTGCCTGTCTCCTGAAGTCACATTCTTAAACAGATGCCCACTCTATTTTTCAGCAGTTTCACCTCTACATCCTCCAGATGTCACTCAGGCTTTTCTCCTTCTTTGTTTCCTCAATTTCTTTCATCAGCTCAATGAGTTGTATCACAGCACCACACTGCTTTGACAAGTTTAGTTGTGTTTTCTTAACATATTGGTCTCGTGCACTTATCTTTTCTGAAGAGTTAAGATTTGACCTCTGCCCCAAGTAGGTCTACATTTGTTGACCAAGCACCATCTTATAGTTGGGTAACAGTGCTATGGTAGATATATGGGCTCTGCATCCTTTGCTCAAATGTGAAATTGTCCACACTACCTGACCTTTTCAAATTTGTTCAGTAGAACCGCTGAGACAGATTCACCTGGGGTGTAATGGTTTGTTTTTGGATTTCAACCATGTTATCTTTTTGGAGAGCTTCAGTAGTTTACCAGGTAGGCACACAATGCCCCTTCTCTTTTCTCTAAATTTATCTCTCTGCCAACTTACTGAAGGGATTCATGAAGATGCAGGGTGCAATCCTTGGACTCAGAACAGAAACTTTAATAATTAGGGAGTGGATCTGATAGAATGCAGTTGGTTATATAATGTTCTTAACAGATTACTTGTTCAATCAGGAGGTACACTTTGTGAAGTATATGACTCACTGCTATGCTGTACATCTAAAACTAATACAAAACAATATTAAATGTAAGCTGTAATGGAAAAATAAAATTTAAAAATCTGCTCAAAGTGCTGTTCTTAATTCTTTTGGGTATATACCCAGAAGTGTAATTGCTGGATAATATGAAAATTTTGTGTAATTGTGTGGGGAACAGTCATACTGTTTTCTTTTTTATTTTCTTTTTAATTTTTTTTTATTTTATAATGTTTTTTTGTTGTTGTTCAGGTAAAGCTGTCTCCACTTGCCCCCCACCACACCCTCTTGCTCCACCCATCCCCACCTCCCACTCTCAAACCTACCCCTTATAGCTTTGCTCATGTGTCCTTTATATATGTTCCTTGATGTCCCTTCCCCTACTTTCCCCCATTATCTTTCTCCCTTGTCCCTTCTGATGACTGTCAGTCTTTTTCTTTATTTCAATGTATCTGGTTTCATTTGGCTTGCTTATTTGTTTTTTTTGTGTGTGTTTTTATTAGGTTTCACTTAAAGGTGAGAACATATGATATTTGTCTTTCAACACCTGTCTTATTTCACTTACCATAATGCTCTCCAGTTCCATCCATGTTATTGTAAAGGGTAGGAACTCCTTTCTTTCTGCAGCACAGTATTCCATTGTGTAAATGTACCATAGTTTTTGGTCCATTCACGTAGTGATGGGCACTTAGCTTGCTTCCAAAACTTCACTATTATAAATTGTGCTGCTATGAACACTGGGGTGCATAGGTTCTTCTGAATTGCTGTTTCAGTATTCTCAGGGTATAATCCAAGCACTGGAATTGCAAGGTCAAAAGGCAGTTACATTTTTAGTTTTCTGAGGAAGTTCCATACTGTTTTCCACAGTGGCTACACCAGCCTGCATTCCCACCAACAGTGCACTAGGGTTCTCTTCTCTCCACAACCTCTCAGTCACTTGTTGTTTCTTGATGTGGTCATCATGGCCATTCTGATTGATGTGAAGTGCTATCTTGTGGTTTTAATTTGCATCTCTCTGATGGCTAATGATGCTGAGCATCCTTTCATATGTCTCTGGACCCTTTGTATGTCCTCATTGGAGAAGTTTGTGTTCAGGTCCTTTCCCCATTTTGTAATTGTTCCCCACCACCACCACCACCTGCCCCAGAATACAGTAATGTGAGTTCTTTATATATTTTGGAGGTCAAACCATTGTCCGAGGTCTTATTTGGGAATATACTTTCTCACACACTTTGTTCCCTTTTCATTTTGCTGATATTTTCTTTAACCTTACAGAAGTTTTTATTTTGATGAAGTTCCATTTGTTTATTCTTTCCATTATGTCCCTTATCTCTAAGGTCAATTAATATTTGACAAAGCAGGCTGAGGCAT
Organism: Phyllostomus discolor; assembly: GCF_004126475.2. Taxonomy (NCBI): domain Eukaryota; kingdom Metazoa; phylum Chordata; class Mammalia; order Chiroptera; family Phyllostomidae; genus Phyllostomus; species Phyllostomus discolor. Next base: position 59,138,129 of record NC_050198.1, on the reverse strand, counting down.
GAAATGAGTAAAAATAACCTCTGCAACAAATGGCTTTGGGAGATCTGGACAGCTACATGCAAAAAAAAAAAAAAAAAAGAGAGAGAGAGAAAGAAAAGAAAAGATACTCAACCACCAACTTACACAATACATAAGAATAAACTCAAGGTGGATAAAAGATTTAAATATAAGTTGTGACACCATAAAAGTCCTAGAGGAGAACATAGAAAATCTCAGATAAGCCATGAACAATATTTTCACCAAGCCATCCTGTTTTTCATAGTAGGTACACCATTAGATACTCCAAGAAACAAGGCACAAAGTATCAATTTCTCCACATTCTCATCAATACTTGTTATTTTCTGTGAATTTTTGAAAACAGCCTTTCTAATAGGTGTGAAAATGTTCTCAGTGTGGTTTGGATTTGCATTTCCCTAATGATTAGTGATGTTGAGTATATTTTCATGTGCTTATTGGCTATTTGAACATCTTCTTTGGAAGAATGTCTATTCAAGTATTCTGCCTATTTCAGAGTTGAGTGGTTTATATTTTGTTGTCGAGTTATATAAGTTTATTGCATGTTCTGGATATTAATCATGTATGAAATATAATCCGCAAATATTTTCTCCCATTCTGCATATGGCCTCTTCATTCTGCTGATAGGGTGTTTTGAGGCACAAAATTTTTTAACACTGATGAAGTCCAGTTTACACCATAATTTTGTTTTCTGTGTTTTTGGTCTCATATCTAAGAAATCATTGGTAAATCCAATATGATGAAGCTTTTCCCTATGTTTTCCTCTAAAAGTATTGTAGTTTCAACTTTTACATTTAGGTCTTTGATCAGTTTTGAGTAAAATTTTGCATATACAATAAGGTAAATATCCAACTTCATTCTTTTGATTGTGGGTATTAATATTTTCCATATGATTTATTGAAAATACTGTCCCTTCCCCATTGAGTGGCCTTAGCACCCTTGTTGAATATCATTTGACCAGTGGAAAAACAGTCTGGATGTAGAACCAGGGGTGCTAGGGGGCTGTCACTGCATGTGACTGCCAGCTGACCCTCCACCCAGTGAAGCTAACAAGAAGAGTATCACAAACAATGGGAAGACAAAGAAACAATCCCCAAATGAAAGGAAAAAAGGAAACCTCAGAAAGAATGCTAAATGAAGTAGAGGCAACTCAACTATCAGATATTGAGTTCAAAACAATGGTTACCACAAAGCTCAATAAGCTCACAGACAATTCCCAGAAACTACAGGGAAACTATGATGAACTCACAGCAAACTATATTAACATGAAAAAGAAAAAAAGAAACTATCAATAAGGGAAAAGAGGAAATGAAGAATACAATTTCTGAACTGAAGAACACAGTAGAAGGGATCAAAAGCAGGATCAATCCCTGGCTGGTGTAGCTCAGTGGACTGAGCACGGGCTGCAAACCAATGTGTCGCAGGTTCGATTCCAAGTCAGGGTACATGCTTGGGTTGCAGGCCATGATCCCCAGCAACCGCACATTGATGTTTTTCTCTCTCTCTCTATCTATCTCCCTCCCTTCTCTTTCTGAAAATAAAAAAAAGCAGGATCAATGAAGCAGAGAATGGGATCAGCAACCTAGAAGAACAGGTAGAAAACAACACCCAGAGAAAGAAAAGGAAAAAGGGCTCAGAAAGAATGAAGAGGGATTAAGGGAAATTCAGGACAACATGAAATATAATAATATCCATATAATAGGGATATCAGAAAGAGAAGAAGAATAGCGAGGGATAGAAAAGCTATTTGAAAAAATAATGATGGAAAACTCCCCTAATCTGATGAGAGAAAAAGTCACACAAATCCAGGAAACACAGAGAGTCCCAATCAAGAGGGACCCAAAAAGACCTACTTCAAGACACATAATAATTAAAATGGCAAAACTCTAAGACAAACAGAGAATCTTAAAGGCAACAAGGGAGAAAGAGGAAGTAAGATACAAGGGAGCCCCAATAAGGTTATCAGCTGACTTCTCAATGGAAACACTCAAAGCCAGAAGAGAATGGCAAGAAATATTTGAAGTAATGAGAACCAGAGGCCCGTAACCAAGGCTACTTTACCCAGCAAGGTTCTCAATCAAGATAGAAGGCCAAATGAGGAGCTTCCCAGACAAAAGAAATCTATAAGAATACACCTCCACCTAGCCAGGTCTGCATAAGATGCTAAAGGGACTCCTTTAAGGAAAGGAAGGAAGAGAGAGAGAGAGAGAGAGAGAGAGAGAGAGATGAAAAATGGCAATGAACAAGTATCTATCAATAATAACCTTAAAAGTAAATGGATTAAATGCTCCAATCAAAATACATACAATAGCTGAATAGATAAGAAAGCATGACCCACACATATGCCACCTACAAGAGACCCACCTCAGGGCAAAAGATTTACACAGACTGAAAGTGAAGGGCTGGAAACAAAATTTCCAAGCAAACGGACAGAAATAAAAAAAAAAAGTGGGGGTAGAAATACTCCTATGAAACAAAATAGATGTCAGGAAAAGGGCCATAAAAAGAGAACCAGAAGGTCACTTCATAATACTCAAGGGAAGAATCTACCAAGAAGAGATAAACATTATAAATATATATGCATCCAATGTAGGAACACCAAAATACATAAAGAAAATCTTGGAGGACTTCAAGAAAGATAATGGCAGCAACACAATTATAGCAGGGGATTGTAATACCCCACTGTCAAAAATGGGCAGATCTCCAAAGAAAATATCAAAAAAAAATATTGTGGCATTGAACAATGTCCTAGATGAAATGGGCTTAACTGATATATAGAGAGACTTTCATCCCAAAGAATAAAAATACACATTCTTCAATTAATATTTGACAAAGGAAGCAGCAACATAAAATGGCATAAAAATAGCCTCTTCAACAAATGGTGTTGGGAGAACTGGACAGCTATGTGCAAAAAAATGAAACTCGAGCACCAACTTACACCTTATACAAAAATAAATTCAAGGTGAATAAAAGACTTAAATATAAAATGTGACACTATTAAAGTACTAGAAGAGAACGTAGGCAGGAAAATCTCAGATATTCCACGCAGAAACTTTTTTACTGACATGTCTCCTAGAGCAAGGGACATAAAGGAAAGAATAAACAAATGGGGCCTCATCAAAACAAAAAGCATTTGCACAGCTAAAGAAAACAGTATCAAAATAAAAAGAGAACCAACAGTATGGGAAAACATATTTGCCAATGATACCTCAGACAAGGGTTTAATCTCCAAAATATATAAAGAACGTACACGACTCCACTCTAAGAAGACAAGCAACCCAATTAAAAAATGGGCAAAGGACTTGAACAGACACTTCTCCAAGGAGGACATACAGAAGATCCAAAACACATGAAACAATGTTCAATATTGCTAGCTATCAGAGAGATGCAAATTAAAACCAATGAGATACCACTTCACACCAGTCAGAATGGCCATTATAAACAAAACAACAACCAGTGTTGGAGAGGTTGTGAAGAAAAGGGGACCCTAGTGCACTGTTGGTGGGACTGCAGACTGGTACAACCACTATGGAAAGCAGTATGGAACTTCCTCAGAAAACTAAAAATGGATTTGCCTTTTGACCCTGCAATTCCCCTGCTGGAATATATCCTAAGAACACTAAAACACCAATACAAAAGAACTGTTACAGAACAAACAAGCGGGGCCTGGGATGATACACTATTACTGAAAGAAGGCTCCGGGTCCGTTATGTCCGTCGCCAGAGGAAAGACGTTTCTCAATGCCAGAGATTTGTGAAAAGGAAAGGAAATGTTTATTTAATTCTATACAAACTTCAAGTAGTGACCTAATGTCTTTACCAAAATCCCAAAGTCCCTTAAAACACCCACAAACAGACAGTCCTTCCTTCCTTCCCCCTTTGCCCCGTCCAAAGTACCATATCTCAGGAAAGGAAATAGAAGTTCATGGCTCAGGTAGTCCTCTGGTTATTCCCAATTAGTACTCGATCTTGACTGGGAGACCTCCCTGGGTTCCCAGCACCCTCAGCTGAGTCGCCGGGATCTCTGCTAAAACCAGGTGGTGGTTCCCCCTTCTAAAGCTGCAGGGGTTCCCACTCTGACAAAGGCACGTGGTCCTCTCTCCCCAGGCCACAGGAGTCCCCACTGTGCCAGAGCCGCGTGGTTCTCCCTCTCAGGGCTGTGGTAGTCTCCACTCTGTCAAGGTCGCATGGTTCTCTCCTTCAGGGCCGCGGGAGTCTTCACTCTGCCAAAGCTGTATGGTTCTCTCCCCTCAATAGCTGTGATTATCTCTGCACTTCCACAGCCGCGTGGTTCTCTCTACAATGGCTGTTGTGTCTCCGTTTAAATCCCCGTGCCAGTCTTCCTCTGCAGCCCCATTTCCAACTCCTCCCACACTTGGCCTCACATGCCAGAACTCATACCCTTCCAGCTTTACTGGACTGCCATCATGAGTCTGGGCAGGTGTGGCCCCATGTCATGGAGCCATGTCTTGAACATCATCTCCGAGCTCCCACGCAGGCGCTGTAACTAGGGGGACTTGCCCCCCAGTTATGCCTTGGTGGTGAAGTTACTTCCATTCCCCTGGCTCAGAGCCTGGCCACAGCTATTTAACATATCTAAGCGACCAGCAAAAGGCTATAGATATGTTAAATGACCACACCAGAGGTTAGCTGCAAGGCTGTTGCTATGAGAAACAGCTTTCAAAGGCCCTGCTCCACGTGTCCCTTCCCCCAGCCCACACCTGGGGAATAGGGGTGAAGACATCTTAAAATCTCCTGGACACCTTAAGTTCTGGACCCCATTTTAAATGCCTATTTGGGAGACCCCCTCTTGGCTGCACCCTGTAACAGAACCTTTGCACCCCGACGTTCATAGCAGCTACAATAGCTGGGCGCTGGAAGCCACCTAGATGCCCATCAGCCAATGAATGGATCAAAAAACTATGGTACATTTACACAATGGAATTCTATGCAGCAGAAGGAAAGAAGGAGTTCCTACCCTTTGCAACAGCATGGATGGAGCTGGAAAGCATTATGCTAAGCGAAACAAGCCAGGCAGTGAAAGACAAATACCACATGATCTCAGCTTTAACAGGAACCTAAACAACAAAACAAAGAAACAAGCAAAATATAACCAAAGACACTGATAGGGGATAGTCTGACAGTGATCAGAGGGGAGAAAAGAGGGAATTTCAGGGGGGAATGGGTAGGGTTTACAGGAACAAATTTAAAGGACACATTGACAAAAACTAGGTGTGGCAGGTAATGGGAGGGAAGTAGGGAGGGTTGGGTGGGTGGGCTGGAATGGGAGTAAAAGAGAAAAAACTGTACTTGAACAATGCTTAAAATAAAATTTAAAAAATACACATTCTTTTCATATGCACATGGAACACTTTCAAAGATGGACCACATGATAGGACACAAAACAAACCTCAAAAATTTCAAGAAAATTGAAATCATATTAAGCATTTTCTCTGACCACAAGGGACTGAAACTAGAAATCAACCACAAGAAAGAAAGAAAAAAACCTAAAACACTCAAAATCATGGAGATTGAATAGCATGCTATTAAACAATGAATGGGTAAAGAATGAGACTACGGAAGACATAAAAATGTGTCTGGAAACAAACAAAATTGAACTCCCAACAACCCAAAACTTATGGAACATAGTGAAGGCAGTCCTGAGGGGCACATCCATAGAGATACAGGCCTACCTAAAAAAGATAGAAATATTTCACATAAAGAACCTAAACCTATGCCTCCAAGTGTTGGGAAGCGCCCTGCCTGATATCAGAAGCTGTAACCCCCACCAAGGCTAAGGCTGAGGGAACCACCTTGGACCGTAAGCCAGCAAAGAGACAAAGCTTATCTCCCTGGCAGGAGCGCCACTTCTGCTCCTTTTACTTCACCCTGCCTGGCTCCCAATGCTTGGTCAGTTAGCCAATGATGAGTAAGATTCCCCAAGGGGGGAACAACCTAAGACAGGCACAATCACGTGGGAGGCCCCCAAGGAAGGACTTTGGGGGCTACAGCAAAAGAGGTTGATGGACCCTCGCCCCTTGGCTTTGACATAGCCTGAGTCCTCATTGTCTGTTGGAAAGTCTCCTAATCTCTTGGCTTCCTTAATTCCCTTGCTCCACATAAGCCTGAAACAGTAACAGAGTGTGGTGCAGCCCTGTGCTGGAAAGGGCGGGTTCCCTGGATGATTAGGCCTAAGAAAGAATATGTAAAATCCTGTGAAACCTGCTTTGTTTAGAATGCTCTCAATTACATGATATGGGTTCAAGGAAGACGTAAGTTTGTTCCTTAAAGTTTTTTACAGCTCTTTATCTATCTGACCCTGACTCAAAATAGGCCCTCAGAGTTCCTTGTTATTTGATCCTTACTTCCCGACAATGAGTAATGAGCTTTACCTGAATTCCTATGTAAACGAACCCAATAAAAGCCATTGAGGAGAAGGCTCTTGGTCCTTCTCCTGTGAGAGATCCTCCCCAAGACCTTTCCTCCCCAAGCAGATCATGTCTTATTTTCATCTGTGGCAGACAGGGGGCACTGAGGACAAAGCTCCCCCACATCCCAGAACTCGAAGCACAACAACAAAGATATCCCAGAGCAAGAAGAAGGAAGTAAATAACCAAGATCAGGGCAGAATCAAATGACATAGAGACTAAAAGCACAATTTTAAGGATCAATGAATCTAGGAGGAGGTTCTATGAAAATATAAATAAATCAACAAGCCTTTAAGTAGGCTCATCCAGAAAAAAGGACAGAGGACCCAAATAAACACAATCAGAAATGAAAGAGTAGACATTACAACTGATACCACAGAAACACAAACGATTGTAAGAAATTACTATGAACTGTATGCCAAGAAATTTGAAAACCTAGGTGAAATGGACAAATTTCTAAAAGAACATAGTCTTCCAAAACTCAATGAAGAAGAAGCAGAAAGCCTGAACAGATAAATAACAGCAGAAGAAATTGAAGCAGCAATCAAAAACCTCCGGACCCACTGGCCTGGATGGTTTCACAGGACAATTCTACAAAGCATTTAAGGAAGAGCTAACCCCTATCCTTCACAGACTATTCCAAAAAATCCAAAATGATGGAAGACCTCTAAAGTCTTTTTATGAAACTAGCATCATCCTAATCCCAAAACCAGATAAAGACACAACAAAGACAGAACGCTTCAGGCCAATATCGCTGATGAACATAGATGCTAAATTCCTCAACAAAATATAGGCAAAACTCATCCAACAATACATTAAAAAGTTCATACACCATGACCAAGTGGGATTGATCCCAGGAATGTAAGGATGGTACAATATTCACAAATCAATAAATGTAACACATCACATAAAGAAAATCAAAGACAAAAATCACATGATCATATCAATACACATGGAAGAATCATTTGAAAAGGTACAACACCCATCTATGATAACAACACTCAGCAAGGCGGGAATAGCGGGAGCATTTCTCAACATAATAAAGGCCATATATGAGACACCTACAGACAACATCATACTCAGTTGGGAAAAAACTAAAATCTTTCCAAATGAAATCAGGAACAAGACAAGGTTGTCCACTTTCACCACCTTTATTCAACATAATATTGGAAGTTTTAGCCACAGCAATCAGACAAGGAAAGGAAATAGAAGGCATCCAAATTGGAAAGGAGGAAACAAAACTGTCATTGTTTGCAGATGACATGATGGTGTACATAGAAAATCGTATAGACTCCAGAGAAAACTGCTCAACCAAATAAGTTAATTTGGCAAAAGAGTGGGATACAAAATCAATATGTAGAAATCAAAGGCATTTTTGTTTAAAAACAATGAAACATCAGAAGCAAAATTAGGGAAAAAATCCCACTTGATATAGAAACATGAAATATAAAATAACTAGGAATAAACCTAACCAAGGAGGTAAAGGACCTGTATGCAGAAAACTACACAACAGTGAAGAAAGAAATTAAGGAAGACACAAACAAATGGAAACACCATGTTCATGGATCAGAATTAACATCATCAAAATGTCCATACTACCCAAAGCAATTTAGAGATTCAATGCCATACCTATTAAAGTACCAATGGCATATTTCACAGATGTAGAACAAGTGCTACAAAAATTTATATGGAATCATAAATGACCCCAAATAGCTGCCGCAATTTTGAGAAAGAGGAGCAAAGTAGGAAGGATCACAATACCTGATGCCAAACTGTATTATGAGGCCATTGTAATCAAAACAGCCTGGTACTGGTGTAAAAACAGACACATAGACCAATGGAACAGAAAATAGAGCCCAGCAATAAACCCATGTCTCTACAGTCAAGTAAATTTTGACAAAGGGGGCAGCAGCATAAAATGGAGCAAAGATAGCCTCTTCAACAAATCGTGTTGGGAGAGGCTACATAAAGAGATACATGTAAAAAAAAAAATGAAACTCATGCACCAACTTACACCATACACAAAAATAAATTCCATGTGGATAAAAGATTTAAATATAAACCCTGATACCATTAAAGTCCTAGAGAAGAACATAGGCAGGAAAATCTCAGATATTTCATGCAGCAGTATTTTCACTGATATGTCCCCTAGAGCAAGGGACATAAAAGAAAGAAGAAACAAATGGGATCTCATCAAAATAAAAAGCTTCTGCATGGCTAAAGAAAACAGTATTAAAATAAAAAAGAACCAACTGTATGGGAAAATATATGTGTCAATGATACCTCAGACAAAGGTTTAATCTCCAAAATATATGAAGAACTCACACAACTCCACTCTGGGAAGACAAGCAACCCAATTAAAAAATGGGCAAAGGGCTTCTTTTTTTAGAAACCATACACTTTTCTAAGGAGGACACACAGAGAGTACAGAGATATGTGGAAAGATGCTCAGTATCGCTAGCTGCTAGGAAGAATCAAATTAAAACTACCATAAGATACCACCTCACACTGGTCAGAATGGCCGTCATAAACAAAGTAACAAACAATTGTTGGACAGGTTGTGGAGAAAAGGGATCCCTAGTGTGCTATGGTAAGACTGCAGACTGGTGCAGCTAGTATGGAAAACAGTATGGAATTTCCTCAGAAAACTAAAAGTGGATCTACTTTTTGACCCAGCAATTCCACTTCTAGGATTATATCCTAAGAACCCTGAAACACCAGTCCAAAAGAACCTATGCACTCCAATGTTCATGGCAGCACAATTTACAATAGCCAACTGCTGGAAGCAATCTAGGTGTCCATCAAGAAATGAATGGATCAAGCCCTGGCTGGCGTAGCTCAGTGGATTGAGTGCGGGCTGGGAACTAAAGTGTCCCAGGTTCAATTCCCAGCCAGGGTACATTCCTGGGTTGCAGGCCATAACCCCCAGCAACCGCACATTGATGTCTCTCTCTCTCTCTCTATCTCCCTCCCTTCCCTCTCTAAAAAATAAATAAATAAAATATTTTTAAAAAAAAGAAATGAATGGATCAAAAACTATGGTCCATTTACACAATGGAATTCTATGCAACAGAAAGTTAGAAGAAGCTCCTACCCTTTGCAACAGCATGGATGGAACTGGAAAGCATTATGCTAAGCGAAATAAGCTAAGCAGTGAAAGACAAATTCCATATGATCTCACCTTTAACAGGAACCTAATCAACAAAACAAACAAACAAGCATAATATAACCCAAGACACTGAAATAGAGAACAGGCTGACAGTGAACAGAGGGGAGAGAGGAGGGAATTTCAGGGGAAAAGGGTGAAGAGTTTGCAGGAACAAGTATAAAGGACACAGGGACAATAACAAGTGTGGGTGGAAACTGGAGGGAGGTGGGAAGGACTGGGTGGTGGGCTGGGATAGGGGTAAAGGCAGAAAACTGTACTTGAACAACAATTAAAATTTAAAAAAGCAATAAAGGCAATTTTTTGGATAAAAGAAAAGAAAACAGAAAATTATTTGACCATATACGTGAGTGTATATTCCTGGATGCTTGGTTTATGTGTTCATACTAAATAGCACACAGTTTGATTATTGTATCTTTGAAATAAATTTGATATCAGTAAGTGATATTCCTCCAATTTTGTTTTCAAGATTGTTTGGCTATTCGGGGTCCCTTGAGATTCCATATGAATTTTAGGATGCATTTTAAAATTTTCTGTGAAAACATCATGGGGATGTTGATAGAAATTGTACTGAATCCATAGATTGCTTTGGATAGTACTGACAACTTAATAATATTAAATCTTTCAATTGTTGAACACAGGATGGCTTTCCATTTACTTATGTTATCTTTAATTTCCTTCAGCAATGTTTTGTAGTTTCAAGTTTGCAAGTTTTTTGTTTCCTTGGTTACTTTATTCTTCTTGAAGTAAATGTAATATAATTGCCCTCATGAATTTCATTTTTTATTATTTATTTTTAGTGTATTTTTGCAGGTTGATATCGTATATTGCAATTTTGCTGATTTACTTCTTTTGTTCTAATACATTTCTGTTGAATTTTTCGGGTTTTCTACATATCTGGTTATGTTATCTGCAGACAGACAATTTTACTTCTTCATTTCCAACTTGCATACCGATTGTTTCTTTTACTTGCCTAATTGCTCTGGATAGAACTTCCAATAGTGTATTGCACAGAGGTGGTGAAAATCAGCATCTTTGTTTCATTTCTCATTTAAGTGGAAAGTTTGTCTTTCACCTTTGAGTATGATGTTAGTGGTGGGGATTTCATATATGACATTTATTGTGCTGCAGTATTTTCTTCTTGGTTTGTTGAATGCTTTTATCATGAAAGTGTGTTGAATTTTGTCAAATACCTTTGGTGTATCAAGTAAAATGATTATGTGGTATATTAAAGTGCTTGGTTTTTGAAAGTTGAACCACATTTTTATTCCATGAATAAATCCTACTTTGTCACTGTGTATAATTCATTTATATGCCTCCTAATTTCATTTGCTAGTATTTTAGGATATTTGTATCAATATTCACAGGAGATATTGGCCTGAAGCATTCTTTTTGTGTAGTGTCATTACCTGGCTTTTGTATCAGACCTTATGAAGTGAGTTAGGAAGTGTTCTCACTTCTTTGATGCTGTGGAGGACTTTGAAATATTTTATCTTTTTTAAAAAATATTTTTTATTTATTTTTAGAGAGGGGGAAGGGAGAGAGAAAGAGAGGGAGAGAAGCATCATTATGTGGTTGCCTCTCCCATGCCCTCTACTGGGGATTTGGCCTGCAACCAAGGAATGTGCCCTGACTGGGAATCGCACCAGTGACCCTTTGGTTTGCAGGCTGGGGTTGAATCCACTGAGCCACACCAGCCAGGGACACTTTGAAATATTTTAAAAATATGAGGGGAACCCCCCCAAAATGGAATTTATTTATTTAAAAATTTGAATTTATTCTTACATATTTAAACTTCAGTCACCTTTAAAGTAATCTCCACTTAATGCAATATATCTATTGAGACTTTTGTCCACTACTCAAGACAGTTTTTGAACACATCAGTTTTTGTGTCTTTTAGTGCTTCTGCAGTTTTTTGTTTCACCTTTTTCACATTGGCAAAACGTTTCCCTTTGAGGACTTTTTTCATCTGGGGAAACAAACAAAAAATCGTTCAGGGGGAGATCTGGTGAATGGGGAGGGTGGAACTTAAAGATCATGCCACTTTTGGTAAAAAACTGCTGAACAGTCAGCACAGTGTGGTCAGGTGTGCTCATAAATCACCCATCATGAAATAGGCAAATTTGTGTTGAAAGTGTCTTCAAAAAAATTCACTGAAGCCAAATACAGCCTCTCACATCAATGCCAGTTATTAGAACTGATACAGGTGGGTTCCTAGAACACCCACCTAGTGGGGGAAGCCTGTATTACAAGGGGTTCACCCTCCAGAAGACAATTCCAAGTTTTTTGGGTCCCCCTTGGTAGACTTTATTTTTATGATAGTTTTGTTTGGTTGGCCAAAAAGTTCACTTGTTTTTTTATGTAAGATGGCTCTAGTAGTGCTTAGTTGTCTCTAACATCATTTGAAACATTTTTTAAGATTGCATTGTGAAAGCTGTCATATCAGCATGCATTTTAAAAAACTTATCCAAATTGATGAATTTTTGTGTAGCCATTTTAATATTGATGATAGAAGAAAACACCCAAATATTCAGCATATTATGTTTTAGTATTTCAAAAAAGGTTAAAAATTCAACTGAAACATAAAAAAAAAAAGATTTGTGCAGAGTATGGAGAACATGTTGTGACTGATAAAATGTGTCAAAAGTGTTTTGAGAAATTTCATGCTGGAGATTTCTCTCTGGATGATGCTCCAAGGTTAGGTAGACCAGTTGAAGTTGATAGTGATCAAATTGAGACATTGAGAACAATCAATGTCATTTGTGTGTGAGATAACCATCATACTCAAAATAGTGAAACCAATAAAGTTATTGTTGAAAATGAAAGAAGTTTCTTTTATTTTACAGAAAAACCCATATAGACTTTTTGGCCAACCCAATACATTTGTGGTAAAACTGAGCAGAAAATAAAGAGTTCCCACATAATCTTTTCCCAACACACACGTACAACCTCCCCCACTATCAAAATTCCACACCAGAGTGACACATTTGTTACAGTCGATGAGTCAATGATATATCATTATAATCCAAAGTCCGCATTTTACATTAGGGTTGACTCTTTGTGTTGTACTATCTATATATTTGGACAAAAGTATACTGATGTAATATCACTGTTACAGTATCATACAGAAACAAAGATTTAACTGCTGTAAAAATCTACTGTGCCCTGCCTATTCATTCCTCCCTTACTCCATCCTCTGGCAATCACTAATCTGTTTATTGATTCCAAAGTTTTGTTTTTCCAGGGTATCACATAGTTGAGATCATACAGTATGTAGCTTTTCAGATTGGCTTATTTCACTGAGCAATATGCATTTAAACTTCTGTGTTTTTTCAAGACTTGATAGGTCATTTTTTAGCATTGAATAATGTTTTATTGTATGGATGCATCACAGTTTATTTAACCATTCACATACTAGGAGACATCTTGCTTGCTTCAAGTCTTGGCATTTAAAAATAAAGTTGCTATAAACATATGCAGGTTTCTGTGCAGACATAAGTTTCCAATATACTGTATTTGCATAAATCCTAAAGAGTGCAATTGCTATATCATGAAGTAAGAATATGTTTAGCTTTCTAAGAAACTGCCAAAGTGTCTTCTAAAGTACCTGAACCATTTTGCATTCCCACTAGCAATGACTGAGAGTTCCTGCTGCTTCACATCCTCACCAGCATTTGTTGTTGTCAGTGTCTTGGATTTTTGCTATTGTAATAGGCATTTGTAGTAGTATATCATTTTTGTTTTATTTTGAAATTCCTGAATGATGTGATTCAAACATCCTTTCTACACTTATTTGTCATTGTATGTCTTCTATGGTATAGTATCTGCTGAGATATTCTGCCCATTTTTAAAAACTTTGGCTAGTTCATTTGCTTATTGTTGAGTTTAATAGTTCTTTGAATATTTTATATGCTAACCCTTTACCAAAATGTCTTTTGAAAATAATTTATCCCAGTCTGTAACATGTCTTTTTATTCTTGTGTCAGTATCAACTTTTATGGAGCAGAAGTTATGATTTTATAAATCTACAGTAATCAGGACAATGTGATATTGGTGAAAGAATAGACAAATAGGTCAATGGAACAGAATAAAGAGCCCAGAAAGGGGCCCAAACAAATATAGCCAACTGATCTTTGACAAGGAGCAAAGGCACTACAATGAAGAAAAAGTAGTTTTTTCAACAAATGATGCTGGAACAAATGGGTACCTCCATTAAAAAATAATCTAGACATAGACCTTTTGCCTTTCACAATAATAACATAAAATAGATCATAAATCTAAATGTTCAATGAGAAAGTATTAAACTCTAAGACAACATAGGAGAAAACCTAGATGATCTTGAATTTGGCAATGATTTTTTAAAGATACAAACACCAGATAGGATCCATGAAGACAATGATTTCTAACCTTGATCTCATTGAAAGTAAACACTTCTGTGCTGCAAAAGAATTGGTTTTAATTCTTCTTTGAATTTTTAATATTATTTACCATTTAAGCAATCTGATCTAGGACTATTTTTTTGTTGTAAGATTTTTGATTACTGATTCAATCCTCTTAATAGATTTAACTCCCACCAGATTTTCTGTTTATTAATGGTTTAATTTTTAGGCTGTGTGTTTCTATGAATTTTTCCATTTCATCCAGGTTATTCAATTTGTTGGTGCATTACATTGTTCATTATTTTCTCTTTAATTCTTTTTATTTCTAAAAATCAGCAATAACATCCTCACTTTTATTTCTGATTTTAGTAATTTGTGTCTTTTCTTTTTTCTTAGTCAACATAGCTAAAGGTTTGTTAATATGTTGATATTTTCAAAGAATTATCTTGATTGTGTTAATTTTCTTTACCATTTTTCTACTTTCTACTTCTATTTATCTTCACTTAAAACAACACTATTATTTCCTTTCCTTTGTTTATTTTGGGATCAGTTTGTTCTTCTTTTTCTAGTTCCTTAAATTGTAAAATGAGGTTGTTAATCTGAGATTTTCTTCTTTTTCAGGTAAACATTGACAGTTTTAAATTTTCCTGTTAGCACTTCTTTGCTCATAAGCTTTGGTATGTTGTATTTTCATTTATACTTGTCTCACAGTATTTTCTAAATTATCTTGTCATTTTTTATTTGCCCTATTGGTCACTTAAGAGTGCTGTTTAATTCCTACACATTTTTTAATATTCCAGTTTTCCTTCTTTCTTTACTTCTAGTTTTATTCTATTTTGATTGGAAAAGATAATTTTAATGATTTTAATCTTTTTTAAGTTATTAAGACTAGCTTTGTAAGTAACATATGGTCTATCCTGGAGAATATTCCACATGCCATTGAAAACAATGGATTTACTGCTATTGTCTACCAGTCTTTGCAGACTTGCTCTCTCTAAGTGTGGTTCTTTACCAATGAGCTGGACATGCTCTATCATAGTAATTAGTCCAAAGTAAAAGCTCTACATTTTCTCAGGTCTTCTCTGCATATGCATGTTGCCTGGGTTTGTGTGTGAATTTCTATATTTCCTTATTATACATTACTATTTTTTCTTTACATTTTTTATTGTTGTTCAAGTAAAATTGTTTCTATTTTCACACCACCACACCTCCTACCTCACCCACCCCACCTCCCACCTTCAAACTCACTTCTTTTGGCTTTGTCCATGTGTCCTTCATACATGTTCCTTGATGGTCCCCCTCTATTATCTTCTATTATCCCTCTATCCCCTCCACTCTGGTTACTGTCAGATTGTTCTATAGTTCAATGTCTCTGGTTGTATTCTGCTTGCTTGTTTTGTTGATTAGGTTCCACTTATAGGTGAGATGGTATGGTAAATCTCTTTCACTGCCTGGATTGTTTCACTTAGCATAATGCTTTCCAGTCTCATCCATGCTGTCAGGAAGGGTAGGAGGTCCTTCCTTTCTGCTACAAGTATTCCATTGTGTAAGTGTACTATGGTTTTTGACCCACTCATTTAACAATGGGTACTTAGGTTGCTTCCAGCACTGAGCTATTGTGAATTGTGCTACTGTGAACATACAGGTGCATAGGTTCTTTTGAACTGATGTTTCAGGGCTCTTAGGTTATAATCCCAGCAGTGGAATTGCTGGGTCAAAAAGTAGTTCCATTTTTAGTTTTCTGAGAAAATTCCATACTGTTTGCCACAGTGCTTATACCAGTCTGCATTTCCACCAACAGTTCATTAAGGTTCCCTTTTCTCCACAGCGTCTCCAACAATTGTGGTTTGTTGATTTCTTTATGATGGCCATTCTCACCAGTGTGAGGTGGTATCTCATCGTGTTTTTAATTTACATTTCTCTCATGACTAGTGACACCTGAACATCTTTTCATATGTTTCTGGGCCCTCTATATGTCCTCCTTGGAGAGTTATCTGTTCAAGTCCTTTGCCCATTTTTTAATTGGGTTGTTTGTCTACCTGGAGTGAAGTCATGTGAGTTCTTTATATATTTTGGAGATCAAACCCTTGTCCATGGTATAATTTGCAAATATAATTTCCCATACAGTTGGTTCCTTTTTCATCTCTCTGATGTTTTCCTTAGCTATCCAGGAGCTTTTTATTTTGATGAGATCCCACCTGTTTATTCTTTCCTTTATATCTCTTTCTCTAGGAGACATATCAGTGAAAATATTACTGTGTGGTATATCAGAGATTTTCCTGCCTATGTTCTCCTCTATGACTTTTATGATGTGACAACTTATATTTAAGTCCTTTATCCACCTTGAATTTATGTTTGTGTATGATGTAAGTTGGTGGTCGAGTTTCATTTTTTTGCATGTAGCTGTCCAGATCTCCCCATACCATTTGTTGAAGAGGCTATTTTTACTCCATTTTATGCTTCTGCTCCGTTGTCAAATATTAATTGACTGTAGAGACTTGGGTTTATTTCTGGGCTCTCTATTCTGTTCCATTGGTCTCTGTGTTTATTACTGTGCCAGTACCTTACTGTTTTGATCATAGTGGTCTTGTAATATAGTTTGATATCAGGTCCTGTGATGCCTTCTACTTTGTTCTTCTTTCTTAATGTAGCAGTTGGGGTTGTTTTGGGGTTGTATTTTGGGTTGTTTACAGGTCCATATAAATTTATGAAATGTGTGTTCTGTATCTATGAAATATGTTATTGGTATTTTAATAAGGATTGCGTTGAACCTATACATTGCCTTGAGTAATATGGTCATTTTGATGATGTTGATTCTTCCATCCATGAGCATGGTATATGCTTCAATTTATTTGTATTAGCCTTAATTTTTTTCTTAAGTGTTGTGTAGTTTTCTGAGTATAGGTGTTTCACTTCCTTGGTGAAGTTTATTCTTAGGTACTTTATTTTTCCTGTTGCTACAGCAAATGAGATTTTTTTCTTGATTTCTGATTCTGATCTTTAATTTTTGCTGTATAAAATGCCTTTGATTTCAGAATATTGATGTTGAACCTTGCTGTTTGCCAAATTTCCCTATTAGATCTAGCAGTTTTTTGGTGGAGTCTATAGGGTTTTCTATGTACACTATCATAACATCTGAAAACAGTGATAGTTTTATTCCCTCCTTTCCAATTTGGATGCTTTTTATTTCTTTTTCTTGTCTGATTGCTGTGACTAGGACTTCCAATACTATATCAAATAGAAGTGATTAAAGCAGACATCCTTGTCATGTTCCTGATCTTAGTGGAAAAGCTTTATATTTTTGCCCTTTGAGAATGATGTTGGCTGTAGGTCTCTCATATATGACCTTTATCATGTTGAGGAATGCTCCCTCTATTCCCACTTTGCTGTTTTTTTTTTATCATAAATAGGTGCTGTAACTTATCAAATGCTTTTTGACATCTATTGATACAATCACGTGATTTTTCTCTTTCCTTTTATTTATGTGATGTATTACATTTATTGATTTGCAAATATTGTAGCATCCTTGCATCCCTGGGATGAATTCTACTTGATCATGGTATAGAACTTTTAATGTATTTCTGGATAAGATTTGCCAATATTTTGTTGAGGATTTTGGTGCCTGTGTTCATCAGCCATATTGGCCTATACTTTTTTTTTTTTTGGTGTATATTTATGTGGTTTTGGAATTAGCATGATACTGGCTTTGTAAAAAGACTTTGGAAGTCTTTCCTCTTCTTGTTTTTTTTTTTTTTTTTTATATAGTCTGTGAAGGATAGTGTGGTATGAACCCTGGCCTGCAGAATTCCTCCTATTAACTGTGGATGAAAAATAAATAATCCCAGACACAATCTTATTGTTCCAGCAGGAAAGGAGGTAGCAATTCCCTCTAGTGGAGAATGTTCTGAGCCCTTCTTCCAAATGGCTTTTATTGGGAATGGTATGTGTAGGTGTATATATGCATAGCTCATCAAACAATGTCAAAGAGATTATAGTCATCCACAACAGGTATAATCTACAGATAACAATTGAAGGAACACAAAGATTTGTCATAGGTCAGATTCTGTCAGTCATGCTGATGCCAGAGGGTCTTTAAGATGTATTTCATGAGATAAGGAGTTTACTCCTTATGCCTTGAACTTAAACATCCAGGTTTTATCACCAAGGCTATACAAAACAAAGCAAAGCAAGCTTCAAAGGATACAATGTATTTATCAGGCCTAATTTCCAGGAATCCTCAGTGTTAGAGTCAGGTCATGTCTGCCACCCGTGTTTTTACTTGGTTGTCCAGGGAGACTTACTAGCCCCTTTAAGGGCTTGCTCTTATGGGGCTACAGTCTGAGAAACCACACAAAGCGGTCCCCAACATCTCCCCACTTTTTGTTTCTCATGGCAGCACAACTAAAGGCCCTAGTGCTACTGTAATCAACAGGGTTATGCTAGGCAGAGCAGGCTTCAAAGAACAAAATGTGCATTCTTTCTCAGGCCTGATTTGCCTCCCCAGAGCCATTCATTCCAGTACAAGGCTGCAGCTGCCTCTGGCATTGTTTTCAGACTGAGTCAGGCATGAGGAGTAAAGCAGCCAAGAGATAAGGAGACTTCTTGCAGATAGAATAAGGACTTAGGCTATGACAAAGCAGAGGGCAGAGGGTCTTTCTGCCCCTTCTCTGTAGACCCCTAAGTTCTTCCCCAGTGGTCCCTTTGCAACTTCTTCTGCC
This sequence comes from Phyllostomus discolor, assembly GCF_004126475.2. Lineage (NCBI taxonomy): Eukaryota > Metazoa > Chordata > Mammalia > Chiroptera > Phyllostomidae > Phyllostomus > Phyllostomus discolor. The sequence goes on along the minus strand of NC_050198.1, from coordinate 59,119,424 downwards.
TTAGGTTTCCCCTCCCTTGAGGAGTCTTACCCATCATTGGCTAACCAGTCATCCACCCAGGCCAAGCAGGGTGAAGTGAGGGAGGCAGGAGCTGCACTCTGGCCAGCAGGATAAGTTCTGTCCCTTAGTGGCTCATGGCCCCAAGGCCTTTTCACTCAGCCCTAGCCATGGGACTCTTTTGTCCATTAATGAGACTACAGTCCCTGAAACCAGGCAGGATGGCTCCCAATACCTTCCCCTTTTTTGTTTGTTTTGGCAAACATAGTGGAAAGTCTGATGAAGACTGCTACTTGCTCTTCACATATACAATCCCTGGAAAACAATTTGCATATGCATTTCAAGGCACAAAAGACCACAATGATTAGGAGGCATCTTATAACCCTCATGACCTAGATACACAAATTTAATACTTCAAATGAAGTCCTTGGATTGAGCCATTGTAAGTTGTCATGCAGGGTCTAAAAGACCTCCTGTTCAGTAAATTGTTTAATGTCCTAAAGTTGTTGACATAGCTCAAGCTGGAGTTGATCGACTTGTCCCTTGAGATTGGTGGAAAAGGCATTTTGCATGTGATATTGGACCTCCTCCTGTTACAGAACACAACAAAGGGGGCCTGGGATGATATACTATTACTGGAAGAAGGCCCTGGGTCCGTTATGTCTGCCGCCAGAGGAAAGACGTCTCTCAATGCCAGAGATTCGTGAAAAGGAAAGGAAACGTTTATTTAATGCTATACAAACTTAAAGTAGTGACCTAATGTCTTCACCAAAATCCCAAAGTCCCTTAAAACACCCACAAACACAACAAGGTCCTTCCTTCCTTCCTTCCCCCCTTTGCCCAGTCCAGAGTACCGTATCTCAGGAAAGGAAATAGAAGTTCATGGCTCAGGTAGTCCTCTGGTTCTTCCCAGTTAGTACTCGAACTCGACTGGGAGACCTCCCTGGGTTCCCGGCACCCTCGGCTGAGTCGCCGGGATCTCTGCTAAAACCAGGTGGCAGTTCCCCCTTCTAAAGCTGTGGGGGTCCCCACTCTGCCAGGCCACGTGGTTCCCTCTCTCTGGGATGCGGGAGTCTCCACTCTGCTAAAGACGCATGGTTCTCTCCCTCAGGGCTGCTGCGTGGTTCTCCTCCTCTCTCAGGGCTGCAGGAGTCTACACTCTGTCAAGTCTGAGTGCTTCTCCTCCTCTGGGCTGCGCATGGCTCTCCTTCTCAAAGCAGCATGGTTCTCCCTCCTCAATGGCCACCAAGTCTGGGTTTTAAATCCCCGTGGCCAATCCTCCTCTGCAGCCTCATTTCCGACTCCTCCCACACTCGGCTTCACATGCCAGAACTCGTATCCTTCCAGGTTTACTGGGCTGCCATCATGAGTCTGGGCAGGTGTGGCCCCATGTCCCAGAGCCAATCCTCTTTGAGCTCCCATGCAGGTGCTGTAACTCAGGGGACCCACTCCCCCGCCCAGTTACATCTGGGTGGGGAAGTTACTTCTGGGTGGGGAAGTTACTTCCATTCCCCTGGCTTAGAGCTGATCACAGCTACTTAACATATCTATGCAACCAGTCAAAGGTTATAGATATGCCAAACAACCACGCCAGAGCTTAGCTGCAAGGCTTTTGCTATGCGAAACAGCTCTCAATGGCCCTGCAACATTTGTCCCTTCCCCCAACCTACACCCTGGGATGGGGGATGGAGACATCTTAAAATCTCCTGGACACCTTAAGTTCTGGACCCCATTTCAAATGCCCATTTGGGGTCCCCCCTGTTGGCTGCACCCTGTAACACTCCCATGAGTGCTGACTGGAGTTCCACTTCAGGGGGGGGTGACGCACAGCTTCGAGAAGCCTGGATCCCAAGTGAGTTGTTGGTGAGTGACAAGAGCATCTTCATCATCCATAGTATTTCTTCCTGGATTGGGGGAGTTCAACAAAATGGAGGTGGGTCATGGAGCGGGGAAGCCTTTTCTATGATACGGCTTCACCCTCTTTGCTGGCAGCTCTAAGGGTCCTTATAGAGAGGAAACAGAAGCATGCCCTTTTCCCCAAGTTAGTAAATCAACAGTTTCTTTGTGGTTGGTGAGGGAGGAAAATCCATTTAATGATTTCAAACTTTGGGGTTAACTGTCTAGTTTGAATTGCTTGATTGACAAGACTTAACTCAGCTCTCACAAGCGGGGAGAGACACCTCCATGAGGTTAATTGGGCATCTCCTCTTCTATGGGCTTTAAGCCCTTAACCCTTGGCTGCCCAGTTTGCAACAGGCAGGAAGCAGTGTGAACAAGGCTCTGAGCAGCAGCTAAAAAACAGCCTTGATTTTAAAAGTGTCATTTTTTCCCTCTGCTTGGAAATACAGGTCCTCTGTTGTTTCTACAATCTGCAATGAGTTTGAGCAGCGAGTTAATTGCCCTGTTGTTCTCTGGACCTGGTAGCTCCTAGGTTTAGAATTTGCACTGTTTCAAAAACTTAGATGCTTAATTTTCCTTCTTCTTCTTATTTTTTCTACTTCTACTTCCCTTCTTTAGTTATTCACTCTAATGTCCTTTCTTCCTATGCTACACATGAATGTGGCATATATCCTTTTCCTTTATTCCTCCTTACCTTTCTCCCTCATAATCCTTTACTTTCTTAATTACTTTCTCTTTTTTTCTTTAACTTTCTTAATCCTTCTTTCTTTTTTCCCTAATACAATCCTCTTTCAACTTGTACAGACCATCTTCGACTTACACAGACCCTCTTCAACTTATACAATCCTTCTTCAACTTTTCTAGCCCATTTTAGTTTGCCCTTTTAACTCATTCAGACATAACCAACTTTAGAGTAACCCATATTCAATCCTATTTTTTTCAAGATAAAATGCCACAATTTATACCTGTCATTACCAAAACCATATATTTTTCTCAATTTAATTAAAATTCTCAACCTTTAGTGACAACTAAAAGTAAGTAATTAGCATGCTTTAGATTGACAAATTTATTAACACATTTCATAACTTTCAGAAACAGTTTCCCCCCCACTGGCAAATACATTTACATTTTTAAAAATTCTTAGTGATTACTGTATTCCTTGAGTGTGTTCAGAAATGAGCTGCCTCCTTATCTAGTGACCTTGACAACTTTAGGGAGACTGGGGAAGAAGGAGGGAGGATACTAAACTTGGCATGGTTTGTTCCCAAGACTGAAGCGGTACCTGGGCCTCCAGAAGGAGGATTCAGAGTGTTTAAAAGACACATTTTATCACTGTTTTTCTTCCTGAGCTTTTTACTGTCTGGGAGGGGAGCAAGATCTTTTCCCTTCTTTAAACAATTAATTTAAATGCTTTCTGAGAAGAATCCTTATGATGTAACAACATTAGAGATCTCACTACATTTACCAGAGGTTTAGCAAAACATTTTGAGACTCAGACTGAGCTGTTCCTTTCAAAACAGAAGCAAAAACAAGGCCCGAAGAAAAGACAAAATTCAAGCAAAGTAGTATTTTTGAATTAAATCTTCTAAAAGGAGGGAATAAGACACCAGCCTTAGAATCTTATCTCACAGCACCTGGTGCTACAAATGACCTTGACAAGATTTAAATCTTGTGAAGTCTATATCAGAGACATTATCTGAAACTAACTGGTACTACAAGTACATAAAAGCCCAAATGGCAGAGACACTATCTCACACCAACCAGTACAGTGAATAACTTTTAAAAGCTGAAATAGCATAGCCCAAACAGCAGAGTCAGAAGATTCTAGGGTTATACAAAACAACAAAGATAAAACCAAGTTTCCCAAAAGACAAGAAAGTAAGCAACCCTGTCTCTGCTTATCTAGTTCTGTAAGCCTCTTATGCCTAGTATGTCTGGAAGTGGAGGGAGGAGAGAGGGAGAGAAGAGGGGAGAGAAGGTGAAACCGAAAGCAAAGCTCTGGAAGAAATCCCCTTTCCCATATCTTAGACACACTGGTGGCATAACCAAAAAGCTCTTGTTTCTGCTGTCGCTTACATGGGATGAAAGACGCCGAATCTCATCTGTCTAGGTGTGCCTGTCTGTGGTGATGGCTCATAGTCTCTGTCTCTGTTCGGGAAGCGAGTCCCTGTGGGAGGAACTCTGGCCCACAGAATCCTCCCATCCACCATGGATGAGAAATAAGTTGTCCTGGACATGATCTTGCTGTTCTGGCAGGAAAGGAGGTGGCAATTCTCTCTAGTGGAGAATGCTCTGAGCCTTTCTCCCAAATGGCTTTTATTAGAAATGGTATGTGTGGGTATATACACGCATAGCTCAGCAAACAATGTCAAAGAGACTACAGTCATCCACAACAGGTATTATCTTGTTGGGAACCGCCCTGCCTGGTATCAGAAGCTGTAACCCCCACCTAGGCTAAGGCTGAGGGAGTGGCCTTGGACCATAAGCCAGCTAGGAGACAAAAGCTTATCTCCCTGGCAGGAGCGCTGCTTCTGCTGCTTCATTCATAACTGAACCCCAAAGCTTGGTCAGTTAGCCAAAGACGGGTAAGATTCCCCAAGGGGGGAACGATCTAAGACAGGCACGATCATGTGGGAGGCCCCCAAGAAAGGACTTTGGGGGCTAGAGCAAAAGGGGGTGATGGACCCTTACTCCTTGGCTTTGACACAGCCTGAGTCCTCCTTGTCTGGGAGAAAATCTCCTTATCTCTTGGTTGCCTCACTTCCCTTGCTCCACCTAAGCCTGAAACAATGACAGGGTGGTGCAGCTCTGTGCTGAAAAGGGCGGATTCCCCCGGGTGATCAGGCCTAAGAAAGAACATGTAAATTCCTGTGAAACCTTCTTTGTTTAAAATGCTCTCGGTTGAATGAGAAGGGTCCAAGGAGGAAGTTAGTTTGTTTCTTAAAGTTTTACAGATGTTTGACCCTGACTCAAAATAGGCCCTCAGACTTCCTTGTTATCTATTGTTTGATCTTTACTTCCTAGTTATGAGTAATGAGCTTTTACCTGAAGTCTTATTCAAACAAAACCGATAAAAAGCCTCTCCAGAGGGAGAACGGGGCGCTATCCCCACCAGGGAGGGCGGCCAAGGCACTCCCCACGTGAGGAGTGGCCCTGCTGTTCCTATTCCCCCACAGGACCTGGTTGTCTCTGTGTATGTTTTTCTCAGGTTTCAACGAGCCATCTGCAGTGTTCCGTGATCACTGCTGGCTGGTGACCCACGCATTGTTATGGGTGCAGACAAGGGGGGGACCTCAAATAGGCATTTGAAATGGGGTCCAGAACTTAAGGTGTCCAGGAGATTTTAAGATGTCTTCACCACCATTCCCCAGGTGTGGGCTGGGGGAAGGGACAAATGGAGCAGGGCCATTGAGAGCTGTTTTGCATAGCAACAGCCTTGCAGCTAACCTCTGGCATGGTCATTTAACATATCTATAGCCTTTGGCTGGTCACTTAGATATGTTAAATAGCTGTGGCCAGGCTCTGAGCCAGGGGAATGGAAGTAACTACCCCACCAAGGTGTAACTGGGGGGCAGGTCCCCCAAGTTACAGCGCCTGCGTGGGAGCTTGGAGATGACTGGCTCCATGACATGGGGCCACACCTGCCCAGACTCATGATGGCAGTCCAGTAAAGCTGGAAGGGTATGAGTTCTAGCGTGTGAGGCTGAGTGTGGGAGGAGTCGGAAATGGGGCTGCAGAGGAAGATGGGCACGGGGATTTAAACCCAGATGCAGCAGCCATTGAGAGAGAGAATACTCTCTCTGTGGAAGTGCAGAGAAGATCACAGCCCTGAGAGAGAGAATAACCATGCGGCTTTAGCAGAGAACCGCCACTTGGCTTTGGCAGAGTGGCGACCCCCTGCCCCCTTGCAGCCATTGCGCGGGGGGGGGGGGAGAAGCACGTGGTTTTGGCTGAATGGGGACTGCCATGGCCCTGGGAGAGAGGACCGCGTGCCTTTGCCAGAGTGGGGACCCCCACAGCTTTAGAAGGGGGAACCACCACCTGGTTTTAGCAGAGATCCTGGTGACTCAGCCAAGGGTGCCGGGAACCCAGGGAGGTCTCCCAGTCGAGATCGAGTACTAACTGGGAATGACCAGAGCACTGCCTGAGCCATGGACTTCTATTTCCTTTCCTGAGATATGATACTCTGGACTGGGCAAAGGCGGAAGGAAGGAAGGACTGTGTCTGTTTGTGGGTGTTTTAAGGGACTTTAGGATTTTTTGATAAAGACATTAGGTCACTACTTGAAGTTTGTATAACATTAAATAAACATTTCCTTTCTTTTTCATGAATCTCTGGCATTGAGAGACGTCTTTCCTCTGGCGGTGGACATAATGGACCTGTGGGCTTCTTTCAGTAATAGTATATCGTCCCAGCCCCCCCTTGTTTGTTCTGTAACAGCATCATTATCTATACATAGCAATTGAAGGAACAGAGTTTTGTCATATGTCAGGGCCTGTTAGTCATGCTGATGCCAGAGGGTCTTTAAGATGTATTTCATGAGATAAGGAGTTTACTCCTTATGCCTTGAACTTAAACATCCAGTTTATACCACCAGGGCCATACAAAACAAAGCAGAGCAAGCTTCAAAGGATACAATGTATTTATCAGGCCTGATTTCCAGGGAACCCTCTGCATTAGAGTCAGGTCATGTCTTCCACCTGTGTTTTTACTTGGTTTTCCAGGGAAGCTTACTAGCCCCTTTCAGGGCTTGCTCTCCTGGGGCTACAGTCTCAGAAACCACACAGAGCATTCCCCAACAGGATAGGGGTTAGCTTTTCCTTAAATGTTTTGTAAAATTCTCCTGTGAAACCATCCAGTCCAGGGCTTTTGTGTGCCAGGAGTTTTTTCATTACTGCTTTGATTTCATCAGCTGTTATTGGTAGGTTCAGGCTTTTAGCTAGTTCTTCATTCAGTTTCAGGGGATTATATTTTTCTAGAAATTTCTCCATTTCACCCTGGTTTTCAAACTTCTTGGCATATAGTATTTCATAATAATTTCTTACAATCTTTTGTATCTCTGTAGTATCATTTGTAATCTATCATTTTCCATTTCTGGTTTTCTTTATTTGGGTCCTCTTTTTTTCTTGAAGAATCTGCTTAAAGGCACGTCAATTTTCTTTATCTTTTCAAAGAACCATCTCCTGGATTTATTGATCATTTGGATTATTGTTTTAGTCTCTATGTCATTAAATTCTGATCTGATCTTGGTTATTTCCTTCCTTTTACTTCCTCTGGGCTGTTTTTGTTGTTGTTCCTCCAGTTCTTTTAGATGTATGGTTAGGTTATTTATTTGAAATGGTTCTATCTTTTTTATGTACCCCTGTATCACTATGAACTTTCCTCTCAGGACGGTCTTTGCTATGCCCCACACGTTTCAGACTATTGTGTATTCATTTTCTTTTCTTTTCAGAAACTTTGATTTCTTCCTTGATCTCATTCTTAACATATTATTTAATAGCATGCTAGTCAATCTCCATGAGTTTGAGTGTTTTGAGTTTTTTCCTTGAGGTTGGTTTCTAGTTTCAGTCCCTTGTGGTCAGAGAAAATGCTTGATATGATTTCAATTTTCATGAATTTGTTCAAGTTGTTTTTCTGTCCTATTATGTGTTCTATCTTTGAAAATATTCCATGTGCATTTGAAAAGAATGTGCTCTTTGCCCTTTTGGCATGAAAGGGTATATATATATATATATATATATATATATATATATATATATATATATATATAAAGGGTATATGCATACCCATATGCATAAAGGGTATATGTGTATATATATATATATATATATATATATATATATACACATATATATACCAAAATATCCTTGTTGATATTTTGTTGGAAAGATTTATCCATTTTTTACAGTGGGGTGTGAAAATCCCCTACAATGAGTGTGTTTCTGTTTATATCTTTCTTGAAGTTCTCCAAGGTTTTCCTTATATATTTGAGTGCTCCTATGTTGGGTGTATATATGTTTACAATTTTTATGTCTTCTTGATGGATTCTTCCCTGGAATATTATAAAGTGTCCTGCAGTGTCACTTTTTATGGCTTTTGTTTTGAAATCTAGTTTATCTGATATAAGTATTGCTACTCCAGCTTTTTTCCCCTGCATATTTTCTTGAAATATTTTTTTTTTCAAACCCTTCACTTTAAGTCTTTGTAGGTCTTTTGTTCTGAGGTGGGTCTCTTGTAGGCAGCATGTGTACAAGCCATTCAGCTACTGTATGACTTTTGATTGGAACATTTAATCCATTAACATTTAACATTACTGATAAGTATTTATACGTTTCCCCCCCTTTGTACCTGTGTTCCTCTCTCTCTCACTCTTTTTCTTCATCTTCTTTTTTTTTAAGATTTTATTTGTTTATTTTTAGAGGGGAAGGGAGGGAGATAGACAGAGAGAGAGAGAGAGAGAGAAACACCAATGTGCAGTTGCTGGGGGTTATGGCCTGCAACCCAGGCATGTACCCTGGCTGGGAATCGAACCTGGGACACTTTGGCTCCCAGTCCACGCTCAGTCCACTGAGCTACACCAGCCAGGGCTTCATCTTCTTATAGTAGTCCTTTTAGCATACTTTGTAGTGCTGATTTGGTGGAGATGCATTCTTTCAACCTTCTTTTGTCTGGGAAACTCCTTACTCTTCCTTCCATTTTAACTGAGAGCCTTGCTGGGTACATTAGTCTTGGTCATAGGCCTTTGTTTTTCATTTTGTGGAATATTTCTTGTCAAACTTCCTGGATTGCAGGGTTTCTGTTCAGAAACCAGCTCCTAGCCTTATGGGAGACACTTCGTATGTTCCTTCTTGTTTCTCCTTGGCTGCTTTTAAGATTCTCTGTTTGTCTTTAAAACTTGGCATTTTAATTATTATGTTTCTTGGAGTAGGCCTCTTTGGGTTCATATTGGTTGAGACACTCGGTGCTTCTTGAACTTGCACAGTTTTGTGTTTTTTTTTTTTTTCTCTTCAGGTTCAGAAAGTTTTCTGTCATTATTTTTCAAACAGGGTTTCTAGCCCTTGCTCTTTTTCTTCCTTCTGGTATTTCTATGATTTAAATGCTGTTGCATTTCATGTTATCTTGGAGTACCCTTAAGCTGTCTCCATATTTTTTTATACTTTTTTAAAGATTTTATTTATTTATTTTTACAGAGGGAAGGGAGGGAGAAAGAGAGAGAGAGAGAGAAACATCAATGTGCAGTTGCTAGGGGTCATGGCCTGCAACCCAGGCATGTACCCTGACTGGGAATCGAACCTGCGACACTTTGGTTCGCAGCCCGCGCTCAATCCACTGAGCTATGCCAGCCAGGGCTAGCTGTCTTCATTTGTTTTTTTTTTTTTTTAGTCTTTTTTCATGTAGCTGCTCTACCTGGGTGATTCTTTCCACCGTGTCTTCCAGCTCTCTAATTCGGTCCTCTGTTTCCTCCAACTTGCTTATAACTCCTTCTAGTGTGTGTGTGTGTGTTTTTTTTTATATCAGAAATTGTATTTTTCATTTCTTCCTGGTTTTGTTTATAGTTTCTATTTCTTTCTTCATACTGTTGTAGTTCTCACTCAGTTTCTTGTAGTTGTCTGTGAGTTCCCTGAGCAACCTTGTAAGTATTATTTTGAATTCTATATCTGATAGTTTGATTACCTCCATTTCATTTAGATCTTTTACTGGGGAGTCTTCCATTCCTTTGATTACAGGTTCTTTTTTTCTTTCCACATCTTAGGAGAATCTTTTGTTTGTTTCTGTGCTTCCTGATATTCTGCTTTGCTAGCTGTTTTTGTAGGGTGAACTTCTATGGTAGGAGTTCTGTGGAATTCAGTGATGTGGTGGTCTCCTTGATACCCTGGTCTGGATGCTCTAGGATTGCCCTTTCTTCTGTTTGTGTATGTTCTCCTGTTATACTTGGGTTTTAAAATTTTATTTTAATTGTTGTTGCAGTACAATTTTCTATCTTTTACTCCCATTCCAACCCACCCACCCAGGCCTCCCCTCCTCCTTCCCATTTCTACCCCACCCCTAGTTTTTATCCATGTGTCCTTTATACCTGTTCCTATAAACCCTTCCCCTTTTCCCCTGAAACTCCCCCTCCTCTCTCTTCTGAACCCTGTCAGTCTGTCCTCTATTTCACTGTCTTTGGTTGTATTTTGCTTGTTTGTTTGTTTTGTTGTTTAGGTTCCTGTTAAAGGTGAGATCATATGGTATTTGTCTTTCACTGCCTGGCTTATTTCATTTAGCATAATGCTTTCCAGCTCCATCCAAGCTGTTGTAAAGAGTAGGGGCTCCTTCTTTCTTTCTGCTGCATAGAATTCCATTGTGCAAATTACCATAGTTTTGGGATCTATTCATTTACTGATGAGCATCTAGGTTGCTTCCAACACTTGGCTATTGTAAATTGTGCTGCTATGAACATTGGAGTGCATAGGTTCTTTTGGATTGGTGTTTCAGGGTTCTTAGGATATAATCATAACAATGGAAATGCTGGGTCAAAAGGCAGATCCATTTTTAGTTTTCTGAGAAAATTCCATACTGTTTTCCATAGTGGCTGTACCAGTCTGCAATCCCACCAATGGTGGATTAGGGTCCCCTTTTCTCCACAACCTCTCCAACACTTGTTTGTTGCTTTCTTTATGATGGCCATTCTGACTGGTGTAAGTGGTAACTCATTGGGGTTTTAATTTGCATTTCTCTGACAGTGATACTGAGCATCTTTTCATATGTCTATGCATCCTCTGTATGTCCTCCTTGGAGAAGTATCTGTTCAAGTCCTTTGCCCATTTTTCAATTGGGTTGCTTGTCTTCTTAGAGTAGAGTCGTGTGAGTTCTTTGTATATTTTGGAGATTAAACCCTTGTCTGAGGTATCATTAGCAAATATGTTTTCCCATACAGTTGGTTCTCTTTTTATTTTAGTACTGTTTTCTTTGGCTGTGCAGAAGCTTTTTATTTTGATGAGATCCCATTTGTTTGTTCTTTCCTTTATGTCTCCTGCTCTGGGGTACGTATCAGTAGAAATGGTTCTGCATGAAATATCTGAGATTTTCCTCCCTATGTTCTCCTCTGGGACTTTAATGGTGTCACGGTTTATATTTAAATCTTTTATCCATCTCGAATTTATTTTTGTGTATGGTGTAAGTTGGTGCTTGATTTTCATTTTTCTGCACATTTCTGTCCAGTTTTCCCAACACCATTTCTTGAAGACTCTGTTTTTACTCCATTTTTTTTTTTGCTGCCCCCTTCTTCAAATATGAATTGACCATAGAGACTTGGGTTTATTTCTTGGGCCCTCTGTTCTGTTCCACTGGTCCATGTGCCTGTTTTTATGCCAGTACCAAGCTGTTTTGATTACAGTGGCCTTGTAATACAGTTTGGTATCAGGTATTGTGATCCCTCCTACTTTGCTTTTCTTTCTCAAAATTGCAGCAGCTATTTGGGGTCATTTGTGTTTCCATATAAATTTTTGAAGCATTTATTCTATGTGTGTGAAATATGCCATTGGTACTTTAATAGGTATTGCATTGAATCTGTAAATTGCTTTGGGTAGTATGGACATTTTGATGATGTTAATCCTTCCAATCCATTAGCCCAGTATATGTTTCCATTTGTTTGTGTCTTCCTTAATTTCTTTCTTCAGTGTTGTGTAGTTTTCTGTATAAAGGTCTTTTACTTCCTTGGTTAGGTTTATTCCTAGGTATTTTATTTTTCTTTTTGCTATATCAAATGGGATTTTTTTCCTGATTTCTGCTTCTTTGTTTCATTGTTGGTATACAAAAATGCCTTTGATTTGAAGATATTGACTTTGGATCCCGCTGTTTGCCAAATTCGTTTATTAGGTCAAGAAGTTTTTGGCAAGAATCTGTAGGATTTTCTATGTACACTATCATGTCATCTGCAAACAATGACAGTTTTGTTTCCTCCTTTCCAATTTGGATGCCTTCTATTTCCTTTTTGTGTCTGGTTGTTGTGGCTAAAACTTCCAATACTATATGGAATAGAAGTGGTGAAAGTGGACAACCTTGTCTTGTTCCTGATCTTAGTGGAAAAAAATTTGGTTTTACCCATTGAGTATGATGTTGGCTGTAGGTCTGTCATGTATGGCCTTTATAATGTTGTGGAATGCTCCCTCTATTCCCACTTTGCTGAATTTTTTTAATCAAAAATGGGTGCAGTACCTTATCAAATGTTTTTCCACATCTGTTGACATGATCATGTGGTTTTTGTCTTTGTTATTGTTTATGTCATGTATTACATTTACTGATTTGCAAATATTGAACCATCCTTGCATCCCTGGGATGAGTCCCACTTGGTCATGGTGTATGGTCTTCTTAATGTATTGTTGGATGAGGTTTGCCAATATTGTGTTGATGATTTTAGCATCTATGTCCATCAGAGACATTGGCCTGAAATTTTCTTGCTTTGTTGTGTCTTTATCTGGTTTTAGGATTAGGATGATGCTGCCTTCATAAAAACTGTTTGGGAGTCTTCCACCATTTTGGATTTTTTGGAATAGTCTGTGAAGGATAGGGGTTAGCTCTTCCTTAAATGCTTCGTAAAATTCTCCTGTGAAACCATCCGCACCCAGACTTTTGTGTGTCAGGAGTATTTTGATTACTGCTTCAATTTCATCTACTGTTATTGGTCTGTTCAGGCTTCCTGCTTCTTTTTTACTGAGTTTTGAAAGAATATATTATTCTAACAATTGGTCCATTTAACCTAGGTTTTCAAATTTCTTGGCATACAGTTCTTCATCATAATTTCTTACAATCCTTTGTATTTCTGTGGTGTCACTTGTAATCTCTCCTCTTTCATTTCTGATTGTGTTTATTCGGATTCTTTCTCTTTTTTCTTCATGAGCCTGCTTAAAGGCTTGTTGATTTTGTTTATCTTTTCAAAGAACCAGCTCCTGGATTCATTGATCCTTACAATTGTGCTTTTAGTCTCTATGTCATTTAATTCTGCTCTGATCTTGGTTATTTCCTCCCTTCTGTTTGCTCTGGGATGTCTTTGTTGTTGTTCTTGAGTTCTTGTAGATGTAGGGTTAGGTTGTTTGATTGAAATTTTTCTATCTTTTTTAGGTAGGCCTGTATCACTGTGAACTTACCTCTCAGGACTGCCCGGGCTGTGTCTCACAAGTTAGAGATTGTTTGAGTTCATTTTTCTTTGTTTCCAGATACTTCTTGATTTCTTCCCTTATTTCATTCTTGACCCATTCATTGTTTAGTAGCATACTATTCAATCTCCATGATTTTGAGTGTTTTGGGTTTCTTCCTTTGGGGTTGGTTTCTCGTTTGAGCCCCCTGTGCTCAGAGAAAATGCTTGGTATGATTTCAGTTTTCTTGAATATGTTGAGGCTTGCTTCGTGTCCTATCATGTGGTCTATCTTTGAAAATGTTCCATGTGCGTTCGAAAAGAATGTGTATTTTGCTTCTTTGGAATTAAGAGCTCTCTATATATCATTTAAGTCCATTTCCTCTATGGCATTGTTCAATGCCACAATATCTTTGTTGATATTTTGTTTGGAAGATCTGCCTATTTTTGACAGTGGGGTGTTAAAATCCCCTACTATAATTGTGCTGCTGTCAATATCTTTATTGACGTCCTCTAAGATTTTCTTTATGTATTTGGGTGCTCCTATGGTGGTGCATATATATTTACAATGTTTATGTCTTCTTGGTGGATTCTTCACTTGAGTATTATGAAGTAACCTTCTGCATCTCTCTTTATGGCCCTTTTTTTGAAGTCTATTTTGTCTGATATGAGTATTGCTACCTCTGCTTTTTTTCCCCTGTCCATTTGCTTGGAAAATTTGTTTCCAGCCCTTCACTTTTAGTCTGTGTATATCTTTTGTCCTGAGGTGGGTCTCTTGTAGGCAACATATGTGTGGGTCATGCTTTCCTATCCATTCAGCTATTCTGTGTCATTTGACTGGAACATTTAATCCATTTACATTTAAGGTTATTACTGAAAGGTACTTATTCATTGCCATCTTCATACCTGTGTTTCTCTCTATCTCTTTTCCTTAAAGTAGACCCTTTAGCATCTCTTGCAGCGCTGGTTTGGTGGAGGTACATTCTTTTACACTTCTTTTGACTGGGAATCTTCTTATTTGTCCTTTCATCCTGATTGAGAGCCTTGCTGGGTAAAGTAGCCTTGGTTTCAGACCTCTGGTTCTCATTATTTGGAATATTTCTTGCCAATCTCTTCTGGCTTGGAGTGTTTCCATTGAGAAGTCAGCTGCTAACCTTATTTAGGCTCCCTTGTATGTTGTTTCCTGTTTCTCCCTGGTTGCTTTTAAGATTCTCTCTTCGTCTTGGTATTTTGCCATTTTAATTATGATATGACTTGAAGTGGGCTTCTTTTGGTTCTTCTCGGTTGGAACTCTCTGTGTTTCCTGGATTTGTGTGGCTTTTTCTGTCATCAAATTGGGAAGTTTTCCATCATTACTTTTTCAAATAGGTTTTCTATCCCTTGCTGTTCTTCTTCTCCTTCTGGCACCCCTATTATATGGATAATATTACGTTTTATATTGTCCTGCATTTCTCTTAATCCCTCTTCATTCTTTCTGAGCCTCTTTTCCTTTTCTTGCTCTTTCTGGGTGTTTTTTTTTTTTTTTTCCTACTTTGTTTTCCAGCTTGCTGATCTGATCTTCTGCTTCATCAATTCTGCTTTTCATTCCTTCTACTGTGTTCTTTAGTTCAGAAATTGTATTCATTTCCTCTTGTCCCTTGTTGATGATTTCTATTTCCTTTTTCATGTTGATATAGTTTGCAGTGAGTTCACTGTAGCTTCCCTGTAGTTTCTGGTAATTCATTGTAAGCTCATTGAGCTTCCTAATAACCATTGCTTTGAACTCACTAGGTGCTAGTTGAGCTGCTTCTTTTTCCTTTAGCATCTTTCTGAAGCTCCCTCCTTTCCTTTCATTTGGGGATTGTTTCTTTGTCTTCCCATTGTTTGTGAGACTCTTCTTGTTAGCCTCAGCTTCTTAAATTGATCTGTTTTGACTCCCTTGGTTTGTGTTGTGAACTTCTGTGGTAGAATAGCTGTGAGTTTTAGTGGTGCAGTTTCCTTGACCTCCCGAGGTCGCTGGACTTGGGTTGTCATTCAAGTTGATTTTGTGTTTTTCTTTTGGTTTTGATTGTTGTTGGGTCTTTCTTTGGTGGTTCTTTCCCACCAGCTGGTTAAATGAGGGTCACTCTGTCCACCATATCTTGTATATTGTTGTGCTGGTGAGGGCAGGTTGTGTTGAAGCTGTTTCTTCTGTGTGTATAAGGTTTTTATTTGTAAATCCAGAAAGGTCCTGGATTGTATTTCCAGAAAGGTCCTGGATTGAGGTTTGTGTGGTTTCTACTTCCTCCTTCACCTTCTTCTCTTGTTATCTGTTTGTGGTTCCTACGTTGTTGGGTTTCCTCTTCCAGTGGGTATCCTGGTGTTCATAGCTTCCACCTGCTCTTTTTTTGTGATCAGTTGGAGGGAGAAGGCAAAATGGTTTAAGACAGCAGGACAGTATTCTGTGATATTTACAGTAGCAGCCAGTGGAGAAGAGAAAGGAGATTCTTTGGCTATATATAGTGTTAACCATGATCTTCCACCCAGCTAGCTGATTTTTAGAAAGGATGGAAAGAAGATAAGACTCTTGTTGAGGAAGGAAGGATTATGAGTTAGATCTAGAAAGCAGTGAGGTTGTGGGAGGTCAGATTCTGAGGTAAGGTGAGAGTAAAGGATAGTAAATAGGTGTAGTGTGTGAGGGAATAGAGTTAACCACTACATCAGTAGAGTTCAGGAAACTTTGAACTGGGCTAAGATCTGGGAGGGGTGTTGTGAAGTATTTAGAATTGCATGGAAGAGCAATTATTTACCATAATAGTAGAGCAACAATCATATAGCAGAATCTATGAGAGCTAGGTAACAAGAATAGGGAGTGTAGGACCTTGAATAGTGTGCTAATGGGACACAGGTGAGTTAAAGGACAGTAAATTAGCAATACATTATGAAGAAGATATCAGAGAAAACCTGTCAGGTGATACAATATAACCAGCCTAGCAAAGCAGACTATACAGGAAGAAGAGGGATACAAAAATACTATTTAAAAAAAAGATGTAAGAATAATGGGAAAATAATAATAATAATACAAATATGCGCTAACTTGCAGGTTCTCTGTAATAGCAGAGTGAATTTTGTCTCACTGTCGCAGCTGTTGTGATTCCCCTTGTTTGAGTTCAACTCTGGTCTTTTCAGAGATCCAGGTTTTTGTGTCACTTGTAGGTATTAAAAAAATAAAAATATAAAAGGCAGACAAAAGAAGGAGGAAGAGATAAAACTGGAGGAAAGAAAGAAGGAAGGAATAAAACAAGAAAGCAGGAATGAGAGGAAAAAGAAATTAAAAGAAAATAAAAATAATAAAAATTAAAAAATTAAGAATTGTTAAAAAATAGAATAAAATTAAAAGGTTTCTTAGTTTCAAAGTGGCCACACCGGTTTTTCTGGTCTTGCTGGCTGTGGCAGGTTGAGGGGTGACTGGTATGCCTTTTCTTCCTCTTTCAGTGGTGCGCACTGTCTGGGAAGCTATCATGGCTCCATGGCCCTGCGCCCTGGGTGTGAAAATTAGGCCTTTCCCCAGGGCTACTGCTGTGGACTGGGGTGTGGGGATGATCTGCGCATGCATGTGTGCCTGTGCGCCCTTGGCCAAACTGCCTCACCCTTCCCAGTGCTATGGGGATGCACAGAGTCCTCCACAGAAGCACAACCTTCCGTGAAACCTCAGGATCGCTGTCCAGCTGGGTGGCAGGGAGGTTGGAGCTATTGCTATAGGAGAATTCCCCAAACAGTGTCTATCTTTTCACTCCTTCCTGTTGGGAAATTCCTCCTATTCAAGCCTGCCACTCCATACAGTGGCCTGGCTTCTCCTGCAGCCCAACTCTCTGGCCAGTCCCGTGACTGTGGGGGTCAGTGCCCATTACTTGACCCATCCCCACCAGTGCCCACAGCTTCTGAGGGTGCTCACAGCCCTTGTGTTTTGCTAGCAACTGGGTTCCTCCCGGTGCCGCTCAGACCTTGTTTGGCTGGGGAGGGAGCAATTGTCCCAGCTCTTTCCCAAGGACTCTATGACAAACCCGGCAGCAGGCGCTGGGCCTGGGGCTGCAGCCCCCTGGACCCCGTGCTGATTCCTGGGCCTCTATCGTGTTGCAGCACTCCTCTCAGGGTCTGGTTTTTCGGCTCCACCACAATCCTTGGTCCCCTATTTTCACATATGCTGAAGTATGTTGGTTGCTTGCTCCTCTACTCCGTAGATTGGCCAGGATTTTCTCCCGTGTGCAGGGGGAAGCCGAATCTGCTCCCTCCTACTCCGACGCCATCTTCCTTCTCCTTATACTTGGGTTTTTATTTGTTGGTGGTTCCTAGGTTGGTGGGTTCTCTCCTCCAGCAGGTATACTGGTATTCACAATTCCCAACTAATCCCAACTAGCTCCAAACTATATGTGATTACTGGCAGGGAGAAGGAAAAATTGATTAAAACAGTGGGAGCATATTCTATGGGATTTAAAGTACCAACAAGTAGAGAGCAGGTAAGATATCCTTTGGAGAACAACAGCATTAACCATGATATTTCACCCAACTAGTCTATTTTATAAAAGGTGAAAAAGAGATAAGACTCTTATTAGAGGGGAGAAGTCATGTGAGCTGAATCCAGAAAGCAGAGTGCTTGTGTTAGGTTAGATGGTAAGATATTATGAGAGTAAAGGATAGAAATTATGCATAGTGTGTGAGAAAATAGACTTAACCACAACAGTAATAAAGCTAAGAAAGATAGTGAAATGGGTTAAGACCTGGGAGGTGTGCTGTGTAGTTATTTACAATAATATGGAACAACAATTATTTACAATAATACCTGAACAGCAATGATATGACAAGAAATATATGATCTGAATAAAAAGAATAGAAAGTTAGAAAGTACACTACCAAGAGTAATGCGTTATTGGAACATGAGTGAAGTGAAAAAAGGAAAATTTAAAATGCAGTATGAAAGAGAGAACAAGGAAAAGCAGTCAAACAATATTATTAAACAAACAAACAAAATGAAGAAAACTAAACAGAAAGAAAAGAGTACTAATAAAAAAAGAAGTAAAAATAATGGAAAATAACAATAAAAATGAACAATAAAAAGCAAGTTCTATGGGATAGCAAAGTGAAATTTTTCTCAGTTTCTCAGTTGCTGCTGTTAGCCTTGTGATCCCTCTCTGTATCTATCTCTGCTTATTTTACAGCTCCAGATTTTATTGTCTCACACTTGTGGGGAAAAAAGCCTGCTGCTGACTTTAAACCTGTCAAGGCAGTTCTGCTGGACTTCCTGGATACTACAGGCAGATGGGGGCCGGGCTTTGCTTTTCTCCATTCCTGTGGTTTTGTGAGGGTTGGAGCCAGGTCTGGGCTGCAATATTTACAGTTGCCCAGCCTCCATGTGCTCTTGGGCCCCCACTGTTCATTTGTGGCATGCCAGCACCTTTAATCCACAAGTTGTGCTGCCTGTGAGGGGCATTGATTAGGAACAACTCACACCCCACCTCCTCCCTCTTTGCTTGCCTGGGTGCTGATCACTCTCAAAGTCCTTCAAATCAGTTCATCTCCCCCACTAAATTAAGTGTCTTTGGGGACTGGTAACTCCCTGACCCCTGCTGCCCTCCTCTGAACAGTACAGTATGGTACAGTCTGTGAAGCAGGCCTCCTCCTCCTGTTCACTAGCCCAGGCTGGCGAGAGTCCCTTAAACAGTGGCTGAGAGCTATTCCTTAGTAAAAATCCTCTTGTTTAACCCTGCTGTTCTTAACAAGCACCTGGCTTTTCACACAGTCCAACTCTCTGATCAGTCTGGAGACTGTCCGGGTCAGGGACTGACATTCCTCAACTCTTTTTCTTTCCGCAGGTGTCACCAGGCTCCCCACTTTCTCTGATAATGACCTAGCTGGTGACCACAGTCCCAGTGGGTGAACACTGCCTCTGTGCATTTTACACTTTTTTTATTCCCCCCAAGCAACTTCAAGCATCCAGGTCTCTCCTGGTGCCAGGCTGTCTTCTCTGCTGTGGTGGAGGAAGGAGCCACAGAGTCACAATATCTGATCCAACTCTGGTCCAAAACTCCTCTGGCAGCTGCCAACCCCAGTGCCAGGCACCAGACTGGGTCTGCAGCAACATGACTACTTTTAAATGTCTTAATTTCCCAGAGTCTCATTCCAGATTCTCCCTGTCACCTCATATAGCCTATTGTATGTCTCCATTTATAGTATCTTGTCCCAGCTTGCTGTAGGCCTATATTCTCCCTTTTAGTTTCCTTGTAGCATTCACGAGCAGTATCTGGCATGTTTGCCATCCATGTTCAAAGTTTTATTATATATATCCCTAAGTGAAATATGGCATTGTTTTTAATGGTTGTATCTACAAATACTGGTTACCTGATGGAAAGAAGGAAGGAATAAACATAAGCAAACCAAACTCACATTCACATGTCAACACTGTGATTTGCTATATATACCTTCATTAACATATGTATTCTCTTGCAGAACTACTAAAAGAACACACCCATGTTTCCATTTATATGCTGTAGGGAATAATAACACATTGTACAGATATTATTTTCAATTTTTCCCTAATGTTTTCAAAACTTTGTTTCCCAAGTACCATCTAGCTCAAAACAATTTCTCAGTATATCCTGAATATGAAGTGCCTTTTCATATGTCCAGGCCTAATTTACTGTCTTTCATTCACACTGTTACTCATGTAAGCCTATACATCCAGACCCTGACTGCAGCACCTTGTGATAGTTAGTTTTCCTGTGTTTAGACTACTTATCCATTGATTAGTTCAGGGATGCATCCTATTTTGAACTTGAGCTGAATTTGTATTAAGCCTGTGTATATTTACCTTTCCTTTCATTATTTTTAATTGCACAAGAAAGGTGATTCAAAGGTGTTTTGACTTGGATGTGTTGATTGCTCCTGGATCCATTGGCTTAATGGATCTCTGATTAAACATTTACCCTGAATCCCACTATCTAATAATTCTCCCATCTGAAAGCTGTGGGGCTGGGTGATCTCATGCAGACCCTCTCCCTTTTTCTTTCCTGTGGAATTCAATACTTGGCTGACTAGGTGGTTATACTGATGAGCCTGCTTTCAGATCAAGAAGCTTTATACAGGAAAATACAAAAAAAAATGTTGTGAAACTAGTCTTATCTCATGATCTTCACTAAAGTACAAGGAAGTGGAGATGTTGTTTGACCATTAAATGCAAGGATTGAAAGACGTGCTTGCCCTTCACCTAAACATATGTATTTTCCTTACAGCTGCTAGTTGGAACTCTAATGTGAAAAGATTCATAAATTGGTCTGTGACCCCCATTATTACCTAATGTCCTTTGTTTAAGGATGTTCTACATCTGGCACTGACTCACTGTCCTATGAGGATGGCTGGGGATATTTATTTTTCCTCACTTTCTACTCATTTTAAATAAAAAGTGGGAATTGCAGAAAAGTAAAAAAAAAAAAATAGAGAATCAGAAAAAGCCTACTACTCATGGATAAGCATGTTTAATAGTTAAATATAATATATACATACTTCCCCAAAAAACACCACCTATCTATATTTTGTCTACAAAAACACACTTTAAATTTAAAGATTCAGATAAATTTAATGTAAATAGATGAAGAAAATACTAACATTCTAACACTAATCAAAAAAAGGAGGAGTAGCTATAATTATTTCAGACAGAGCAGACTTCAAAGCAAGGAAAGTTATCAGGGATAAAGAAATGCATTACATAATGATTAAAGAGGTTAGCTCTATAAGACATACAAGTTCTTAACATTTATATGCTTAAAAACAAAGTATAGGAGTCTAGAGAGAGGGAAGATGAAGACAGGATAGGAGGAAGCAGATCCCACTCCCCCCTACAAATGGGAGAAATACATAGCTGATCTACAGAGGAACAGAGCAAACAGCCAACAGTACCCCAGCATATGAAAATAAGAGACCAAAAATTGTAGTGGACATTGAAAAACCAGATGGTAAGGAGAGTGCTTCAGGTCAATAAAGTCCCAGGAACCAGCTCGGGAACCAGGGCAGCTGCAGTCCCAGGCCCAGTGCCTTCCCCGGGGCCTGCCACAAAGTCCTTGGGAGAGAGTGAGGTCAACTGTTCCCTCCCTCCCTGGCCAATCAAGGTTTAAACAGCACTGGGAGAGACCCGGTTGCTTGAAGTGGCTGAAAGGGGAAAAAGGACAAAGTGGCAAACACACAGGGGCTGTGATCACCTGCAGAGTCTGAGGACACCGACTTGGGAGAGTTGAGAGTCCCACAGTGATGAGCACGGACGCCAATAGTCACTGGTCTGGCTGGAGAATTGGGCTGTATGGAGTGGCAGGCTTGAGTAGGAGGAATTTCTCAAAAAGAAAAACTGTTTGGGGAATACTCCAGCAACAGCCACTCAGCCTCCTCCCCACCCAACCTGGGCAGCAATCCCAAGGTGGCACAGAAGTTTGCCACAGAAGGCCTTGCACACTCCCATACCATTAGGAAGGGTGTGCACCTGAGCCTGAGGGACCAAGGCAGCCTGGCTGAGGGAGCACGCACCGCACCCCAGCCCACAGCGGTAACCTGGGGGGAAAGAGCGCTCTCAGGAAGACCTGAATCTGACACCCAAGGCCCAAGGGAGAGGCGTCAGGCTAGCACTGGGGAGAGTGGTCGCAAGATTGACTGAGTGCACATCAGGAAGGGAGAACAGCCACACCAATCATCCCTTAGCCTGCTGCAGCCAGCAAGAAGAGAAAAACCAGTTTGGCCAGTTGGACACCAACAAGAGGGTTTGTTTGTTTGTTTGTTTGTTTGCTTGTTTGTTTGTTTTAAGTAATATTTTCTTTTTTAAATTTTTATTATTTTATCTTTCAATCCCTTTTTCCTCTCTTTCCTTCTTTCTTGTTTTATTCCTTCTTCCTTTCTTTCCAATTTTATCTCTTCATCCTCACTTCTGCCTTTTCTTCAAAATACCCACAAGTGAGGGGGGGGAAAAAAACCTGGAACTGTGAAAAGACAAGAGTTGGACCCAAAGAGGGGACATCCCAACAGCTGAGACACTGAGGCAAAATTCACTTTGCTATTACAGAGAACCTGCAAGTTATTGTATGTTTGTATTATTATTTTTTCATCATTCTTACATTTTTAATAGTATTTTTGTATTCCTCTTCTTTCTGTATAGTCTTCTTTGCTTGGCTGGTTATATTGTATCATTTGACAGATTTCCCCTTTTTCTCTCTTTCATAGTGTATTGCTAATTTACTGTCCTTCACATCACTTGTGTTCCTTTAGCACATTACTCAAGTTCCTATACTCCCTATTCTTGTTATCCAGATCACATAGATTCTGTCATATGATTGTTGCTCTAATATTGTAAATAATAGCTATTACATACAATGGTAAATACTTCACAACATCCCTCCCAGATCATAGCCACATAATGGCTTCCTGAACTCTATTACTATAGTGGTTAACTCTATTCTCCAACACACTACACCTATTTACTATCCTTTACTCTCACCTTACCTCAGAATCTGACCTCCCACAACCTCACTGCTTTTTGGATGGCACTCACAATCCTTCACCCCCCAAAAAGAGTCTTATCTTCTTTCCATCCTTTCAAAAAGGTGGCTAGTTGGATGTCAGATCATGGTTAACACTATACATAGCCAAAGGATCTCCTACCTCTTCTCTACCAGCTACTACAGTAAATGCCATAGAACACTGTCTTGCTGTCTTAAACCATTTTGTCTTCCCCCTCCAACTGATCTCAAAAAAGAGTAGATGGAAGCAGTGACCACCAGGATACTCACTGGAAGAGAAAACCCAACAACATAGGAACCACCAACAGATAACAACAGAAGAAGGTGAAGGAGGGAGTGAAAACCACACAAACCTCAATCTAGGACCTTTCTGGAAATACAACTAAATAGTGGAGAAACTATCTAGTACAAACAACTGAACAAGAGCAAGGGAGGATCCTCAAAACCTTGTACACACAGAAGGACCAGCTTCAAAACAACCTGCCCTCACCAGTGCAACAAAATACAACAGGTGGTGGACAGAGTGACCCTCAGTTAACCAGCTGGTGGGAAGGACCCACCAAAGAAAGACCCAACAACAATCAAAACCCAAAGAAAAACACAGAGCCAACTTAAACAACAGTTCAAGACTAGTGAGCTCAGGAGATCAAGGACACCACATCACTGCATGTCACAGGTATTCTACCACAGAAGTTCACACCATAAACCCAGGGAGCCAGAAGAGATCAATTTAAGAAGCTGAAGCTAACAAGAAGAGTCTCACAAACAATGGGAAGACAAATAAACAATCCCCAAGAGAAAGGGTACGAGGAAGCCTCAGAAAGAATGCTAAATGAAACAGAAGCAAGTCAATTATCGAATACTGAGTTCAAAGCAATGGTTATCAGGAAGCTCTATGAGCTCAAAATGAGCCACCAGAGACTACAAAAAAACTACAATGAACTCACTGCAAACTATATCAATGTGAAAAAGGAAATAGAAACTATCAACAAAGGCCAAGAGGAAATGAAGAATACAATTTCTGGACGGAAGAACACAGTAGAAGGAATCAAAACCAGGATCAGTGAAGCAGAAGAAAGGATCAGTGAGCTGGAGGACAAAGTGCAAAAAAAAAAAACCAAAATGAGCAAGAAAATGAAAAGAGGCTCAGAAGGAAAAAAGATGGATTAAGAGAAATGCAGGACAATATAAAACGTAATATTATCCATATAATAGGGGTGCCAGAAAGAGAAGAAGAACAGCAAGGGATAGAAAACCTATTTGAAAAAGTAATGATGGAAAACTTCCCAATTTAATGAGAGAAAAAGCCACACAAATCCAGGAAACACAGAGAGTCCCAATCAAGAGGAACCAAAAAAAGCCCACTTCAAGTCATATCATAATTAAAATGGCAAAATTCCAAGACAAAGAGAGAATCTTAAAGGGAGCAACAGAAAAATAGGAAACAACACACAAGGGAGCCTAAATAAGGTTAGCAGCTGACTTCTCAATGGTAACGCTCCAAGCGAGAAGAGAATCTCAAGAAATATTGCAAGTAATGAGAACCAGAGGCCTGCAACCAAGACTACTTTACCTAGGAAGGCTCTCAATCAATATACAAGGTCAAATGAGGAGCTTCCCAGACAAAAGAAGTCTAAAAGAACACACCTCTATCAAACAAGCTCTGCAAGAGATGCTAAAAGGATTGATCTAAGGAAAAGAAGGAAATGAGAGAGACAGAGAGGGAGAGAGAGAAACACAGGTATGAAAATGGCAATGAATAAGTACCTATCAATAATAACCTTAAACGTAAATGGATTAAATGCTCCAATCAGAAGACAAAGAATAGAATAGCTGAATGGATAAGAAAGCATGACTCACACATATGCTGCCGACAAGAGACCCACCTCAAGACAAAAGATCTACACAGACTGAAAGTGAAGGGCTGGAAACAAATCTTCCAAGCAAACAGATAGGAACAGAACCCGGGGTAGGAATACTCATATTACACAAAATAGACTTCAAAAAGAGGGCCATAAAGAGAGACAGAGAAGGTCACTTCATAATACTCAAGGAAAGAATTCACCAAAAAGACATAAATATTGTAAATATATATGCACCCACCAAAGGAGCACCCAAATACATAAAGAAAATCTTGGAGGACTTCAAGAAAGATATTGACAACAACGCAATTATGGGAGGGAATTTTAACACCCCACTGTCAAAAATAGGCAGATCTTCCAAACAAAATATCAACAAAGATATTGAGGTATTGAACAATGTCCTAGATGAAATGGACGTAACTGATATATAGAGAGAGAACCTTCCATTCCAAAGAAGGAACATACACATTCTTTTCAAATACACATAGAACATTTTCAAAGATAGACCACATGATAGAATATAAAACAAGCCTGAACAAATTCAAGAAAATTGAAATCATACCAGGCATTTTCTCTGACCACAGGGGACTGAAACTAGAAACCAACCCCAAGGCACAAAAACCAAAAATCATGGAGATTGAATAGCATGTTATTGAACAATGAATGGTCAAGAATGAAATTAATTAAGGAGGAAATAAAAAAGTTTCTAGAAACAAAGAAAAATGAACTCAAACAACCCCAAACCTATGGCACACAGCCAAGGCAGTCCTGAGAGGGAAGTTCATAGCAATACTGGCCTACCTAAAAAAGATAGAAGCATTTCAAACAAACAACCTAACCATATGCCTACAAGAACTTGGGGACCAACAACAAAGACAGCCCACAGCAAACAGAAGGAAGAAAATAACCAAGATCAGAGAAGAATTAAATGACATAGTGACTAAAAACAAAATTCTAAGGATCAAAGAATCCAGGAGCTGGATTTTAGAAAAGATAAATAAAATTGGCAAGCCTTTAAGCGGGGTCATCAAGAAAAAGAGGGAGAGGACCCAAATAAACACAATCAGAAATGAAAGAGGAGAGATTACAACTGACACCACAGAAATACAAAGGATTGTAAGAGATTACTACGAAGAACTATACGCCAAGAAATTTGAAAACCTAGGTGAAATGGACAAATTTCTAGAAGAACATAGTCTTCCACAACTCAATGAAGAAGAAGCAGAAAGCCTGAAAAGACAATAACAGCAGAAGGAATTGAAGCAGCAATCAAAAACCTCCTGATGCCCTGGCTGGCATAGCTCAGTGGATGCAGTGTGGGCTGGGAACCAAAGTGTCCCAGGTTCGATTCCCAGCCAGGGTACATTCCTGGGTTGCAGGCCATAAACCCCAGCAACCGCACATTGATGCTTCTCTCTCTCTCATTCTCTCTCTCTCTCTCTCTCTCTCTCTCTCTCTCTGTCTCCCCACACACACTTCTCTCCCTAAAAATAAAATAAAATAAAATAAAATAAAAACCCTCCTGACACACAAAAGCCCTGAACCAGATGGCTGCACAGGAGAATTCTACAAGGCATTTAAGTAAGAGCTAACCCCTATCCTTCACAGACTACTCCAAAAAATCCAGAATGATGGAAGACTCCCAAACTCTTTTTATGAAGTCAACATCACCCTAATCACGAAACCAGGTAAAGTCACAAGAAAAAAAGAAAATTTCAGGCCAATGTCACTGATGAACATAGATGCTAAAATCATCAACACAATATAGGCAAACTGCATCCAACAATACATTAAAAAGATCACACACCATGACCAAGTGGGATTCATCCCAGGGATGCAATGATGATTTAATATTCACAAATCAATAAATGTAATACATCACATGAAAAAATGCAAAGACAAAAATCACATGATCATATCAATAGATGCTGGAAAATCATTTGATACGGTACAGCACCCATTTATGATAAAAACATTCATCAAAGTGGGAATAGAGGGAGCAGTCCTCAACATAATAAAGGCCATATATGAAAGAACTACAGCCAACATCATACTCAAGGGGCAAAAACTAAAATCTCTTCCACTAGCACTGGGGATAAGATGAGGTTGTCCAATTTCACCAGTTCTATTCAATATAGTACTGGAAGTTTTAGCCACAACGATCAGACAGAAAAAGGAAATAAAAGGCATCCAAATTGGAAAGGAGGAAACAAAACTGCCATTGTTTGCAGATGACATGATAGTGTACATTGAAAATCCTACAGACTCCACGAAAAAACTTCTCAACTTAATAAGTGAATTCGGCAAAACAGCGGGATCCAAAGTCAATATCCAGAAATCAAAGGGATTTTTGTATACCAACAATGAAACATCACAAACAAAAATCAACAAAAAAACCCATTTGATATAGTAAAAAGAAAAATAAAATACCTAGGAATAAACCTAACCAAAGAAGTAAAAGACTTAGCCCTGGCTGACGTAGCTCAGTGGATTGAGAACGGGCTGCGAACTAAAGTGTGGCAGGTTCGATTCCCAGTCAGGGTACATACCTGGGTTGCAGGCCATGACCCCCAGCAACCACACATTGATGTTTCTCTCTCTCTCTCTCTCTCTCTCTATATATATATATATATATATATATATATATATATATATATATATATCCCTCCCTTCCCTCTCTAAAAATAAATAAGTAAAATTTAAAAAAAAAGAAGTAAAAGACTTGTATACAGAAAAGTACACAACACTGAAGAAAGAAATTAAGGAAGACACAAACAAATGGAAACATACACCGTGTTCATGGGTCGGAAGAATTAACATCATCAAAATGTTCACAGTATCCAAAGCAATTTACAGATTCAATGCCGTACCTATTAAAGTACCAATGGCATATTTCACAGACATAGAACAAACACTTCAAAAATTTCTATGGAACCACAGATGACCCCAAATAGCTGCTGCAATTTTGAGAAAGAGTAAAGTAGGAGGGATCACAATACCTGATACCAAACTCTATAACAAGGCCACTGTGATCCAAACAGCCTGCTACTGGCATAAAAACAGGCACATTGACTAGTGGAACAGAACAGAGAGCCCAGAAATAAAACCAAGACTCTATGGTCAATTAATATTTGACAAAGCTGACAGCAACACAAAATGGAGGAAAAATAGCCTCTTCGCAAATGGTGTTGGGAGAACTGAACAGTTACATGTAAAAAAATGAAACTCGACCACCAACTTACACCATACACAGAAATAAATTCCAGGTGGATAAAAGATTTAAATATAAACGGTGACACTATTAAAGTCCTAGAGGAGAACATAGGGAGGAAAATCTCAGTTATTTCACATAGCAACATTTTTACTGATTTGTCCCCAAGAGCAAGGGACATGAAGGAAAGAACAAACAAATGGGATCTCATCAAAATAAAAAGCTTCTGCATGGCTAAAGAAAACAGTATTCAAATAAAAAGAGAACCAACTGTATGGGAAAACATACTTGCCAATGATACCTCAGGCAAGGGTTTAAACTCTAAAATATGCAAAGAACTTACATGACTCCACTCTAAAAACACAAGCATCCCAATTAAAAAATGAGCAAAGGACTTGTACAGTCACTTCTCCAAAGAGGAGATACGAGAATACGGAGACACATGAAAAGATGCTCAATATCGCTAGCTATCAGAGAGATTCAAATGAAAACCACAATGAGATAACACTTCACACCAGTGAGAATGGTCATCATAAACAAAGCAGCAAACAAGTGTTGGAGAGGTTGTGGAGAAAAAGGGACCCTAGTCCACCATTGGTGAGACTGCACACTGGTACAACCCCTATGGAAAATAGTATGGAAGTTTCTCAGAAAGCTAAAAATGAATGTGCCTTTTGACCCAGCAATCCCATTGCTAGGATTATATCCTAGGAACCCTGAAACACCAATCCAAAAGAACCTATGCGCCCCAATGTTCATAGCAACACATTTTACAATAGCCAAGTGTTGGAAGCAGCCAAAATGCCCATCAGTAAATGAATGGATCATAAAACTATGGTACATTTGCACAACGGAATTCTATGCAGCAGAAAGAAAGAAGGAGCTCCTATCCTTTGCAACAGCATGGATGGAACTGGAAAGCATTATGCTGAGTGAAATAAGCCAGGCAGTGAAAAACATATACCATATGATCTCACCTTTAACAGGAACCTAAACAACAAAACAAACAAACAAGGAAAATATAACCAAAGACACTGAAATAGAGAACAGGCTGACAACCACCAGAGCATAGAGGGGAGGGAATTTCAGGGGAAAAGGGGAAGGGTTTACAGGAACAAGTACGAAGGTCACATGGACAAAATCTAGGGTGGTAGGAAATGGGAATGAGGTGGGTAGCACTGTGGGGTGGGCTGGGATGGGAGTAAAAGACAGAAAACTGTACTTGAACAATAATTAAAATTTTAAAAAAAGTTATCACAAAATAACAAAGCATAATAACATGCAGTCAAAACTAAAAAAATGCTAAAACACAGAGTAATGTCATATCAATAGCTTTCACAAAAAAAATGACACATGCAACACATATTTAGACTTTTAAAAATTCTCAGTTAATTGGAATCATGGTTTAACAGAGTACAAGGTAACTTTCTCTTTGAAAGTTATCAAAAAGAACTTTTTCCCCTTGATAAAGAATACAAATAAAAAAACCTACAGCTAACATCATTTTAATGGTGAGGCATTTAAATGTTTCACACTAAAATCAAGTACAAATCAAAAATTTCCCCTTTCACCACTCTTTCTCAACATTACACTGGAAATTCTAACTAATACAATGAAGCAAGAAAAGGAGGTAAAAGTGATACAGATAAGACAGAAAGAAATAACATTGGCCTATACACAGATATTCTCATCAATGGTAAAAAATCCAGAAGAATCAAAAACAAAAACAAAAACAAACACCTCTCAAACAAATAAGCAATTATTATAACAAGGTTGCATTATACAAGGTTACATATAAAAGTCGGTCATTTTCCAAAAAGCACAATTCTAAGGATCAATAAATCCAGGAGCTGATTCCTTGAAAAGATAAGTAAAATCAATAAGCCTTTAAGCAGACTCATCAAGAAAAAAGAGAGAAGACCCAAATAAACACAATCAGAAATGAAAGAGGAGACATTACAACTAACACCACAGAAATACAAAGGATTGTAAGAGATTACTACGAAGAACTGTACGCCAAGAAATTTGAAAACCTAGGTGAAATGGACAAATTTCTAGAAAAATATGATCTTCCAAAACTCAATGAAGAAGCAGAAAGTCTGCACAGACTAGTAACAGCAGACAAAATTGAAACAGTAATCAAAAAACTCCTGACACACAAAAGACCTTGACAGGATGGTTTCACAGGCGAATTCCACAAACCATTTAAGGATGAGCTAACCCCTATCTTTCACAATCTATTCCAAAAACTCCAAGGAGATGGAAGACTCCCAAAACTCTTTTCATGAAGGCAGCATCATCCTAATTCCAAAACCAGATAAAGACACAACAAAGAAAAAAAAAATACTTTAAGCCAATATTGCTGATGAATATAGACACTAAAATACTCAACAAAATATTGGCAAATCTCATCTAGCAATATGTTAAATAGATCATATACCATGATCAAGTGGGGTTCATCCCAAGGATACGAGGATGGTACAATATTCACAAATCAATAAATGTAATACATCACATAAAATTAAAGACAAAAATCACATGATCATATCAATAGATGTGGAAAAAGAATTTGATAAGTACAGCAACCATCTATGATAAAAAACACAGCAAAGTGGAAATAAAGGGAGCACTCTTCAACATAATAAAGGCCATATATGAGAGACCTACAGACAATATCATACTCAAAGGGCAAAAGTGTAAAGCTTTCCCACTAAGATCAGGAACAAGACAAAGATGTCTGTTTTCACCACTTCCATTCAACCCAGTATTGGAAGTCTAAGTCACAGCAGTCAAACAAGAAAAAAAATAAAAGGCATCCAATTTGTAAAGGAGGATGCAAAACTGTCATTGTTTGCAGATGTCATGATAACATACATAGAAAATCCTACAGACTCCCCCCAAAAAACTTCTCCACCTAATAAGTGAATTTGGCAAAACAGTGGGATACAGAGTCAATATTAAGAAATCAAAGGTATTTTTGTACACCAACAATGAAATATCAGAAATAGAAATCTGGGGAAAATCCCATTTGATATAGCAACAAGAAAAGTAAAGTACCTAGGAATAAACCTAACCAAAGACGTAAAAAACCTGTACTAGAAAATTACACAACATGGAAGAAAGAAATTAAAGACACAAACAAATGGAAGAATGTACCATGCTCATGGATTGGAAGAATTTATATCATCAAAATGTTCCTACTACCCAAAGCAATTTAAAGATTCAGTGCAATCCCTATTAAAATATCAATGACATATTTCACAAATATGGAACAAACATTTCAAAACATTTTATGGAACCAAAAATGACCCCACATACCTGCAGCAATTTTGAGGAAGAAGAATAAAGTAAGAGGGATCACAATACCTGGTATCAAACTATATTACAAGGCCACTGTAATCAAAACAGCCTGGTACTGGCATAAGAACAGACACATAGACCAATGGAACAGAACAGAGAAGCAGGAAATAAAGTCAAGTCTCTATGGTCACTTAATATTTGGCAAAAAGAGCAGAAGCATAAAATGGAGTAAAAATAGCCTCTTCAGTGAATGGTGTTGGGGGATCTGGAAAGCTACCTGCAACAAAATTAAACTTGATCAGCAACTTACACCATACACAAAAATAAATTCAAGGTGGATAAAAGACTTAAATAGAAGCTGTAACACCATCAAAGTACTAGAGGACAACATAGGCAGTCCATGTAGCAATATTTTCACTGATATGTCTCCTAGCGCAAGAGACATTAAGGTAAGAATAAGCAAATGGGACCTCATCAAATTAAAAAGCTTCTGCAAGGCTAAAGAAAGTAGCATTAAAGTGAAAAGAGAACCAACTATATGGGAAAACATATTTGTTAATGACACCTTGGAGAAGGGTTTGATCTCCAAAATATGTAAAGAACTCACATGACTCCACTCCAGGAAGACAAACAACCCAATTAAAAAATGGACAAGAGACTTGAACAGACACTTCTCCAAGGAGGACATCCAGAGGGCCCAGAGACATACAAAAAGATGCTCGGCATCACTAGCCATCAGAGAGATACAGATAAAAACCACAGTGAGATACCACTTCACATTGGTGAGAATGGCCATCATAAACAAAGCAACAAACAACAAGTGTTGGAGAGGCTGTGGAGAAAAGGGAACTTTAGTGCACTGTTGGTGGGATTGGAGACTGGTGCAGCTACCGTGGAAAACAGTATGGAATTTCCTCAGAAAACTAAAAATTGAACTACTTTTTGACCCAGCAATTCCACTGCTGGGATTATAACCTAAGAGCCCTGAAACACCAATTCAAAAGAACCTATGCATCCCAATGTTCATAGCAGCACAATTTACAATAGCAAACTGGTGGGAGCAACCTGAGTGCCCATCAGTAAATGAATGGATCAGAAAAACTATGGTACATTTACACAGTGGAATTCTATGTAGAAGAAAGGAAGAAGAAGCTCCTACTCTTTGTGACAGCATGGATGGAACTGGAGAGCATTATGCTAAGTGAAATAAGCCAACCAGTGAGGGACAAATACTAGATGCTATATGGTCTCACCTTTAAGTGGAACTTAAGCAATAAAACAAAGAAGCAAGGAAAATATAACCAGAGACATTGAGATTAAGAACAATCTGACAGCAATCAGAGGGGAGAGGGGAAGGTATAATGGAGGATAAGGGGGGAAGTGTTTTCAGTAACAAGTATAAAGGACACATGGGCAAAACCAAGGGGTGATAGAAGCTGGGAAGGGGGGTGGCTGCGGTTGGGGGGAGTGGTGTGGGGTAAATGCAGACAACTCTATTTAAACAAGAATAAAATAATTTAAATAAATAAATAAGTAAATAAATATATGTTAGTCACTTTCCTATATACCAGCAAACAAGTAGAACTTGAAATTTAAAATATAATACCATTCACTTAAGTACTCCCAAAATGAAATAGTTGTATATAAATGTAAAAAAATGTACAAACTCTGCATGAAGAAAATTACTAAACTCTGATCAATGAAATAAAATAAACTCAAATAGATAGAGGGATATTCCATGTTGATGGATAAAAATACTCAATATTGTCAGGATGCCAATTCTTCCCAACTTGATCTACAGATTCAACACAACTCCATCCCAACTTCCAGAATTCCAGCAAGATATTTTGTGGATATTTGTTGTTCTTTTTCAAGTTTCTTTAAGTATATAGGTAGGTTGCTTATTTGAGCTTTTTCTTGTTTCTTGAGATAGGCATGTAATGCTTTGAAATTCCCTCTTAGGATCATTTTTCTTGTGTCCATAGATTTTGGATTGTTGTGTCCTCATTTTTATTTGTTTCAAGGTATATTTTTATTTCGTCCTTGCTCTTATTGTTGACCCATACATTGTTTAATAACATGATATTTAACTTCCATGTCTTTGTGTGTTTTCCCACTTTCTTCTTCTGATTGATTTCTAGTTTCATAGTGTTATGGTCTTAGAAGATGTCCTCATATTTTTCTCAGGCGCTTTCTTGCCTCAATGCTGATAGTCATTTCTTGTTTCCATGACATGGTAGTCAATTCAACTTTTTACATAGCTCCAAGTATTGAAAATCATTTTCCAAATTCAGCCAGATTTGCCTTTGTCTACCTTCTATTCTATTGAGGATATACCTATGAAGCTACAGAATAGTAATTTACTTGTCTGAACAGCACCTTCAATAATTTGCCTTAGAGCATATGTGACCTTAGGTCTGGATGAGCATACTACTTCTTTAAACCAAGCATGTAATAAAAATCCCAACAATTTTCCATGTGTAATATCTTAAACTATGTCTCCTCACATATGTTTTTTGTAGTGTCTCCCATAGGCAAATGCAGGATTTAATACTTACATTCATTAAATTTCAACTTACTAGATTCAGCACTTAACTCCAGAAGTAGAGCTCATTTGGGATCCTGCGTATGTCTCTTGACTTACACTCTTACCGCCAAGTGCTCAGATATAGAAGTTGGGAGCAAAGCAAATGTGTCAAAGTTGGGCACAGGTCCTTTTACCCAGCTTTAACCAGGAAACAACACTTCCTGGTTAACAGAAAATGTATTTTATGGTGGCATAACACTAAGTGTATTTTTGTCCTAAAGTTTCTGAAAACCACTTTCTAGAGCAATTCACTGGTGACCCTCTCAGTAATGTAGTCAACACCACACCCTTATCCTTTCCCCAACATGCCATGCCATCCAATTTAAGTGATTTTACTGTTTAAAATTTGTATGACTTACCCAGTATTGATTCAAATTGTGTGGCTCATTTTAATGAATTTTTATCTATTTAAGTTATTTTGAAAAGATCACAGTAACTTGGTATCTTAGTGAATATTCTTACGACATATAGTTTTGAATTCCCATCCCCCAGATTTAATCACAAAATGGACTTCTGCAAAAGAATTTACCAGTTCTAAAGATGCTCACAATTTATATTGGCTCACATTCTTTTTGTGAAAAAAATGTTGCTCTCTTGGCATGTTCAGAGGAGAGAATTTGCCATTTTTGTGGCTAATTGCCAGTGTATTTGTTTGATTGGTGTTCCTCTTTACCCTTTTCTCCAGTACATCAGATGTGTTAAAAACAGGGAAAGTGATAATATAGCACCAAATAATCTTATACCAAAAGGCTTGTGGAATAAAAGTTCATTTGGGTACCATCTAAATCCCCTCTGGGCCATTCATTCAACTAGATATAAACCCAACCAATCATAATTTTAACATTTTATTCAAATCTTAAGGAAAGCCAACTATTAAATGACTTGCCTAAGTTCACATACATCGCCATCTAAATTTATTTACATCTTGATAGGATGAGCACATCAAGGGATACTATAGCCTATTTTCTCCTGTCCCTAATGACCTCATATTGAATTCCCATGGTATTCCCTCAAGGTCACAAAGAAACTTGACAGTACTACTGAAACCAGAATCCTGAGATTTCAATTTCCAGGCTATCACTCCTTCTATACTATAGTGATGTTCAAATGCTTGCAGGAGGTGCTTATCATAAAAAAGGGGAGCACTAGAGTAAAACAATAAGCAAGATGAAATGATCTAAAGGTAATGTACCCTCATGGCCCATTCCTAGTTATAAATTCTTCCTTCTTCAGCTTTAAGTACATATAGTCAGTCGGATTCTCTATCTTAAAACTGAGCTCAAGGCTGAATATTTGCTTCTACTAAGCAAGATGTAGAAGAAATAAAATTATTACAGCTTTATAATGTGACCTCCCCAGAGGTACAAACTGTTTATTTCCCCTCTCACTCTCAAAGTAAAATCATCTTTGGTTGGAAATGATCATTTACATAAAACGATATGTAGAAAACACTTTAATATAATATAAACATTTCCAGAATAGAGACTGACATTGTGTCAGTACTTTTAAAACTATATATCATCTAAGATTATTATAGACTGTTTCATTTTCCACTTTGAGCACTATAAAATACAAAAATACACTGCAAATTAGTTTTAACAAACAAAGAAGTCAGTCTAAATCTCTTCATAAATTTTTCTTGGAGAAAATCAAGAAACATAAACAAAGACACAATAGCAATAAAGTACCGGCAACACTAACACAAACCCAAACAGAAGATGGATTCTGTAATGCCTGGTAATTCTTTCACTTAAAATAGATTATCTACCATGGGTAAATAATTCACTATCACAACAATTGATGAATAGAAATAGAGACAACTTCATTAAGGAAAATTACATTATATGTAAGAAACATATAATTTCTCCTTTTTTTAAGGAAAATGAGAAAAAGTAACTTGACAAAAAGGCATACTGAATACTTTTACATCACTTGGCTCTTTTTAGAGGTTCAAGTCGCTGTCCACTTAGGAAACTCAAATAACATGAATTTCATGGAAATGAACTATTCAACTATTTCTTTAATTCAACCTTAACTTAGCAAAAGCAAAAAATTCAAAATCCAAGAGCAGATTCACCCCAAAGAATGACTCTCCTGTCTTTTCTTCAACAAGTTTCCTTTTCTCTTATGTTCCTGTGTTCTTACCATCTTATATTCTTCCTTAGAGACTAGAGTTAGGCCTGTTTATTCTTTTGGTTTACTTTATTTCCATTAATAAAAGAACAGCAAGCTGTCCTGAACTGACACTGACTGTAACTGCCTCTCTTTTTCGTCATTTAATGTTCTTTTGTCTAAGTCAGTTTTCTTAACTGACTTTTTCATTGCATCTTTGGGTAAACAATATTAAAAGTTTAAATTCCTAGAACAGACTCATCCCAAAGCATTTACTCTTTTGCTTTTTCATCAGGTTTCCTTTTGTCTTATGTTCTTGTGTTCATATGTTCTTTCGCAACAACTAGGTTTAGGCTTGCTTGTTTCTTCTTTTAATTCAATTTAAATTTTTACACACACACAATAAAAACTTTCCTGAACTGGCACTGACTGTATGCACCTCTCTTTTTTCTTCACTGAATGTCTGTCTAAATCCATATTCTTATGTCTTCAATGAACCCTTGGATAAACAAAATTTGAAGATCAAAATCCAAGTATAGATTCATCCCAGAGCATTTCCTCTTCTGTCTTTTCTTGAACAGACTTCTTTTTCTCTTTCCTGTGCTTATGTTCTCCTTTCGTAGAGGTTATACCATGGCTTTTTTTCTTTTTTCGGTGCTTAAGTTTTCCTGAACTGACACTGACTTCATCTCCTCTTTTCTTTTGTCGGATGCTCTTGTCCTTGACTAGTTCTACATCTCCATCACTCTTTTTTCTTTTATGCTTGGACTGCTCTTTCTCTGCCTTTTCTTTACCTTCCTCCAGGTGCCTTCTTCTCTTCTGATGTCTCCGTTTATGACCTCCTTGAGGGTCACTGGTATTTTTTTCTGAGGAGAGGTGCTTGTAAACTTCTGATTCTGCACTGTATAAGCCAGAGTTATTTTCTTGCTGACTAAGGCTTAGGGGTACTGGTTTTTCTGCAAAATAATCTCTGGTGGGTTGACTGTAGGTCATACAGTCTAATTTCTGTTTGCTGTCATGAGCTGGTAAGCAATGAGGTAACTGATTTTCCACTGCTTGTGAAATATTGTAAGATTCTGGGTAGGTCTGAAAAGTCTCAAATGGGAGTCTTTGCTCGGACATTCTATATCTAGGTCTGGAATCAACCATGTCTCTGTACTTATGGGTTTCTATAGAGCTATCACTTATCTTTCTGAAACAAGTCTTTGGATGTAGTCCTCTAGCTTTCTGAACTTTGATGTAATCTTCCAGTTCATCTTGGAAGGAGTCATATGTCCTCTTTGAATAAGCTGGTAACCAATAATATAACTGGTTTTCCACTGGTGAAATATTATACGGTCGTTGGTAGGTATGGGAAGACTGAACTGAAAATCTTTGCTCATACATTCTTTGTCTGGGTCCAGAATCAACTTCTCTGTACTCATGTGTTTCCATAGAATTCTCTCTTATCTTTCTGAAACAAGTCTTTGGGTGTAATCCTCTGGCTTTCTGCACTTTGATGTAATCTTCCAGTTCATCTTGGAAAGAGTCGTATGTCTTCTTTGAATAAGCAGGTAAGTAATGAGGTAACTGATTTTTGACTGTTTGTGAAATTTTATATGATTCTGGGTATGTCCGGAAAGTCTCACGTGGGTGTCTTTGTTCATACATTCTACGTCTGGATCGGGAATCAATAACTTTTCTGTATCCACGGGTTTCCAAAGAACTCTCTTCCACCTTTCTGAAACAAGTCTTGGGCTTTGGTTCTCTGACTTTCTGCACCTTGATGTAATCTTCACTTTCATCTTGTGTCTTCTTTGAATTCTTCACTAGATTAATAATAATGGATTCTCTGCAAAGAAGACCATAGAAAGTTATCATTACTGGATTATTTTAGCTGAATATTTTCTTTGCTTTCAAAAACAGTAGTCTAAAATACCAAAAAACAACAAAAACCAAAAATTTAAAAACCTACCTCAATATAAAAGCTATAAGTCATGACTTATTATGCCAAAAAGAAGCAGCAAGGATAGTTAGTCAGATATATCCCAGGTACCTCACAATATTTTACACATAAAAACTTTTTCAGGCCTGGGAAGATGGGTACAAAGAAGCAGACATATCTGATATTATTATAGTACTTAAAATGTAAGGCAAGTTGGGATGTGTGGGAAAGGACCAATAATATTTAATGTCCTAAAGATGGTCTCATCTGAATGTCATGCTGTTTTAAAAGTTTTGGTTACTCATTTCCTTGTACAAATTTTTTAAACGTGGTGGCTATTTATTCTGGAACATTGACATTTTTTTAGAAGACTAAACGAAGGTTAATTTGGTGACTCAGACAATTTAGTTCCTAAGTGTTCAGACACTATAGTATAAATCTTTTCTACTAGAATAAAATCATGTAATACTATGCTTTGACTTTCAAAGCAACAAACTAATATACAATAGCTAAGTGACCCTCTGTCCTGCTACTTGACTTATCCAGCCCCCAATTGTCCACGATCCTCTCCTTCTTAAAATAATAGAGTGGAATACACATTTATTGAGCTCCTACTATGTTCCAGGCCAGGCACCTTACACATATTTTTATATTTCATTATAACCACTTTATATCAGAGCTGTCCAAAGTTATATACTTGATATAGAGATACATCTGATAATCCAACCCAGGTCTAACAGCAAGACCTTTGTTATTAACCACAATACTTCAGTGGAAGGATGATGACCAGATCACCAAGTCCCTGAAATTAATACAACCTACCAGGGATTATTTGAATGTGTATGGTTAGGCAGAGAATGAGCCTTTAACAATTTCTCCAGAGGAGGACAATGCTGTCTGGTAAGGAAGAGGGCCAGTTAAACAGCTCTGCCAGTATACTATCATGATTAGAGAACTTACTGGGGGATACTAGCATGCAATGTGTTATAAATACCACAAACCATACACAGGATTAACTCATAGGGAAATTATTGCCTAGAAAATTTATAAAATACATGCAAGAGTACTTGACAGAAGCCTTGGTCTTTGGTATCACAGGAGCATTTTGGCAAAAAAAATACTCACTTAATTTGATGTTCACTTCCTTGCATATGGGACCGGAACATTTCTAATGATGTAAATGTGATATTGCAAATATGACAAACATAGGTTCTGGTACTAAATGCTGAAAAAACAGAGTTAAAGTTAAAAAGGTTAGTATGGATATACTTAGAATCACACAGTTGGACAGAAATTTACTAGATATCATCTACTTACACTTTCCCAATTTAAAGGTAAGGCCCAGAGAGGTCAAGTGACTTTATCAAAGTCACAGAGATAGTAATAGGGATATCCTCTCAGAGCCCATGTATCTTAATTTAAAGCCCAGAATTCTTTACATGATACCATACTGCTTCTCTAGCCTTGGCTTTTTTCCTAAAAATCTGCTATCTGCCTGCTTAATTTTTCTATGTGGGAATACAGCAGGCACTTTAAATTTAGCATGCCCAATGAACAAACCTTTGCCTCTAAACCCCTCAACCAACCTCTTTTTGTTTCTTCCTAGTTCTCTTTACACTCAACAAAACCTTAAATATCTCAAAAGATTAAAGACAAAAGCAAATTTTCACACTGTTATCTGAAATCATGTAGTACATTAGTTTACCAAAAGTCATTTCCACAGACAGATTTTAGAAAGGAGAGAGGTTTAATGAGATCCACTATCAGGACAAAAGATGAAAGCAAAATTCTACAACAAAACTACTAGTTACCACTTTAAAAGAGCCAAGAACTACAGAATAGGTATATTAGCTACATTCTGCTTCCTAGGTAGAATTGGAAACAGGACAAATTAATTTTTATTTACTTAATCTCATCATCTTTCCACTTCTCTTATTAATTTTTATTTACTTAATCTCATCATCTTTCCATTTCTCTTATTAATTTTTATTTACTTAATCTCATCATCTTTCCAATTTTCTTTGGTCAGAAGAAGCAAATAAATAAATACCCTAAAAAAGAGGTAATAAATTGGTTGTTGCAGATATTTTAGGATCAAGAAAGATCATCTTTGAAATCAAGCAACAACTCAATTGTTTAAAGGATGTGCAGATAATCATTACAAGGTGTATTGACCTTTCCCAAGCAAAGATTGTTCATGGAAACAGGAGACTACTGTCAAGAGGAAAGAGATGCTGACTTTGAAGAACATGAAAACTCTATGCACTTCTGACATACACGTACTCTATAGTGGGCCCAGAAGAGCTCAGCAGGTTATGCCTAAGTTTGAATGAATAATTCCTTAAAACTATTCTCTCTCACAGTGCTTTGATCCTGTGCTAACAAAGTCACTTTCTGATTATAATTTGGTTTCCCATATTCTTTGATACCAAAAAGAGGATAGCCTGGATATTTTTTAAACCCTGAGAACTGGAAATATATCCAAAGTGGGGCAAAAATAGTTTTACAGTTATTAGTACATGAAACACAGACTTTATTCTTGTATTAATTATTGTATTATTTTCCACACAAACTCTAAACCTACTTTTGCTCCACCATTTATATATGTCCCCCTACTGTAAATCAATACCAGAATGACAGTGTGTTAACTTAAGCTGCAATGTTTCTCAGACTTCTCTGATAAGAATCACCTGGAGTGTTAGTTTAAAATACAGATCTCTGGGCCCTTGCCCTGGAGAACATGATTGGCTGCCTCTGGGGCAGGGAATTTGGATTTTAATGATACCCTTGGTTATGGTTATCAGTGAACGTGTGAGAAATGCACCAAGGGAATACTTTCTAGTTCCTTAGTTATTTGCATCTTCCAAGTCTGTGGTTTGGTGATCGCCTAATTTGAAGGTGATCAACTCTGAAGATTCTGGACTTGATTTTTAAAATAATTTTTAAAGATTTTATTTATTTATTTTCAGAGAGAGGGGAAGGGAGGGAGAGAAACATCTATGTGTGGCTGCCTCTCAAGCGCCCCTTACTGGAGACCTGGTCCACAACCCAGACTTGTGCCCTGACTGGGAATTGAACAGGCGACACCTTGGTTCACAGGCCCACACTCAATCCACTTAGCCATACCAGCCAGGGCAGATTCTGGACTTCTTGCAAAGCTAAGGACTAAATTCAGGACTCTACATGTTCACAACACTTTACAGGAAATTATTACTATACTTATTTAACAGGTGTGAAAATTAAGGCTCAGATTTGCTTGGTCGACACCATACACTTTGAGGGCATCTAAGATATGCAAGATACGCAAAAATCTCAGTTTCCTCTAAATTAGTCTTTCTGAATGTTAGTTACACATTAGAACCACATGGAGAACTTTAATACTTTTCATGTTGCAGTCCACATCATATCCATTAAATCAGAAGAGCGGACCCAGGCTTTCTGACTTTTTGAAAGCATTCTAAACCATTTTTCTGTGCAACCATTGTTGAGAATCACTGCCCTAGATTATCAAGCCAAAGATATTCACTATAATTATGAACTCATATTTCAGAGGTTTTACATATCTGTTTAGAGCTATAAAGTATATGGTATATAATGTTCTTCTCAGTTCTTCCATTGTTTCTTAAAAATTATATCAGATTACCTATATTATTATAGGTAATACAAGAGTTTAGAGGAGCTGCAGGTCACACATGAAATATCCAGAGGCAGTTCTGAAAATGTGGTCTCATTACTATTGACTTAGCCATTGTCTTTTTCACACAACTTATCTTTTTCTAAGCTATTGATATCTCAGAAAATAATATATAAAAATGGTGTAAACCCTTTCTGTGAAGATTTAAAGCCTATTTATTGGTCCCAATATCAAAATTCCTGGTCTAATATTCCTGGCACCTGCCTCCATATGTTTCTTTTTTTAAACCATATGTTTCTTATACTCTCAACTCTCCCCCTCCCCACAATTTGAATCTTCCCCTTGGCCCCATCCAGCTTTGTTGCCCTCAGCCTTGCTAGGATTCCTTGTTTTTGACTTTACCCCAAAACTCAAGTTTCTTTGCATCTTGTACCTTTCAGAATCTTCCATAACCACTTGTGGGTCCCACATTTCTCCCAATCACAGCTCAATCTTGTAACTCCCTCGATTAAGGTGTTTGTTTTCAAAGCACAGTTGTGGGAAGTGCTGTTTGTCTTTATAGTCTAACATTGTGGTTCTCAATCTTGGCTCCATATTTCAATTATTTGGGTAGTTAATAAAGAGAAAATAAAATACTAATGTGTAGGTCCCAGGGATTCTAATTTAATTATTTGAGAGATGGCCTGAGCACTGGGACTTGTAAAAGCTCCCTGCATTATTCTAATATGTAGTCAAGGATAAGAACCATAGGTCCAATGTCTTAAACAAAGAAAAATCAATTGAGAGAAATGTGTAAGCAAAAATACAATTAATATGGGATTAGGTTTGTGAAAAAATGTGTCTAATTTAACTGTTTTTAATATTATGATAGGAAAACAAAACACTTTTTAAAACTAACATTTGTTGAAGACCTATTCTGTGATGGACACCATATATACTGCTTTATTTCATCCTTTTTCAATACTATGAAGAAGCCTTATTTTCATTTTATACCTGTAGAATCTCAGGTGCAACTAAGCAAGTAACTTTGAATATGCCTCTTGATTTATGTTTACCCCTTTACAAGACATTGTTCTCAATAAACAATTACCAAATATGAATTGAGGAAAACTATAGTCATTACCATGTAAAGCACTGAGAAGAATATTGCAGAATAAAATATAATCCTATGTCTGAAGGAGGCTATTTTAATTAAGGAGCTATAGTTAATGCAATTGTCAGTGAACAATAAAGTCTATGAGAAATCAGAGGAAAAGAATAATACCAAGAGCTAGAGCAGTGAGGAAAGTCATGATATATCTTGGAGGATAAGTTTTTGAACTATAAGGAAAGCAGATATGGGCATTCCAGAAGATGAAAGCAGTATCAGGTATGGCAGAGACAGAAATGGGCATGGTGTGTTGAATTCAAATAATCTGTTCAATAAACACTGAGGACCAATGTGGCACCAAGCGACATGCTAGATCCTAAGGGTACGAGGTTAATAAAACAGGCAGGTTGTTCACAAATCCAAGTCATAAAGATATGTGAACAGAGGATTTCAATCTCATTTGGTAAAAAGTAAGAGAAGTATGTTAACATGTATGGGAGCTCAAAGAAGCAGAGTCAGTGAGAACATTACAGGGATCTGAAGAGGGATACTGGAAGAAATGCTTCCTTTGTTAAACTTGGAAGGAAGAAAAAATTGTTAACTTGATGAAAAGAGTTGATGAAAAGAATTAAGGTAGGCCCTGGCTGGCATAGCTCAGTGGATTGAGCGCAGGCTGCAAACCAAAGTATCACAGGTTCAATTCCCAGTCAGGGCACATGCCTGGGTTGCAGGCCATGGCCCCCAGCAACCACACATTGATGTTTCTCTCTCTCTTTCTCCCTCCCTTCCCTCTCTAAAAATAAATAAATAAAATCTTTTTAGAAAGTTTAAAAAAGAGTTAAGGCAGAGTAAATAGCATTTAAAAAGCAGATATGGCATATATATGT
Organism: Phyllostomus discolor; assembly: GCF_004126475.2. Lineage (NCBI taxonomy): Eukaryota > Metazoa > Chordata > Mammalia > Chiroptera > Phyllostomidae > Phyllostomus > Phyllostomus discolor. Next base: position 59,076,299 of record NC_050198.1, on the reverse strand, counting down.
ACACATGGAAAATTACGCAGCCACAAGAAAAGATGAAATACTGTCATTTGCAACAACATGGTTGAATATTGAGAATATCATGCTAAGCAAAATAAATCAGACAGGAAGAGTAAAAAACCCTATGATTTCACTTGTATGTGAGACATAAAACTGAAAGCATCAAATGAACAGACAAGGCAAATAAACAAAAACTCATAGACACAGACAACAGTAGCATTGTTATCAGAGGACAGAGGGGTGGGGGAAAATAAAGGGTAAAGGGGGTTATATATATGGTGACAGAAGGATATTTGATTTTGGGTGGTGGAAACACAATGTGATACCCAGATAATGTATCATAGATGTACACTTGAAACCAATGTTAACCCAATAAATTTAATTAAAAAGAAAAGAAAAAAAGCACAGAAGTATGTGAAAGAACTTTTTTAAAAATACATATTTTATTTATTTATTTTTAGAGGGAAAGGAAAGGAAGGAGAAAGGGAGGGAGAGTACATCAGTGTGTGGTTGCCTCTAGTGTGCCCCCTACTGGAGATCTGGTCCAAAACCCAGACATGTACCCTGGCTGGGATTTGGACTGGTGAACCTTTGGTTTGGAGGCCAGCCTCCAATCCATTGAGCCACACCAGCCATGGCTGAAGGAATTTCTTAATAATTTGGAATTATTGTAGAATTAAATATAAGGGGGGTGAGATGGGAGAGGCCAAAGGGTGCCAGATTAAAGAGAGATTTGAAAGTTATGATAAAGAACCTAGACTTATTATTTTGTGCATTAGGAACCTTGAAGCAATTTAAGCATTAAGTGACATGGCCAACTGTGTGTTTTAAAGAAATCATTCCTCTAGCTACAGTATGAAGGATGAGTTTGACAGGAGTAAGCCTGGAAATAAGGAGACCATAGTTATATACTAGACCAGGAAAGAGACTGGAATGGGCTAGAAAGGTCACACAGTAGGGGCAGAGAAGAACAGGGAGATTAGTGAGATATTTAAATATTTAGCATCAGAATTGGCAAAACTTAGTGACTAAGTGAATGTGGGAGATAAGGGGAAAGGAGAAATATTGAGGAATCTAAAATAACTCTCAGCATCTTAGTTTGGCACCTGAGTGGGTGGTGATCCTGTTAACTAAAATTGGAATGTCAGAAGGAAATGTTATTTTAGGAGGTGAGAGAATAAGCAATGGTGAGTTTGAGTTTGGATACACAGAATCTGAGATGTCTGTTATATTTCCATGTAAATGTGTCCAACAGGCAGTTAGATATAGGAGTTTGAAAGGTAGAAGATAAGTTAAGAGTTATTTTGGAGAAATCAGAGCATGGGAGTAGTTAAAATAATCAGAGTGGATGAGATCTTCTGAGGACAATGGATGGGTGGGCATTAGAATAGCAACACAATGATAAAACCCTGAAAAGCACCACTCTTTAAGATGATAGAGAAAGAGGGGGGCATGTAAAGGCCACAAAATAAAGGGCAGAATTATGAGAATGAACAGGAGAGAGTGATGTCAAAGGGGCTAAGAAATCAGAGATTTTAAAAGAGGAATGATTAGTAAATGGAGTAAAGCTGTACCTTGGATTTAGAAATTTAGATGTCACCATGACTCTGTGAGGAATAGTTTCAGTGGAGTGGTGGAATAGTATTGTAGAGGGCTAGGGAAATGTATGTCAACAAACGGCAGTGAGTTGAGTAACCGAAGATATACATATTTGAAAAAACAACAAAAACTTGGCTAAGAAGGTAAGGGTAAAGTGTAGCAGTTAAAAGAGATCTCATGGTTAAGGGATAATTTGGTTGAGGCAAGAGATTGGGTAATCCGTATTTAATGGCCATTTTTTTTTCTTGATGAAATAAGGAATAAGCTTGCCTTACAGGTGTGAGGAGGGGGAGAATAGAGCTGTAGAAGGGTATCTTAGAGAGTGGTGTAGATATAAAAATCACTGCTGAGAGAAAAATGAAAGGATTTAAGTAGGACCAAAAGCCCATGCAGGTTGGATACCAAGACTCTGCAGAGGTACCCAATTTACCCTACATAATTTTCTATAACATCACTCAGTATCCTGAATATAAAAGTAGAAAAGGTGGACTGTGCAATTGATCCAGGGTTGAAATCTTACTACTAGGGAATGAGAGAATAACAATGAGGTATAAGTAAAGCCTATCAGAAGGTTGTTATAGCACTGAAGTGTGAGATGATGTAGTGGAAATGTAATGGAAGGGTAGAGGGTGGAGAAATAGTTCTAAGAAAACTTGGTAACACTGCCTGATGGACAAGGATATAGGGAATTATGAAGTAAAAAATGCTCTCAAAGATTCTAGTGTAGGTGACAAATAGTGGTACTACTAGCAAAGACAGAAAACTTGGGAAATTCAAGTTGGTTTTAGAGGACATTATTAATTAAATTTTAGATATATCAAGTTACAGGTGAGGATGAGACATCTAAGTGCAATAATGGGTCTAGAGATTAGTAAGGTAAACAAAACAAATACAATAAAAAATACATACATACTTTAGTTCCATATCGTTATGGTAGCCATTCCTGTGCTAATAAGATCTGGGCTGGATGAGGGACAGGAGGAAACAGTGAGAATGAAGAAGAGAGAAAGAGATTAGATACAGTAAAAACATAAACTATAGCAGATGGAAAAGAAGGCAGAGACAGGAAGAAGGGAGAACATGGCTGGAGAGTGAAATAGTTAAGGTGGCACATGTTAAATGGTTTTTGTCTTACCTCTTGCTCACTTGTAATATGGGCTTCTGATGTTACCATTCTTTGAAATTCTCATTGGCTAATTTAAATTCTCCAGCTATTTTTAATCTCCAAACAGTTACTGTTCTCAAAAATGGAATGTCAAGGCCAGGTTGACAATCTCTTTTTGAGCTCTAGCTTCAGAGGTTCATGTAAAAATGACTTCACTGAATGGATTAAATTATGCTGATGATCAGCATCCTCTCCCCAGCCAGATGAAAAGATCACCCAAATCCTCTTTCTCTTATTCTAATAACCCTGAAACTTCAGAGTACTAACATGATCCTCCCTTTAGAGTGCAAACACTTCTCATAGCTGACTCAGTTTCAACTTTACCTAATGCTACTAAACTAGAAGCCACTTATTTCAGATACCCTCAGCCAAACAATAAAAAAAAAAACCTTGACCAAGTGGAAGTTCGCCATTTCTTCAAACATCTACTACTTTCAGAAGCCCTGTGACTTCTATTTCTACTCTTGCCTAAACCAACATTTTTTAAAAATCCTGAATAAAAATTCATATATCTGCATAACTTTTGGGGATATGTTGAATCACATTAAGCAGGAAACTTAAGAAGTACAATCACATAGTTGGCACTCGACATATAAAAGTTAAATACTTCACTGGCTCATATATTAGACTAATCTCTATTGAAATAGGTATACTCTTGCCAGTTTCTATCTCTAGCACTGGAAATAGAGGAGTTAAATGAAGTCTCTCCCCTCAGAGTCCTTACAGTCTAATGGGAGACAAAGATACATGGAGAGATAATTAGAAATGTAGGTTAAGGAGGCATAGGAGACATGTCTGATGCAAGTAAAAAGGCTTCCAAGGAAGTAGTATGTTAAAGAATGAGTAGAAGTTTGCCAAGAGGGACATGGAGGTGTTCCAGGCAACATGGCAACATGAACAAGGACAAAGAGATAAGAAATAGCATAATTATTTCTGGAAACCATGAAGAGTTTGTAGGTTCCAACCTATGTAAATCATGGCAGGGAGTAGCAGAGGGTAAGTCTGGAGAAGGTAGGCAGGGGCAAGGTGATAAAGAGCTATCAAGGTTAAATTTTATCTTTAGAAAACAGAAAAACAATTAAGAATTTTTAAGAAGGGAGGGTAATGATATGGACAGATGTGCACTTTAGGTGAAACATTCTAGTGGTTAAATTGAGGGCAGATTTGTAGAGATAAAACTGATGGCAGAGAGAGCAGTTAGGAGATTGTGGCAATACTGTAGAACAGTGCTTCTCAAAATCTACTGAGTACAAATCACCTAGGAGGTCTTGTTAGAATGCATATTTTGATTCAGTAGGTCTGCAGGGAGGCCTGAAATACTTTTTTTCTAATAAGCTATCAAATGATACCAATGATGTTGGCCACAAATCATACTTTGAGTAGTAAGGCTCTAGGAAAGATGTTGAGGGCCTGAACTAGTGTGAGAAGAGTAGGCTGGAGATATGGTAAAAGTAATATTTTGGAGGTAAAACAGTCATAGCTTGGTACTTCATTAGATACAGAAAGTGAAGAAGGTGATTTTGGAGAATTCATAGTTAACTTCAGGTTTCTACTTTGAATGATTGTATGGATTTGAAATAGCTATGAGGTATCCAGGGTAAATAATAGCTGCCATTTGGATAGATATATGAATCTAAAGCTACACAGAAAGGTCATAAGCATGTACAGGTGAGATGAAATCAGGGGGTAGAGTAGATCACATTTGTATAGTAAGATCAAGAATAGAACCATGGGACTATCTATATTTAGGTAATTACCATATTTTCAGACTATAAGATGCACCCCACCCCCAATTTGGGAGGAATAATGGTTGTTAACGCTGCTGTTGAGTTCTGTTTACATTTACATTGGTGAAATATTATGTTATTTATGTTATTAAATATTTTACCACATTTTTTGCTTCATTTTTTCCCCATTTTCCTCCTCTAAAACCTAGGTGCGTCTTATGGTTCGAAAATATGGTAATTTTAAGAAGAGCCCTCAAAGAAAAAAGATAAGACATAGGATCATAGGAGAAGAACCAGAGCATAAGGAGTTACATATGACAAAGAATAGAGCTTCAAGAAGAAGGAAGTAATGAACATTTTCACATGAAGCAGAAAAAGTCTTGTAAGGAAAAAATTTAAAAATAACAGTGAGTGAAGGGAAAGAGGTAGGTGAAAGGAAGAATATGAAAAGGGAATAAATACACTAGTAGTGAGAAGGTACCTGTGGGGGGAAATGAAAAAAAAATATGGTTAGAACAGCAAGTGGATCACTTGGATTAGGATTAGAATCTTTATTGTGCCTGAATTCTTGTCACTCCATCTTAGCACCTTTGTTCATCCTCTCCTTCCCACTCTTAACAATCTAAATCATGTATTTCCTCTAAGAAGATTTTTTTGAACCATGATGTTTTATTCCTCTGGTTACTATAAATATGTACACAGAAATCCATGTCTGTAGCCTTGTGCAATGAAGTATTAATAACCCAAGTAATTTATACATTTGCTCTGGGAAAATGGTATATCCATTCTCATTTGTATTCCCAAGAATGACTATGCTATCACCCAAGAGACACTTAACCCATACTTAGTGAATGAATGGTATAAGCACCCAATACTAATTTAAAACATTTCTTTATATATGTATGATATAACAAGGAGCCATGGAAATACCTATATTTGATTCTGTAATTAATAAGGGTGATCCAAAACTTTCTGGTTCTCATGCTCTAAAAAGCAATAGACAGAACTAAGTCCTTACTCTAAGTCTTTACTTACCTAAAAATTCTATGATCCCATGAGTACTAACAACATCCTAATCAATAAGAGTAAAATTGTAGGTATATAAGTCAGTATGTATTTTAAAATATAAACTTCCTATGAAAGAGTTTTGTGATATTTTACTGTTTACCATTTGCATCTGATTTTGCTAGAAGAGGTTTCTCTCTTATCTTGTCTACAAACTTCTTTTTAGCTTCATTTCTTTTGTGTTTTTTTCCAACATAATGTTGTTGGGCCATTAATGGACTATTAAAGGAAGCAGGGCAGAGCTTGCAATACTTGGTTGGATTATTCAAATCCAAAGCAGTGTTGGAAGAGGAAGGCATAGTCTTGTCTTTAATCCCACCTGGAGGAGGCTTGACTGCAAGGGGCTTCGGAAAAGTTGACTCTGCAGAAGTAGTAATAGGCACATCTGCTGAAATAGTCATAATGAGAAGTGATCAACATGTGTTCAGCTATTAGAGCTACACTGATTATAAAATATTAGGGAAATTTAGAATTCTTTTAAAACCTACTATCTTTGGACTTTTTCCACATAGCTGTAAGATAAAGGAACTCAGGTTAAAAAGAACTGCCTTCTGTGAGAAAGGAAATTTGAATACAAATCTGTCCTCAAGTTTCTCCAACAAAGATGCAGGAAGGAATGTTTGGCATCAGGAATTCACTAATTATATTAATTAGAAAAATCAATCAAGGCATGAGAGCTGTCTTAGGATGGTTCTTGAAATTACTGAGAGTAAAATAGATGGTACCAAATACTAAGCTGCTGTACTTGAGCAGCACATTAAGTCATCTGTGTAGTCCAGATTTATTGTCTGTATCAAAATAAAATGTATGCAGTTGTTTGAGGCTATGAAATTATATGATTTCACAATTACAGTTATTTCAGAGCTCCTTCATTTAGTCTCCTCCCTGAGCCCAAATTGATGTATTTAAGTGGCTGAAGGTAAGGCTTTACAAGATACTTTCTTTTGTAGGGCAAACTGATTCTGACCCTTTTTAGACTGATAGGCAGAAAAACAAAAATATAAAAATTACAGAGGCTAGAATAAATTTTACAATAATTCTGGTTTCATTTATTAATACAATATGTTTTAATGTTGGATGAGGCCTATACTATCATTTGGAAATTAATGTTGGTGAAATTTCCATGCCAGGCATGTTATATTCTTTAATTGCTGAAGCTAGCAAAAATGTGGTAAATTATTCATTCCAGAGATTAGTTATCTTATTTTTGTGCTAGCATACAAATTTTTCAAAGTACATGTTAGGTTTTCCATGGTATACTCTGCCACCTCAGGCCAGAAGTGAGATCTTTAGGTCAAATCTCTCATGTACTTCTGGTCCAACATCACTGAAAGGAGGAAAGAGGCAATGCTTTATATTTATAGTTCACTGTATCTTTAGGATCTAGCATAAAATAAGTATTCAATAACTACTGACTGATAATGCTGCCATACTTTTTCTTTTTTATATTATGATTTTTAAAATAGAGGGAGAAAGAGAGGGAAAGAAACATCAAAGTGTGGTTGCCTCTCATGCACCCTGCACAGGGGACCTGGCCTGCAACCCTGGCATGTGTCCTGACTGGGAATCAAATCAGCGACTCTTTGGTTCATAGGCCTGTGCTTAATCCACTGAGCTACACCAGACAGAGACATACTTTTTCTTTATATTCATAGGAGAAAGAAATGAGCAATAAGAGTAAAAGGGGATTCCATAACTTACTTATTTTTTGCCTACAGTTATAGCCAGGAAATGCAGCATCATAACTATATTATGGGGTCTGAACCCACATATAAGATAATGTTCTGGAAAGTACTACAGCAAAACAAGAATGAGATAGATGCTAAGGGGAAGAAGTAAGGAGCTATGGATTGATTAGAAACTGAAGAGCTCAGGCTGGTTATTGTTTATTCTTTATAGTAACATAGAGAATCACTTGCTTTTATTTGGATTTAATAAGCTGAAAAGGAGAAGTCAAAACATTTCTTAAAATTCAGCTAACAATTATAATCTCCACAATAAATGAAAAGAACACAGAATGAGATTAACTGGGCAGAAGAAGAATCAGTATAAATCAATAGACTTTCTCAGAGTTTAAGTCTCTGAGAAAAAATGGATGACAGAGTTGGGGAAAATGATAGAGAAACCCTGTATTGAAGCTAAAGAAGTAAACATAATCTTACCCATATCTGGCTGAAATCCTGATGGAGATACCTGATTATGTTCCTCCATTAACTGCTTCAATTTTTTAGCATGGACTTTCCCCACATAGTGAGATTGAGCAACAACTGGAGAACTAAAAATCATATTGCAAAGATCACAAAATTTGTTTCTGTCCACTACTTCACTCTTATGCACCTGAAATAAAGACAATATTGTTAGAAAGATATAGTAACTCAAAATTTAGAATTACAACATCAACATAAGGCACTCACCTGAAAATTTCTAACATCCATCTTCATTTTTTTACTAGGCACTTCATTTTGTTCTCCATATATTTGAAAATAAAACCTAACATTTTGAGCATGTTTTTCACTCTGAAAAAAGATATAATATGACTTTGTTTATTCATTAACAGAGGCACCTCAAATTTATACCTCTTTGAATATGAGGGCATTAGTGAGTTGTAATATATTTGCTGCATACCAAGTTTACGAAAGAGCTATACATACTTTCAAATCTCTAACTCTCAGTGAAAGTGAAAATAGTGCTATAATTTAGAGGCCAGTAACATTTAGGATCTTATTTTTGACAGGGACTCCTAGTTGTTGTCTAATATCAATTTTCTTCCTCTTCCTTAGTTATACATCTTAGTCAATATAACCAGTTTAAAAAACTGCATGTTCCAGCCTCCCTTTCAGCAAGATAGAACCATGTGACTAGATTCTGGCCGCTAAGTTGTAAGTTTTGGGTGGAACTTCTTGGAAGTCTCCTTAACAGGGTGGGTGATGAGCCCATTTTCTAATCTTCCCTCCTACTTCTGGAATTGAGATGTAAAAGTCAGAGCTCCAACAGTCATCTGGGTCTATGGAGGATCTTGAGGACAGAAACTAATTTGTAGGAGCAGAAATATAGAAAATGCCTGGGTCCCTAATGATGCCATGGAACTGTAGTATCAGCCCTGAACTACCTATGTCTTAAATTCTCTTTTTGTAAGTAGATTAACCCTTCTAGGTTAAGCATGTTAGAAAAATCTCTGAACAAACATATAACAAAATACATAAGAACCACAAAAATGTTCGTGTAGATAAAAGGGAAACTAACATTCCTGAGCACATACTGTGAGTCAATCACTCTCTCTCTACAGAATTTTAAATTATAAAATATATTCATCATACAGAAAAGCACAAGAAATAATATAGCTGAAGCCCATACCCACTATCCAGTTTTAACATTTTGCTATGTTTCTTTCAGATCTCCTTTTTAAAAGAGGTAAAATTTTACATATACAGTCCTATCTCCTCATGCCCATAATCCCTTTATCTTTGCTCTCTCACCATAGGTAACCATTATCTTAAAGTTGGTCTGTATAATTTCCTTTCATGCTTTTATTCTTTTACTACATATGCATGTACCCATAAACAGTTTTATATACTATTGTCATTTAAAAACCTTTATGAATATGGAATAATTCTGTTCATACTTTTTTTCAACTGTTTATAAACTTAGTATTACACTTCTAATATTTACTCATATTGATCCATATAGCTGTAGTTCATTTGTGTTACAAATGAATATTATGCTATATAGTATTCCACTACATATGCTATTGAGAGCAGTTACGTTTTTATTTATTTTGCTATTGCAAGCATTTCTGTGCTGAACATATATAAACTTATTTCCTAGTATACATGTCAAAGAGTTCTTTCAAAGTAGATACCTAGAGGAGAAATTCTTAGTTTACAAGGTATAAGGATTTTTCAAGTTTGAATAAGTGTTATAAAATTTCTCTCCAAATATGTTGAAGCAGATAGCAACTCCAAATGCAGTGTATATAAGTGTTTCTGTCTTCCTATATACTCCCAAAGTGTTAAGTGCTATTATATATTAATTTTGTGCCAGCATTATGGTTTTGATAAGGTAGCTCATTATCACTTTAACTTTCATATCATGTATGGTTACTAGTGAAGTTGGATATCTCATCTATATCCTGTTTATATTACTTTTCCATTTTTCTACTGAGTTTCTTGTTCTAATTGATGTACAAGTCCTTTATACACATATATTCTAGACACTAATCCTTTGTTAGTTATATGAGTTATAAATATGACTAAATATGTGGTTTGTATTTTAACTTTTTAAAGAATATTTTATGTATTTTAACTTTCATGATGCTATTTTTATCATGTAAAATTTCCCTATTGGATATCATGACTTATTTTAAATCTACAATAACAACCTGAAGTTATTGTAGACAAAGGCAAACAGAGAAATACAAAAACAGAATAGACTCAAAACACACACTCATATATATTATATATATATATATATACGAAAATTAGTACATGATAGAGGTGTCACTACAAATCAGTGAGGCAAGAATAGATAGTCAAATGAATAGTGCTGGGACACTAGGCTATCTGTATTTGTAAAATGTTGTTACCATTCTCCATATGTGAAAATCAATACCAGATAGATTAAACACTTTAACATAAAAAATAAAATGTTAAGTGTATTAGAAGAAAATATGAGATATCTATATGATAAAAGTACAGAGTGGTTTCTTAAACATGTATAAATAAAACCTCATTAAAATTCAAAACTCCTGCAGAACTGTTTTTTTTACATATATAATATACACTATACTGCAATAGTCTAACAGTATTAAACAAGCTGTATACTAAAAGAGAAAAAAATCACCTTTTCAGGATTCATGAAAAGTCATGCAGTTTTGATTTGACAACTTAACAAGCTTAAACACCAAACTACAGGTGGCATTGAAATTTAAATTAAAAATATGCTACATTACATAATAGACTGCTTTATAGCCATTAAAATATTATAAAAGAAAAAAAAGATGTAATGCTAGGACAAAGTGTCCAAAATATGCTCTTAAATGAAAAACAAGTACAAAACAACATATACAATTCTCTTTTACAAAAATGTGTGTGTGTTTTCAGAAAGCATACTGGAATCATATAAGCAAAAGAGAAGTTAAATAATACAAATGATAGAATTATGATTGATTTTTACTTTCTTCTATTTTGTACATTTTGTTGACTGAGTAGTATTGCATAAGCCCATAAAAACTTATTTTTAAAATTTAAATTCAAATGGTTCCAACTACAATTATTATAGAACCCCTGGATTGTGTGTCACTCTTTACTAACTCTAAATCTTAGAGCTATGGAATCTGAGGATGAGCTAGACAAACTCACATATTGGATTTCATTTAATTTTCACAAGTAGAGTAAGAAAGATTTTACCGCCCCCATTTTACAGGTTCAAGAAACATGCTCAGAGAGGTAAAGTGACTTGCTCAGGGTTCCACAACAATGGTGGAGTTAAGTCTTGATCCTAAATCCTTTCAATCTACAGCCAACACAATTTACCTATCTGTAATTATACTAACTGAATCCCAATGAAGATAAGGACTTAAATATAGTTGCTAGTAAGATTTGCAATTAGCAAAATGAAATAAGGTGTTTTAAAAACTATAGCTGGCATTCTATTTCTTTTTTAAAAATGTACCTAGTACTTTTAGTAACCCAGATACCAGATATGAAAAAGAAATCCAATAGCTCATCATATGATGTAGAAATGGGATGCAACAGCAAATGAAAAAGCACTGGATATGAAATCACAAGAAATAATTTTTAAGTTTAGCCATGACAATGCTAGCTATGGAGAATCACTATCTCTCTGGGTCTCAGCTCTTTAATCAATAACCCCAAAAAGGGGGATTTGGCTGGGGTTGGGGGGAGCAGTGGGGGGTGGGATGCAGACAACTGTAATTGAAAAATAAAAAAATAAACAAAATAACCCCCAAAAAGTAAGAACATAAAACTTCTGCCTCTAGAATTCTATGTTTCTGTACCAAAAACATGTGGCTAAGTCAAGTGCAAGACTGGTTCATTTTGTTTTTATAGCCTTCAATTACTGTAAAGGAAAACTCTGGAGTTCTATAATAGCTCTTAATTCACATTAACAGTTTTCCTTACATTTACTACAAAGACATGAAGGATATAGTAGTGGTTTGATGAATACAAAGAGATATAAAATAGTGTGAAGAAAATAAGACAATCTTTGTAGTAAAGAAGACTGTTTAAACTCTAATTCCCCAAACTTAAGCTAGTAAGTTACTCTCCCTCTCTGAGCCAGTCTTCTTATCCATCAAAGGGAAATAATATCACCTGCTTCACAGAATTCAAAAAGATAACATAGGAAGTTTACCTGCTACATTTAAAAACATGCTTTAGACTCTGTTCCCATCCTTTTTAACCTACCTCATAATGTGATATCCTTTGTGATTCAAACTGTAGCACTAGTCCGCATGCATTACAAAAGTCTTCTGTAAAAAGTTCAGGCTTTTCCTGTTCATTCCAAGTTGCATCTATGAATAAAATAAAGGAAGGTGAGACTGCATATCCCATTAATGAATATTTAAAGGTATCATTTCCATTCTTCAACTATATATTATTTCATATACCACCTCAAACCTGAGTGCTTGTGGGGCTATGATAATAGCTTTTTGCTTATCAAGTATGCAATTTAATATGGGCATCTTTTTTTAAGATTTTGTTTATTTATTTTTAGAGAGGGAATGGATGGAGGGAGGGAGGGTGAGGGAGAGAGAGAGAGAGAGAGATATATCAATGTGTGGTTGCTGGGGGTCATGGCCTGCAACCCAGGCATGTACCCTGACTGGGAATCGAACCTGTGACACTTTGGTTCGCAGCCCGCACTCAATCCACTGAGCTACGCCAGCCAGGAATATGGGCATCTTAAGTCTTCCTATAATGTCTGATATGGCAAGAGTTATTTATTTAGTATTAGAAATCTAGGCAATACTATTCCAAGTTATGGGGGTACCAGTGACTTCATGAGCTTCTTGGAATGATTTGGGGCACCAATAATGACAGGTAGGACTAAAACACCCAGGCTTGGAATTTTGTGTTTTAAAGCAGACAGTCTGAAGACAGGCATTGTTTTAAGACTGCCACTTATCTGGACCTATTGCTCCAATATTATCTAAAAATCACCTGGGATCACAAACAAACTTTGCCCATGGTGGGCAAACATCCTCCATTGTACAAACACTAGCAAACTTATTTGGTCAAATGAGCCTCACACAGCCTCTAAAAGCTATAAAATAATGTTCATATACTAACATCTAGAAGTTATGATATAGTGTTTCTCACTGTAATAAATAACATATACCAAAACTTCCTACATTTACACTTGAAGTCCATACTTCTAGCTAAAGTTCTTGACAGCTATAATGTATTCCACCAAAAATTATTCATTTATCTATTGGGTATAAATCAAAAAACATCAAAAACTTGCTTGCTATTTGGTTATTTAAATGATAAAGCTTATACCACATAAAAATTTATGGAAAAATGCCAATGCTATATTACATATATAAAAAGTTACAGAACAATAAATATAATACATTCAATTTCCAGTGTTAAAATATTAAATACATAATACATATAAAAATATGAAAAAATGATGCCTGGAGTGGGGGGAATGGTGGGGGTAAATGGAGACAACTGTACTTCAACAACAATAAAAAAATAAAAGAGGTTAATTTTGAAAAGCTAGAAAAGGAATGAAGGTAGAAAATTTAACATTGTATTTTCTGTTCAACTGTCTTAATTTTTGTACAAAGCATGTAGGACTCTCTATTTTAAAAACTTTAAAAACATTTATTTATTTATTTATTTATATTTGTATGTATTTATTTTTAAAGAGAGAGTGAGAAACATAAATGTGTGGTTGCCTCTCCAGTATCCCCCTACTGGGCACATGACCTGCCCAGCAACCCAGACATGTGCCCCAACTGGGAACTCAACTGGTGACCCTCTTATTCACAGGTCGGTGCTCAATCCACTGAGCCACACCAGCCACAGAAATTTTATTTTTATTGTTGTTATTTTTTAATGTGGACACTCTTGTTTTAAAAGTTATGTGAGATACAGTCAACTAAGCTTCAATTTCAGTACTACAGTATAGACTAAGAAAAGGCTTACTTCAAATATTTCAGTGTTCCAGGTACAAAGGGGGAAACATGGCAATGAATAAGTATCTATAACTAGTAACCTTAAATGGAAATGGATGAAATGCTCCAATCAAAACCCATAGGGTAGCTGAATGGATAAGAAAACATGACCTGAACATATGCTGCCTAGAAGATACCCACTTCAAAACAAAAAAAAAAAAACTTACATAGACTGATAGTGAAAGGATGAAAAAAATATTCCAAGTGAATGGATAGGGAAAAGAAGCTGGGGTAGTAGTACTTATATCAGACAAAACAGACTTCAAAAGAAGGCCATAAAAAGAGACTGAGAAGGATACTTCATAACACTCAAGGGAAGAATCCAACAAGAACATAAACACTGTAAACATATATGCATCCAACATAGAAGCACCAAAATATGTAATAAAAATCTAGGAGGACTTGAAGAAAGAGACAGACAGCAACACAATTAAACCAGGGGATTTTAACACCCGATTGTCAACAATGGATAGATCTTCCAAGCAAAATATCAGCAAGGAAATTGTGGCACTGAACAAAGCCCAAGATCAAATAGACTTAACGAATATACATAGAACCTTTCATCCCAATGAAGCAAAACAAGCATTCCTTTCAAATGCACAAGGAACATTTTCAAAGATAGACCACATGATAGAACACAAAGCAACCCTCAACAAATACAAGAAAATTGAAATTATATTAAACATTTTCTCAGATGACAAGGGCCTGAAACTAGAAACCAAACTCAGGGAAAAAACTCAAAAACAGTCAAATTCATGGAGATTGAATAGCATGCTATTAAACAATGAATGGGTTAATAATGAGATCAAGGAAGAAATCAAAATATTTCTGTAAACAAATGACGATGAACACAAAACAGCCCAAATCTTATGGGACACAGTGAATGCAGTCCTGAGAGGAAAGTTCATAGCAATTCAGGCCTACCTAAAAAAGACAGAAATACTTAAAATAAACAACCTAACCCTAAATCTACAAGAACTGGAAGAACAACAACAAACAAAGCCCACAGAGAGCAGAAGGAATGAAATAACCAAGATCAGAACAGAGAGGACCCAAATAAATAAAATCAGAAATGAGAGGAGAGATTACAATTGATCCCAAAGAAATACAAAGGATTATTAAGAAATTACTATGAACAACTATATGCCAAGAATATGAAAATTTGGCTGAAATGGACAAATTTCTAGAAAAATATAATCTTCCAAAACTAAATTAAGAAGCAGCAGAAAGCCTGAACACACCAATAACAGCTAGTGAAAGTGAAGTCATAATCAGTAAACTCCCAGAAAGCACAAAAAAGCCCTGGACCACATGGTTTCAGAGGAGAATTCTACAAAGCATTTAAGGGCGAGCTAACCCCTATCCTTCTCAGACATTACAAAAAATTCAAAAAGAGGGAAGATTCCCAAAATCTTTTTATGAGGCCAGCATCACCCTAAACCCAAAACCAGACAAAGAAAAAACAAAGAACCCTGGCTGGTGTAGCTCAATGGATTGAGTGCGGGCTGGGAACCAAAGTGTCCCAGGTTCGATTCCCAGCCAGGGTACATTCCTGGGTTGCAGGCCATAACCCCCAGCAACTGCACATTGATGTTTCTCTCTCTATATATATATCTTCCTCCCTTCCCTCTCTAAAAATAAATAAATAAAATATTTTTTTAAAAAAGAAAAAACAAAGAAAGAAAACTACAGGGCACTATCACTGCTGAACATAGACACTAAAATCCTGAATCAACTGTTGGCCAACTGCATCCAAAAATACATTAAAAAGATCACACATCGTGACCTAGTGGGATTCACTCAAGGGATGCAAGAATGGAACAATATTCACAAATCAATAAATGTAATACATCATGTAAACAAAAGGAAAGACAAAAATCACATGATCATATCAACAGAGGCAGAAAAAGCATTTGATAAGGTACAGCATCAGTTATGAAAAAATACTCAGCAAAGTCAGAGTACATGGAGCATAGCTCAACATAATAAAGGCCAAACATAAGAAATCTATAGCCAACATTATACTCAATGGGCAAAAACCTAAAAGCTTTCCCACTAAGAACAGGAATAAGACAATGGTGTCCACTTTCAACACTTTTATTCAACACAATAATGGCAGTTCTACCCATAGCGATCAGAGAAGAAAAAGAAATAAAAGGCATCAAAATTGGAAAGGAGGAAGTAAAACTGTCATTGTTTGCTGATGATGTGATAGTATACATAGAAAACCATATAGACTCCACCAAAAACTATGCGATGAATTAAGTGACTGGCAAAACAGCAATATACAAAGTCAATATTAAAAAATTGAAGGCATTTTTGTACACTAACAATGAAATATCAGAAAAGAAATTTTCTCAGCAATTTTGAGAAAGAAGAACAAAGTAGGATGGATCACAATACCTGATATCAAACTATATTACAAGGCCACAGTAATCAAAGCAGTCTAGTACTGGCATAGAAAAGACACATAGACAAACAGAACAGAATAGATAGCCAAGAAATGGAACTAGGTCTCTATGGTCAATTAATATTCAATAAAGGGGGGAGAAGCATAAAATGGAGTAAAAATAGCCTCTTCAACAAATGGTGCTTGGGGATCTGGACAGCTTCCTGAAAAAAAATGAAACTTGATCACCAAATTACACCACACAGAAAAATAAATTCAAGGTGGATAAAAGACTTAAAATATAAGTCATGACACCATAAAAGTCATAGAGAACAGAGGCAGGAAAATCTCAGATATTCTACACAGCAATATTTTCACCAATATGTCCCCTAGAGCAGGGACATAAAGGAAATAAACAAACGGGGCCTCATTAAATTAAAATGCTTCTGCACAGCTAAAGGAAACATCAGCAAAATGAACAGAGAACCACCTATATGGGAAAACATTTGCCAATGATACCTCAGACAAGGGTTTAATCTCCAAAATATATAAAGAACACATGAGTCCACTCAAGGAAGACAGAGAACCTAATTAAATAATGGGCAAAAGACCTGAGCAGGCACTTCTCCAAGAAGGACATACAGAGGGCCCAGAGAGATATGAAAGGATGCTCAGCTTCATCAAACATCAGAGAGATGCAAATTAAAACCACAATGAGATATGACTTCACACGGGTAAGAATAGCCATCATAAACAAATCAATAAACAACAAGTGCTGGCGAGGGTGTAGAGAAAAGAGAACCCTTGTACACTGTTGATAGGAATGTAGATTGGTATAGCCACTGTGGAAAATAGTATGGAATTTCCTCAGAATACTGAAAATGTAACTGGCTTTTGACCCAGCAATTCCACTGCTGGGATTATACCCTAAGAAGACTGAAACACTAATTCAAAAGAAGCTATGCACTCCAATGTTCATAGTAGCACAATTTACAATAGCCAAACATTAGAAACAACCCAAACACCCATCATTAAATGAATGGACCTAAAAACTGGTACACTTAGCCAAAGGAATACTATGCAGCAGAAAGAAAGAGGAGCTCCTATCTTTCTCGAGCACATGGATGGATCTGGGGAGCATTTTGCTAAGTGAAATAAGTCAGGCAGTGAAGGACAAATACCATATGATCTCCCATATAAGTGGAACCTAATCAACAAAACAAACAAGTAAGCAAAATATAACCAGAGACATTGAAATAAAGAACAAACTGACAGTAACCAGAGGGGAGGAATGAGGGGATAATGTGTAAAAAGAGGAAGGGTTGTCAAGGAACTTGTACAAAGGACACATGAACAAAGCCAAAGGGGTTAGGATCAAGGGTGGGAGGTGGGGATGGGGGTCCTGGAGGGGAGTGGTGGGTGGAAAATGGAGACAACTGTACTTGAACAAAAATTTTAAAAAATACTAAAATACATAAATATTTTAGAAATTACCCCAAAATAGTCATTTTATAAAGTATTTAATGGTGATTTCATTACTAAAGGTGTCAATGGGACTGAAAATCTTTAAAAATATTTCATCTCAACCCAATAAATGTAGTCAGTGAGTTAGTATAGAAATTTTGAGGTAATTATACAATGCAAGTCAAATTGTAAAATATACTATGCATAATAAATTAATCCAAGTTATACAGTACTTGAGAAATTTTATTATATTTTACTGATTTTTAAGAGAGAGAGAGGAAGGGAGAGAAAGAAACATCAATCTATTGTTCCACTTATTTACGCATTCACTGATTGATTTTTCTATGTACTCTAACTGGGAATGGAACCCCCAACTTTAGCATATTGGGACAATACTCTAACCAACTGGGTGAAAAATTTTCTACCCACCCAGGGAAAAAATGATTCTTATTGATAAGTAAAGATTTGTGTTCACCTTTCCCCCCCCAAAAAAATAAAAATTTCAGTATTTAAGAATACTTAGTAACATCTCAGAAATGACTTGATGAACAGTTAAAATTTTACCCTTATAATATAGATTACCTCCTCTGAATTACATTTTAAATTGTTTTAAAATATATGAATGATTCATCCAACTTTGACTGTAATATCAGCAAGGTATGAACTGTGTTTCAGGACTTTCCTTGCTTCAGAATCAGCTACTATATGCAATCTGAACATAGAGGTATGATCTTGAACTTACTACTAAAAACTTTAATAATGAGTAAATATTATCATTTGGTGGCAATACAACTTACTAGAGGGGCAAGCTTCTTTTAAGAAGACAACAGAAAACTAACAATATAGACGTTCATGAATTCTTAAAATTTAACACTCATTTATTTAATATATCAGCCTACAATTCCAGATTTCCTCATTTACAATAATCAAAGTTTGAAACTGACACTTGAATTGGGAAATACCAAGGCTGAGTATTTTAACCCAACCTTTCATTGCTGGTATGCCAGGTCATTCCCACGAAGCCCATGACGTTTCTGGTGTCTCCATAATTTTTCATTTAAAATGGTATTGCCCCAAATTATTGCCTTTTACTAATTTCCCCAAGCAAGTTCCTGGTGTCTTTTTCTTTATTAAATGACATAATATTCCAGGCTCAAAATAACAGCCATTCTTCTCCCCCACAAATCAGGTTTATGTTAAATCTAGCTTATAATGTTATTTCATATCCATCTCTACCTTTTCATTTCCTATAACACTACCCTAGTTCAGGCCCTCCATGCCTTTAGGCATCATTTAGCTTTACCGATATTTTACTGAGGTGAGTTTAAATATAGCAAAGTTCATACAACATGATGAAGTGGGATTTATTCCAGGGATGCAAAGTTGGTACAATATCTGCACATCAATAAAGGTGATAAATCACATAAACAAAACAAAGGATAAAAACCACATGGTCATATCAACAGATGCAGAAAAAGCATCTGATAAAAATCCAGCAGTCATTTGTGATTAAAAAAAAGCTCTTGGCAAAGTGGGAATAGAGGGAACATACCTCAACATAAACAGGCCATATATTACAAAACCATAGCCAACATCATACTCAATGGGCAAAAACTAAAAAGCATTCCCTTTAAGATCAGGAACAACACAGGAATGTCCACTTTCACCACTTTTATTCGACATAGTACTGGAAGTCCTGGCCACAGCAATTAGACAAGAAGAAATAAAAGTCATCCAGAGTGAAAAGGAGGAAGTAAAACTGTCATCTGTAGTTTACATGATATTGTACCCAGAAAACCCTAAATACTCCATCAAAAAGCTACTAGATCTAAAACAAACAAGCAAGCAATATGTAACCAGAGACACTGAAATACAGAACAAACTGAGAGTAACCAGAGGGGAGAGGGATAATGGGGGGAAATAGGGAATGGGTTGTCAAGGAACATATATAAAGGACACATGGACAAAGCTAAAGGGGGTAGGGCTGAGGATGGAAGGTAGGAATGGGTAGGGTCAGGGGGAGTGGTGGAGGGAAAATGGAGATAGCTGTACTTGAACAACAATAAAAAAGTGAAAAGGGGTAAAAAAATCTACTAGATCTAATACATGAATTCAGCAAAGTTTAAGGTGAAAAATTAATATCCAGAAATGAGTGGAATTTCCTTTTTTCCTTTTGCTCTTCATCCTCCCCAAAAGATATGTTATTGATTTTACAGCGAGAGGAAGGAGAAGAGTGAGAGTGGGAAGGAGGGAGAGGGAGAGAGAGAAGGGAGGGGGGACATGTGTGAAACTGGAACATCCATCAGTTGCCTCTTGTACATGTTCTGACCAGAAATTGAACCCTGCAACCTAGGTGTGTGCCTAGACTGGGAATCAAACCCACAAACTTTTGGTGTACAGAATGACACTCTAACCAACTGAGCAACCCAGCCAGTAATTGGTGGCATTTCTGTATACCAATAATGAACTATCAGAAAGAGAAACTAATAAACAAACCCATTTACTACTGCAACAACAACAAAATAGTAATAAGATACCAAGGAATAAATTTAACCAAGGAGGTAAAAGACCTGTACTTGGAAAACTATAGGACACTGAAGAAAAACACTGAGAAAAACACAAATAAGTAGAAGAATATACTGTGTTCATGGACTGAAAGAATTAACATCATTGAAATGTCCATACTACCCAAAGCAATCTATGGATTCAATGCAATTCCTCAGCATAGATGGAACTGGAGAATATGATGCTAAGTGAAATAAACCAATATTTGAAAGACAAACACCGTATGATCTCACCTATAAGAGGAATCTAATGAACAAAATAAATTAATGAACAAAACAGAACCGCAGGCATGGAAACACAGAAAAGAAAGTGACCAGAGGGGAGGGAGGAGGAGGATAATGGTGGAAAGTAGGGGAAGGGACTAGTCAAAGAACGTGAATGAATGACCCACAGGTACAGATAAGAGTGTGGGAATTGACTATGGGAGTGGGGGGTGGGATGGGCGGAGAAGGGCAAAGGGGGAAAAATCAGGACAACTATAATAGAAACACAATAAAAATGATTACAAATACCAATGGCACATTTCACAGATTTAGAACAAATATTCCAAAAATTTATATGGAACCAAAAAGACACTGAATTGCCTCAGCAATCTTGAAAAAGAAGAACAAAGTTGGAGGGATCACAGTACTTCATATCAAACTATATTACAAGGCCATTGTAATCAAAACAGCCTGGTACTGGCACATGGGACAGAACAAAGAGCCCAGAAATAAACCTACACCTTTAAAGTAAATTGATATTTGACAAAGTAAGCAAAAACATACAATAGGTTAAAACCAGTCTCTACAATAAATGATATTGGTAAAATTGAACAGGTACATGCAAAAAAAAATGAAACTAGGTCACCAATGTATACCATAGAGAAGAATAGACTTAAAATGAATAAAAGACTTAAATATAAGTCATGAGATCATTAAAATCCTAGAAGAAAATAAAGGCAGTAAAATCTTGGACATTTATTGTAGCAATATTTTTGCCAACATATCTCCCAGGGCAAGGGAAACAAAGGAAAAATAAACAAATGGGACTACATAAAATTAAAAAGCTTTTGCATGGCAAAAGAAACCATCAACAAAATAAAAAGGTAACCCAGTGTATGGGAGAACATATTCATCAATGGTACATCTGGGAAGGAGTTAATTTCCAACATATATAAGGAACTCATAGGAACTTATACAGCTCATGACCACAACTCATTCCTGTCAGAATGGCTATCATCAATAAATCAACTAACAACAAATGCTGGTGAGGATGTGGAGAAAGTGAACCCTAGTATGGGTGGTGGGAATGCAGACTGGTGCAGCCACTGTAGAAAACAGTGTGGAGTTTTATCAGAACATTAAAAATGGAACTGCCTTTTCACCCAGAAATCCCATTTCTGGGAGTATATCCTAACAATCCTGAAACAGCATTTTGAAAGAATATATGTACTCCTATGTTCATAGCAGTATTATTTATAATCATCAAGATCTGGAAACAGCTGAAGTGCCCATCAGTAGATGAGTGGATAAAAATGTTGTGGTACAAGGAGGATCCAAGATGGCAGAGGAGTAAGTAGAAGCTACACTAACCTCCTCCCAGAACCAATCTGGAATTACAACTAGATTGGAGAGAAATCATCCAGAATAACCAATTGAACAATAGCTGGAGAGAAGCCTTATAACTGTGGACAGACAGAAGAAACCACTTCACCACCATGTGACTGGTATGGAGTGCAGAGGAGATGTGAGAGGGCTGGCTGGGCTCCTTCTGGGGGCAGCTGAAGTGCTGGAGGGAAATTTTATCAGTTAGGGGGTTCCCCCCAAGAAGTGTGGGGTATAAATCACAAGGAGAGCTCCCCAGCCTACAGCACCAGGCTGGAAAGGAACCCAAATAACATCCATCTGTGAAAAGCAGCGAGATTTCTGCCTGCCAGGGAGAAACAACCAGAGTCACAGAGAGCCTTTTTTTCAGGTGTGGGTTTGCTTCCTGGGATGTTTCGTTTTGTTTTGGCAGCATCTATACAACAGCACAAAAGACATGGTGGGTGGAGTGACTCTCAGTCAGCCAGCTGGAGAGAAGGACCCACTAAAGAATGAACCAAAAACAACCAAAATAAAATTACAACCAGAGAGCCCATATAAACAGCATAAAGGGCATCCCAAGTTCAGGAGATCAAAAAGACTGCACCAATGAATCCCACAGGTCTCCTGCCACAGAAGGTCACACCATGAAGACAGGGAGTCAAAGCAGGATAACCTAAGAAGCAAAAACAAAAAAGAAGAGTCACCTAAAATGGGGAGAAAAAGAAACAACCCATGATTGAAAGAAAGAAGTAATCTAGCCCTGGCTGGCATAGCTCAGTGGATTGAGCACGGGCTGCGAACCAAAGCATCACAAGTTCGATTCCCAGTCAGGGCACATGCCTGCAGGCCATGGCCCCCAGCAACCATACATTGATGTTTCTCTTTCTCTCTCTTTCTCCTTCCCTTCCCTCTCTAAAAATAAGTAAATAAAATCTTTTAAAAAAAGGAAGGAGTAATCTGCAGAAAGAGTGCTAAATGAAATAGAGGCAAGTAAACTATTAGACACTGAATTCAAAATAATGGTTATAAGGATGCTGAATGAGCTCAGTGAGGACTACAAAGAACTCCAGAGAAGCTACAAGGAACTTACTGTGAACCACACCAGCATGAAACAGGAAACAGAAACTCTCAATAAAAGCCAAGAGGAAATGAAGGATATGATATCTCCAATGAATAACACAGTAGAAGGAATTAAAAGCAGGCTAGATAAAGCAGAGAACTGATTCGGTAAGCTGGAGGACAAGGTAGAAACAACTCCCAGACAGATCAACAAAATTAAAAAAGACTCAAAAACAATGAAGAGTGTTTAAAGGAGCTGCAAGACAACATGAAATGTAATAATATCCATATCATAGGGATATCAGAAAGAAAAGAAGAGGAGCAAGGGATAGAAAACCCGTTTGAAAAAATAATGACAGGAAATTTCTCTAACTTCATGAGAGAAAACGTCACACAAGTCCAGAGACACAGACATCCCAATCAAGGTGCACCCAAAGAGGCCCACTGCAAGACACATCATAATTAAAATGGCAAAATTAAAAAAAAAAAACAGAGAGAATCTTAAAGGAAGCAAGTGAGAAACAGATAGTAACACACAAGGCAGCTCAGATAAGGCTAGCAGCTGATTACTCAACAGAAACACTATAAGCCAGAAGGGAATGGCAAGAAATATTCCAAGTGATGCAAAGGCCTGCACAAAGACTACTCTACCTAGCAAGGCTCTCCATTAAAATGGAAGGTGAAATTAGGAGTGTCCCAGACCAAAACAAACAAACAAATAAGGCTAAAAGAATACATCTCCACCAAATCAGCATTGCAAGAGATGCTAAAGGGACTGCTTTAAGAAAATGAAGAAAAAGAGACAGAGAGAGGAACACAAGTACAAATGGGAGAAATAGCAACAAATAAGTAACTACAAATAATAACCTTAAATGTAGATGGATTAAATGCTCCAAACAAAAGATATAGCATAGCTGATGGGTAAGAAATGCCTTTAGACTTGGCAATTCCACTGCTGGGATTATACCCTAAGAAGTCTGAAACAGTAATTCAAAAGAACCTATGCACCCAAATGTTGTTATCAGCACATTTTACAACAGCCAAGTGCTGGGAGAAACCTAAATGCCCATCAGTAAGGGAGTGGACCAAAAAACTATGGTACATTCATCCAATGGAATACTATGCAGCAGAAAGAAAGAAAGAGCTCCTACCTTTTTCGGACAGCGTGGATGGAACTGGAGGGCATTATGCTAAGTGAAATAAGCTAGGTGGTGAAAGACAAATACCGTATGGTCTTACCTTTATAAGTGGAACCTAATCAACAAAACAAAGAAGCAAGCAAAATATAACCAGAAAGATTGAAATAAAGAACAAATTGACAGTAACCAGAGGGGAGGGCAGAGAGGTATAAGGGAGGAAAGAAGGGGAAGGTTGGTCAAGGAACATGTACAAAGGATCCATGGTCAAAGCCAAAGGAGGGTAGGATTGAGGGTGCGAGAGGGCAGCGGATAGGGCAGGGAAGTGGTGGCAGAAACATGGAAACAACTGTACTTGAACAATAAAAAAGAGAAAAAAACCCATGAGCTACATATATACTGTCTACAAGAGACCCACCTCACAATAAACATCTACACAGACTGAAAGTGCAGGGATGGAAAAAATATTCCAAGCAAATGGACATGAAAAAAGAGCTAGTGTAACAATACTTATATGAGACAAAACAGATTTCAAAAGAAAAGCCATAAAAAGAGTCAAAGAAGGACACTATATAATACTTAAGAAAATAATACATCAAGAAGATATAACTCTTGTAAATATATATGCACCAAACATAGGAGCAGCTAAATATATCAGGAATATCTTGGAGGACTTCAAGAAATATCAACAGCAACACAGTTATAGTAGGGGATTTTAACATCCCATTGTCAACAATGGATAGATTTTCCAAGCAAAGAATCAACACATATATTGTGGCATCGAATAACAGTCTAGATATTATGGACTTAATAGACATATACAAAACTTTTTACCCCAAAGAAGCAAAATGTACATTCTTCCCAAATGCACAAGGAATATTTTCAAAGATAGACCACATAATAGGACACAGAACCAACCTCCACAAATTCAAGAAAATTGAAATCATATCAAGCATTTTCTCCAATCACAAGGGACTGAAACTAGAAACCAACCTCAAGGAAAAAACTCAAAAACATTCAAGTTCATGGACACTGAATAACATGCTATTAAACAATGTATGGTTTAACAATAAGATCAAGGAAGAAATCAAAAGTTTCTGGAAACAAATGAAAATGAACACACAACAGCCCAAAACCTATGGGACACTGCAAAGGCAGCCCTGAGAGGGAAGTTCACAGCAATACAGACTTACATAAAAAAAATAGAAAAATCTCAAATAAACATTCTAACTCTTATCTACAAGAAGTAGAGGAATAATGACAAACAAAGCCTAGAGTAAGTAGAAGAAAGGAAAAGAATCAAGATCAGAGCAGAAATAAATGACATAGAGACTAAAAGAACTATTCAAAGGATCAATAAATCTGGGAGCTAGTTCTCTGAAAATATAAACAAAGCTGACATGACTTTAACCAGATCCATAAAGAAAAATAGAAAGATTCCAAAAAAATAAAATCAGAAACAAAAGAGGAGAAATCACAACTGATACCACAGAAAT
Source organism: Phyllostomus discolor (assembly GCF_004126475.2). Classification (NCBI taxonomy): domain Eukaryota; kingdom Metazoa; phylum Chordata; class Mammalia; order Chiroptera; family Phyllostomidae; genus Phyllostomus; species Phyllostomus discolor. The sequence goes on along the minus strand of NC_050198.1, from coordinate 59,050,866 downwards.
ACAAATGACTATGAGAAATTACTATGAACAAATATATGCCAAGAAATTAGACAATCTGGGCAAAATGGACAAATATCTAGAAACATATAATCTTCCAAAACTGAATCAAGAAGATGCAGAGCCCGAAGAGACTGATAACAACTAGAAATATTGAAGCAATAAACAAACAAACAACAACAACAACAAAAAAACCCTCCAAGCACAGAAAAGCCTTGTACTGGACAGCTTCACAGGTGAATTTTACCAAGCATGTAGGGAAGAGCTAACTCCTATTCTTCTCAAACTATTCCCAAAACTTCAAGAACAGGAAGGATTCCCAAACTCTTTTTACAAGGCCAGTATTATCCTAATTCCAAAACCAAGTAAAGACACACAAAAAAGAAAGAAAACCATAAGGTCAATATCGCTGATGAACACAGATGCTAAAATCCCCAATAAAATATTGGCAATCCAGCACTGGCTGGTGTGGCTCAGTGGATTGGGTGCTGACCTATGAACCAGGAGGTCCCCAGTTCAATTCCTGGTCGAGGCACATGCCTGGGTTGCGAGCCAGATCCCCAGTGCGGGGTTGCTCAGGAGGTGGCCACACACTGGTGTTTCTCTCCCTTTATCCCTCCCTTTCCTTTTCTAAAAATAAATAAAATCTTTAAAAAAATATTGGCAATCCAGATCTAGCAAAACATTAAAAAGATCATATACCATGATCAAATGGGATTCAACCCAGAGATTTAAGGATGGCATAATTTTCAGAAATCGATAAATGTAACACACCACAGAAACAAAATGAAAGACTAAAATTATGTGTTCATATCAATACATGGTGAAAAAACATTCTATAAAGTACAGCGCCCATCCATGGTAAAAAACACTCAGCAAAGTGGGAGTAGATGGAGCATACCTCAACATAAAAAAGCCATATACCAGAAATTTGCAGCCAACATCATACTCAATGGGCAAAAAAATAAAACTGTTACCCCTAAGACAAGGAACAAGACAAAGGTGTCTGCTTTCACCACTTTCATTCAACATAGTACTGGAAGTTCTAGCCACAGCAATCACACAAGAAAAAGAAACAAAAGACATCCAAACTGGAAAGGGACATAAAGGAAAGGATAAATAAATGTCATTCTTACCCAGAGTTTCACAACAAATTCACATGCACAGCTTTTCAAAACCATTTAAAATTGAAGGAGAAATAAAGAGCATTCCAGATAAGAAAAGGCAAAGGGTTAGAACACAAAAAAGTCTCAATAAATTTAAGACTGAAATCATATCAAGTACCTTCACTGACCACAATGCTATGAAACTAGAAATCAATCAGAAGAACACTGAAAAATATACAAAGACCTGGAAGCTAAATGACAGATTATTAAACAATGAATGGGTCAACAACGAGATCAAGAAAGAATCAAAAGATACCTTGAAACAAATGAAAATGAGAAAACAACAACCCCAAATCTGTGGGACACAGAGAAAGCAATTCTATGAGGGAAATTCATAGCATAATAGGCCTATTTGAAACAACAAAAACAACAACAAAAAGCTCAAATTCACAATCTAACTTTACACTTAAATGAACTTGAAAAAGAACAAAGCCCAAAGTGAGTATAATTAAGGAAATAATAAAGATCAGAGCAGAAATATATAAAATTGAGTCTTAAAAAATGATACAAAAGATCAATGAATCCAAGAGCTGGTTCTTTGAAAAGATATACAAGACGGCAAGCCTTTAACTAGACTCATCAGAGAAAGAGAGGGCTCAAAAATATTTTCAGAAACAAAAGTGGAGAAATAACAACTGACAAGAAAGAAATACAAAGGATTGTAAGTAAATATTATGAACAACTATATGCCAACAAATTAGACAACCTGGATGAAATGGATACATTACTAGAAACATATAATCTTCCAAAACTACGTCAAGGAGAATCAGAGAATCTGAATAGACAGGTTATACCTAGTGAAACTGAAGCAGTAATCAAAAAATTCCCAACAAACAAAAGTCCTGGACTGGATGGCTTCACAGGTGAATTATACCAAACATTCCGAGAACTAACACCCCTCCTTCTCAAACTATTTCAAAAAATTCAAGAAGAGGGACAACTCCCAAGCTCATTTACAAGGCTGGCATTATCCTAATTCCAAAATCAGATAAAGACACTACAAAAAAAAATATAGGCCAATATCCCTGATGAACTTAGATGCTAAAATTTGACAACATGTTAGCAAACTAAATACATCAAACTTCAAAAATATAATACACCATGATCATCTGGGATTTATTATGTGGATGCAATGATGGTACAATATCCACAAAACAATAAATGTGATATGCTATAAAATGAAGGATAAAAACTACATGATAATATCAATAGATGCAGAAGTAGTATTTGATAAAATTCAGCACCCATTTATGATAAACACTCTCAGCAAAGTGGGATTATAGGTAACATACTTAAACATAATAAAGGCCGTATATGACAAACCCACTGCCAGTACCATACTCAATGAGCAAAAACTGTAAGTGTTCCCCTTAAGATCAAGACCAAGACAGGGATGTCGCTTTCACCTCTTATTCAATGTAGTACAGGAAGTCCTGGCCATAGCAGTCAGACAAGAAGAAAAAATAAAAGGCCTCCAAAATGAAAAGAACTGTCTTCATCTGTAGATGACATGATATTGTATATAGAGAACCCTAAAGATTCCACCAAGAAATGACTAGAACTGACAAATGGATTCAGCAAAGTAGCAGGATACAAAACTAATATCTAGAAACCAGTTGCATTTTTATATGTGAAATGAATTATAAAAGGGAAATTGATAAAACAATCCCATTCAAGTTTGCTTCAAAAAGTATAAAGTACTTAGGAATAAATCTAACCAAGGACGTAAAAGACCTGTAGTGGGAAAATTATAAGACACTGAAGAAAGAAATTGAAGAAGATACAAATAAGTACATATTTGTACTTATTTGCACAAATAAGGAAGGACATATTGTGTTCATGGATAGGAAGAATTAACATCATTAAAATGTCCATGTTACCCAAAGCAATCTATAGATTCATCACAATTCCTATCAAGATTCCAATGACGTATTTCACAGAAGTAGAACAAATATTTTAAAATGGAATATTTTATATGGAACCACAAAAGGCCCTGCATAGCAACAGTGATTAAGAAGGAAAAACAAAGTTCGAAGAATCACTCTACCTAATATCAAACTATACTATAAGGTCATAGTAATAAAAATAGCATGATACTGGCATAAAAACAGATACATAGATCAATGGAACAGAATACAAGACCCAAAAATAAACCCACATCTTTACAGTCAATTAGTATTCAATGGAGGAAGCAAATACATACAATGGGCTAAAGACAGTTTTTTCAATAAATGGTGTTGAGAAAATTGGACAGATATGTACAGGAAAATGAAATTAGACCACCTTCTTATATCAAATACAAGAATAAATTCAAAATGGATTAAAGATTTAAATGTTAGACTCAAAGCATAAAAATCTTAGAAGAAAACAGGCAGTACAATCTTGGACATTACTTGTAGCAATATATATATATATATTTTTTTTAATTTTTAAAGCCACTTTTTATTTTTTAAAGATTTTATTTACTTTTAGAGAGGGGAAAGGAAGGAGGAAGAGATAGAGAGAAACATCAATATGTGGTTACCTCTCACACACCCGCTACTGGGGACCTGGCCCACAACCTAGGCATGTGCCCTGACTGGGAATCGAACCCATGACCCTTTCGTTAACAGGCTGGCACACAATCCACTGAGCCACACCAGCCAGGGCTGTAGCAATATTTTATTTGATATTTCCCCTCAGACAAGGGAAACAAAAGGTTAAAATAAACAAATTGGACATTAAACTAAAAATTTTTGCACAGCAAAGGAAACCATGAACAAAATAAAAAGACAACCCACAGAATGGAAGAATATATTTGCTTATATACTTGATAAAGAGTTAATATCCAAAATTTATAAAGAACTTACAAAACTCAAACCAAAAAGAAATTCCCAATTAAAAAATGGGCAAAGGACCTGAATAGACACCTCTCCAAAGAGGTCATACAGATTGCCAATAAACATATGGAAAGAGCTCAATGTCACTAATTACCAGAGAAATGCAAATTAAAACCACAATGAGATATCACATCACACGAGTCAGAATGGCTATCATCAATAAATCAACAAACAATAAGTGCTGGCACGGATGCGGAGAAAGAGGAACCCTTTTACACTACTGGTGGGAATGGAGACTGGTGCAGCCACTGTGGAAAGCAGTATGGAGACCCTTCAAAAAATTAAAAATTGATCTGCCTTTTGACCCAGAGATCCCACTGGGGATCTCTCATATATCTGGGAATATATCTGAAGAAACCCCAAACTCTAATTCAAAACATAAGCTCCCGTATGTTCATTGTAACATAATTTACAATTTCCAAGTTATGGAAGCAGCCCAAATATCCATCAATATATGGGCGAATAAAATATCTATAGGACATTTATACAATGGAATAATGTTAAACTGTAAATAAGAATAATAATTTACCCTTTTGGACAGTATGGATGGACCTGGACAACATTATGTGATGTGAAATATGCTAGTCAGAGAATATGTGGAATCTAATGTACAAATTGAACTAACAAGCAAAATAGAGACAGACTTATATATTGAGAGCAAGATGACAGCTATGGGAGTGGGGGTTAGGGGATGAAGTGATTCAGCAAAAAGGAAAAGGCCTCATGGACAAGGACAACAGTGTGGTGATTGAGGAGGTATAAGGGGGACAAATAAAAAATGCAAAAAAGCCCCCCAAAAGTAAAATGGTTTACCCTTTCTTTAAATAGCATGACTTTCTAATCAATTCAAATATGATTATATTTACATTCTGATTTCAGGAACAAATCTTTGTATAAATGTCATTCTTACCCAGAATTTTACATCAATTTCACATGCACAGCTTTTCAAAATCATACGTGCTGAATTATAACTAATATCTGTAGGTATCTAACTTATCCAGAAGTGATTATTAATGATCAACCGTGTTGGAAATTACTGCCCTATAGGATAGTCTAAGATCCTAAAGCACAATGGCTGTCCAATATCCATTTGGTGGCTCAGATAACTGTATAAAAGTCTTTTCACTTAGAATACTTATGAAGCTAAATGTGCTTTAGTCTAACCAGAATAGATTTTTTTTAAAAGAAAGGAAGTAAAAAAAAGACAAAAAAGAAAAAGAAAATAATCTTTGGCACTACCTCAAATCAATTTAAATTTCCAGGGTTGAGGCCCAAGGAATCTGTGTTTTTAAATAGGGTCCCCAAGTTATCTCTTAAATGGCCAACCTAGTGATCCTAATTCAACCTTCCTTCTGTCAAGGTAGTTCTCAGCCCTAGCTGCACATTAAAATCACCTAGGCTGTTTTAAAAACATACCAATAACCAGGCTCCTTCCCAGACCAATGATTCGCAGCCATAGTTTGTCATTTGTTTTGTTTTTTAAAACTTCCCTGGTGATTCTGTTGTACAGTGAAAGTTGACAAGCACTGGTATCTTCTTTTTTTATCTAAACCCGAGGATATGCTTATTGATTTTAGAGACAGAGTAGGGAGGGAGAGAGAGAGGGAAAGGAACATCGATGTGACAGAGAAACATCAATTGGTTGCCTTCCATATGTGCCCCAACTGCAGATCCAACCTGCAACCTAGGTATGTGCCCCGACCAAGAACTGAACCCACAAATCTTTTGGTGAATGGGATGATGCTCCAACCAACTGAGCCACACCAACCAGTACTGGTATCTTTTTAGTCATCAAATATCCATGCATTTTTGTTGAACTATAATCTGATTTCCTAGAATAGGGGGTCTCGAGCTTTAGTGTGTGTCCAAATCACCTGGAGAGCATGTTAAAAAAGATTGCTAGACTCCACCCCCAGCAACGAGGGCCCAAGGACGTACATTTTTAAAAAGTTCTCTGGTGATGCTGATACTGCTGATCCAGGTAATCACACATTGAGAACCACTGTCTTAGAGCTTCCACAGGTCCTAGTTCTATTCCTTTAATCATGGGAAGTATAATCACTCTTCTAAAATGGCAATCTTGAAATATATTAAGAAAACTATTATGTATTTATTCCTTCCCTCCCTCTTTAGCCTTTTTGTGCATTAACCCCAGTTCCATCAGGTAGCATGATTTCTAATCCTATTACTAGTTTTCCTAATTCCCTGCTATTCATAAATTATAACACTGGAGTTCCGGCCAAGATGGAGGCGTGGGTACAAACACTTCACTTCCTTGAACAACCAAAAGGAGGATAACAACCAACCTAAAATCAATAAACAACCAAAATTGCCAGAAAATCAAATTGCATGGAACTCCAACAACCAAGAAATTAGAGAAAAAATCAACCAGAACAACCAGACCAGTAAGGCAGACCACGATGGCCAACTTAGAAAAACTGCGATGATGTGGCTGAGTGGGGGAGTGGGACTGACTGCTGAGCTCAGCAGAGCTGGGCAGGAGGGTCTGACTTAAGGGAAAAACTGAGACTCAGAGCTGACTGTGGCTGGGGTTGCCCACAAGAGTCTGTTGGAAAGAGTGCTTAGAGACATGCAGGCAAACTGCATTGTTCCTTCTCTGACCCCTCCCACACCGGCAGACAACAAAGAGGATTGCCCTGCCTGCCGAATACCTAAGGCTCTGCCACCTTACAACCTATCAGCTGCACCAAGACAAAGAAATATGGCCCAAATGAAAGAACACAGCAAAACCTCAGGAAGAGAACTAAGCGATGAGGAGATTGCCAACCTATCTGATGAAGAATTTAAAGCCCTGGTAATCAAAATGCTCACAGAACTGATTGAGCTTGGTCGAAAAATGAAAGAAGAAATGAAAGATACCCAAAATGAAATACAGCAAAATATTCAAGGAACCAACAGTTACAAGAAGGAAACCAGGATTCAAAGCAATGATTTGGAACACAAGGAAGAAATAAACATCCAATTGGATCAGAACGAAGAAACAAGAATCCAAAAAATGAAGAGAGGCTGAGGATTCTCTGGGACAACCTGAAACATTCCAATATCTGAATTATATGGGTGCTAGAAGGAGAAAGACAGCAGCAAGAAATGGAAAGCTTATTTGAACAAACAATGAAAGAAAACTTCCCCAATCTGGTGAAGGAAATAGACTTCCAGGAAGTCCAGGAAGCCCAGAGAGTCCCCAAAAAGTTGGACCCAAAGAGGAACACACCAAGGCACAACATCATTAAATTACCCAAGGTTAAAGACAAACAGAAAATCCTAAAAGCAGAAAGAGATTAGGAAACAGTCACCTACAAAGGGGTTCCCATAAGGCTATCAGCTGATTTCTCAAAAGAAGCCTTTCAGGCAAGAAAGAGATGGAAAGAAGTATTTGAAGTCACGAAAGGCAAGGACCTACATCCAAGATGACTCTATCCAGCAAAGCTTTCATTTAGAATGGAAGGGCAGATAAAGTGCTTCCCAGATAAGGTCAAGTTAAAGGAGTTTATCATCACCAAGCCCTTATTATATGAAACATTAAAGAGACATCTAAGAAAATGAAGATCAAACATATGAACAATAAAATGACAACAAACGCACAACTATCAACAAATGAACCTAAAAGAAAAGAAAAACAATGAAGACAAAAACTAAGCAACAACCAGAACAGGAACAAAAACAGAGAAATGGACATCACACAGAGGGAGTTAGTTCAGAGGGGAGGGTAAAAGTAGGAGTAGCGGGGAAAAAGATACAGGGAAGAAGAAGCATACTAATTATGCTTCTAGTAGGCCTCTATTTTTAGTAGGCATACAATAGATGGAGAGAGAAAAATGGTATAGGAAACAGAGGACTCAAAGAACTTGTATGTGCAACCCATGGACATGAACTAATTGGGGGGGAATGCTGGAAGGTTGGGGGAGCAGGGTGGGGGAAGGATAAAGGTGGGAAAATTGGGAAAACTGTAATAGCATAATCAATAAAAGTACTTAAAAATAAATACAATCACTCTAATTGTATTTAGGGGTCGCTGTAATGACAAACAAGTAAAATTAGATCATCAAATTTTTTAAATTGTGACTAAATAACAAATTAAATTTACCATCTTAACCATTTTAAGTGTACAATTGAGTAGTGTTAAGCATATTCACCTACTTATTTTGAATATTTCTCTTCTATTAGTATTGCCTAAGAAAATTAAACTAGACCATGTTCTTACACCATATACTCAAAATGGGTTAAAGTCTTAAGTGTAAGACTAAAAACCATAAAACTCCTAGAAGAAAACATAGGTAGTACAATCTCTGAAATTTCTCTTAGCAATGTTTTTTCTAAGATATCTCCTCAGGCAAGGAAAACAAAAGAAAACATAAACAAATGAAACTAGTTCAAACTAAAAGTTTTTGCACAGCAAAGGAAACCATAAACAAAATGAAGATACAACCTACTGAATGGGAGAAGATATTCACCAATGATACATCTCATATGGGGTTAACTGCCAAAATTTATAAAGAATTCATACTACTCAATGCAAAATAAATCCAATTAATAAGTGGGCAGAGGACCTGAAGAGACATTTCTCTAAAGAGGACATACAGATGGCCCATAGACCTATAAAAAGCAGCTCAATATCACTAATTGTCAAAAAATGCAAATTTAAGCCACAATGAGATATCACCTTACACCTGTCAGAATGACTAGCATTCATAAATCCACAAACAATAAGTGATGGTGAGTATGCGGAGAATAGGGAATCCTCACCATCCTTCATGGTTGATGGGAATGCAGACTGGTGCAGCCGCTATGGAAAACATTCCCTCAAGAGATTAAAAATAGAACTGCCTTATGACCCAGCAATTCCAATTCTGAGGATTTATCTGAAGAAACCCAAAACACTCACTTAAAAGAGCACCCCTAGTTCACTGCAGGGTTATTTACAATGGCCAAGTTATGAAAGCCACCCAAGAGCTCATCAATAGACAAGTGGATAAAGATGTGGTATATTTACATAACAGAATATTACTCAGCCATAAAAATATTAAATCTTACAATTTGTGAGAACATGGAATGACCTAGAGGTATTACACTAAGTGAAGCAAGTCATTTAAAGATAAGTATCATATCATAAGTGAAATCTAAAGAACAAAATAAATGAAAAAACAAAATTGAAACACACTCATAGACTTAATGAACAGACTGGTGGATGTCAGATGGGAGAGGGTTTGGGGGATTGGATGAAAGAGGTAAAGGGATTAAGGTGTACAAATTGATAGTCACAAAATAGTCACAGGGATGTGATGTATAACATAGGGAATATAGTCAATAATGTTGTCATGACTACATGAATGCTAAATAGCTGCTGGAAATATTGGGAGGAACACTTTGTGAAGTGTATGACCACCGTTCTCTACACCTGAAACCAATGCAAAGTAATGTTGAAAGTGAACTGTCATTTAAAAATACAAAATAGATAAGTATAAATTTTTAAATAAAACAATTTTTAAAAAGGCAATATAGCCTAAGATAACTTCACCATTTTTTGGTGGTCACATCATACTGTTGCCTCATGCTATGCTAACTTTTTAAAAAAGGTTTCATTTATTTCATTTTAGAAAGTGGAAGGGAGGGAGAAAGAGGAGGAGAGAAACATCAGCGTGTGGTTGCCTCTCGAGTGCCCTCTACTGGGGACTGGCCAGATTGTGCCCTGGCTGGGAATCAAACTGGCAACACTTTGGTTTGCAAGCCGGAGCTCAATCCACTGAGCCACACCAGCCAGGGCCCATGCTAACTTTTGACTAAAATGTAAGCTTCTTTTTCATCTGTCCCTCCAGAACATTGTTATATAGAAAATTTTCAGGCCCAATATAAACTTGTATTTGTACCATTTAACTTTTACCTTGTTAGATTCTACCAGACATTCCTGCCTCTTAATCTTTTTTCTCTTTAAAAAAAAAAAATCGAAGGTGTGTGTATGTACTGTATTTTGCTGTGTATAACGTGCACCCACATTTTTCCCCCAAACTTTCTGGAAAAAAATCTTTCATTCTAATTTTTAATTCAAATTTTATTATTTATATTTAGATATATGTTTTTTGCAGTATAAAGGAATTTTAGCATTTATTTTTGAACAAATCATAGCACAATAAATTTTATGTAACAAATAATTATGAAACACAAGAACATACACAACGTATTTCAGGTACTACCCATGTAAAATGCACATCCTTATTTTTTCCTCAAATATTTGAGCAAAAAATGTACACATTACACATAGCAACATATGGTATTTTTAATTTTATTTTTTAAAGATTTTATTTAAGTATTTATTTTAGGGAGAGGGGAAAGGAGGGAAGAACTGAGGGAGAGAAACATGAATCAGTTGCCTTCTTGCACACCCCCAGCTGGGGACCTGGCCTGCAACCCAGGCCTGTGCCCTAACTGGGGATCAAACTGGTGACTTTTCTGTCCACAGGCTAGAGCTCAATACATTGAGTCACATGAGCCAGGGTTCAAGATCTATTAAATCCAAGTATGTCAACAGGAGGCTTGTGGAAGGTGGCTTTTTACTGAGAACAATATGTTGTGGGTACTGTTTTTCAGAGGTCACTCCACACTGTCATTCTCAAGCTGCATTTACCATAAATTTGACATGATTGTGATGATGTACACTTTCTAATGGTGATACGTGAGGCTTGGAGAGGTCAAGCAACTTGCCAAAAGTAACACAGCTAGTTAAGTGTAAGAGCCAGGATTCACATCTCTTTGCCCAAGATTTCCCTGAGAGCTGGTTCTTTTAAGAAGGCAAAATTGAGTGTCGCAGGTTCGATTCCCAGTCAGGGTACATGCCTGGGTTGCAGGCCATGACCCCCAGCAACCGCACATTGATGTTTCTCTCTCTCTCTCTCTCCCTCCCTCCCTTCCCTGTCTAAAAATAAATAAATAAATAAATAAATAAATAAAAAAGAAGGCAAAATTGCCCTGGCTGGTATGGGTCAATGGGTTGTGCACTGGCCTCCAAACCAAAAGGTGACCAATTTCACTCTGATCAGGGCACATGCCTGGGTTGAGGGACAGGTCCCCAGTTGGAGGCATGTGAGAGGCAACCAGCCCATGTTTCTCTCTCACATCAATGTGTCTCCCCCTTCTTATCTCCTTCCCTTCCCCTATTTCTAAGAAATTAATAAAATATTTTTAAAAAGAAAGAAGGAAAAAGTTTTGTATGAAAAATTTCTTCTCTAGCTTTGGCATGTGTAAAAACTACATCTGCATCGCAACAGGTGCTAAAGAAGACCCTACTCTACCCCCATCACTACTTGAGACATGATGTTTGGACTACCCAAAATAAATAGCCTATAGCCAATTCTGAAAGTGGGAGAGGAAACTGGTGATAGTATAGATGTTTTTCATCCTGTATCAGAGGGAAGGCCTAGAGGGCAGGTCAACCTCAGGGAGTAGATGATAAATTATGAGTCATGTGAGTAAATGATGTTGTTTTTAAGGAATATGGCTGGGGCAGGAACTAATGTTTTCTGAGTACTCACTACCTGCCAAAAAACTAAAGTTAAGAGTTCTGGCAAAAAACTGAAGCTTAGGAGCTCACTCTGGTAGGCATGGGGACCAAGGAATAGCTAAAGAAACTTGGGGATTTGTATCTTCCTCTTTCCTTTTTTTATTATATGTTCTCCATGTTTTTTATCTGGTTAGAATATGAAACAAATATATATATATATATTTTATTGTTTATTAAACATGGGCTTATACAGATTCTTAATTCTGAAAGCACTAAGGAGCTGTAAAAAGCACTACAATGAGACTACATTACAGTCTTTACCCTGCTATTAATTAGATGTATGACTAAGAACATATCACAACCCTTCAGATTTCCATTTCTTAAGTTTTTTTATTGATTATATATAGGTTGATCATCATCAATGGAAAAATGTTGTATTTTAGATAGGAATACATATACACAGAAGCAAAATTTTGGTGGGGTTCTTACAGAAGGATGCAAATATCTTAGCTGCTTACAAATAATAAGTCTGTCAGGAAACACAAACGATGATTTGAAGTTTTAAGCAGCTATACAGTTCATATAGACTTTATGGGCCTAAAATTAGAAAGATCCCAGTATTTTCCACCTACTTTTCCATTGTCTAGTTTCAGTGTCTATGTCCTAACTCTAAAGTTTGTTCTCTCCAAAGTATTTCTTTGCAAAAACACATACAGCATTTCTCTTATCAAGCACAATGTTTGAGTCGTTATAGTGCCAAAAAGGAAAACAGGAGTATTATTTTGGTTATAATTTAAGTGTAAATGCTTCAGTTTTCTTCCTTGGCAATGAAATCTGAACTCCTAGCAGATGGTTCTGCATCTTTTGATCTAATTTAGTTAGAAGTTAGGAGAGATAGTGTTAAAACATCTAAATAGATTACACATTAGAATAGTCATGGGGATGTAAAGTACCGCATAGGAACTATAGTCAATTATATTGTAATAACTATTTATGGTGCAAGGTTGGTACTAAACTTATTGGGGGATCCCGTCATAAATTATGTAAATGTCTAACTACTGTGCTGTACACCTGAAACTAATATAAAATAATATTGAAAAAATAAAATAATATTGCATGTCAACTGTAATGAAACATAAATTAAGTTTAAAAAGAAATATAAAAAAGAATATTCAATGACAAAATACTGAATGCTGTCAAGTGTCTTCACCTCTCATCTGCAACAAATAAACTGTGAACATGGAAAGGCTAATTAACTGCTGGTTAATCTCAGGAACAGTGTTTTACTATTCCTAGCATAGAGCACTTCTCAAGTGTCCTTCATTCCCTGACATATTTGAATTTTGTATGCTATCATGAACTTGGAAAAAGATATGGATGGGAGCAATATTTTATACTCAGATTCAAAGCTCAGTTTAGTGCAGCCTTGTAGTGAGATCTTAATAACACAATAGTGAGCTCTCAAATATGGACTGGGAGTTTCTGATGCTGATACCATTACTTTGTGTTTTAACATAAAACAAAAGCAGTAGGGAACAAGAAAATACTGTCAAAAACTCAGCTCAAAAATGGGAAAAAAACCTAAGTCTGATAATGGAATGAGGGCTTAAACTCATAGTACCTAAGAAAGATAAAATAAAACCAATATTTAATACATAGTGCTTATTTACATTCAAAGTATAAGAGGGTCAAGTTGCTTTGAAATGCTGTGATCTGTCCTCACAATAACCTTTACTTTATAAGGTTGTCAAATACTAACAAATTTAAGTATAACATTTAAATATCTGTTCCCCAGAAATCAGACACATCAGACAGTTCTTTAGAGAGGAGGAATATGATCATATAACAAAACTGACCTACAGGTAGAGTTTCAGGTTTGGATGATGAAACACTTCTGGAGATGGACAGTGGTGATGGTTGTTGCATAATGTGAATGTACTTAATACTGAATTGAATGTACTTAATTGTACACTTAAAAATACTTATAAAGGGAGAGAAGATGGTGGTAAGATAGGTGGGAGTGGATCCCACTTCCCTCTGCACCCAGTTGGAACACCTATCTGATCTTCAGAGGAACAGAGTGAACAGCCAACAGTATCCCAGCTTATATGAAGTTTGGAAGCCAAAACTGTAGAGGACACTGGAAAACAGACGGTAAGGAGATTGCACTAGGATGGTAAGGTCCCTGGGAACTGTGTGGGGACCAAGGCTGCTGTGGCCCCCAGCAGGGCACCTGCCACAGGATTCCTGGAGAAGTGCGAGGTCAGCAGCTCCCTCCCCTACCAAAGCAGAGACAACAGTGTGGCCAGGAAAGACCTGGATGCTTGAAGTTGCTGGGGGGAATAAAGATGAAGTGGGAGACACACAGAGGCGGTGCGCACCCACTGGGACTGTGGACACCTGCTTGGTCATTACCAGAGAAATTGGAGAGCCAGGTGATACCTGGAGAAGGGAGAAGAGTTGGGCTGTGTGGGACCCTGACCTGGATAGTCTCCAGTCTGGTTAGAAAGTTGGGCTGTGTGAAAAGCCAGGTGCTTGTTAAGAATGGTGGGCTTAAAGGCTCTCAGCCGATATTTAAGGAACTCTCATGCAGCAGCTGGACTTTGCCTTGGTTGGATTGGGCCCTGCAGCTGGTTTGCACTCTGGCTGGCTCACGAAGATGAAGGAGGCACACCACAAGGAACTTTCAGAGGGGAGCAACAGGGCTTCAGGACTTAGCAGTCCCCAGAGAGACATTTTAGTGGGGGAGGTAAACTGCCATGAAGAAATTCTGAGAGTACCCAGCACCCAGGCCAGCCAAGAGAGAGAAGAAGGTGTGTGAATCACCCCTAATTCATGTACTTCACTGGTGGCACAACTGGTGGATTAAAGGCACCAGGGCCCAGGAGCACATGAAACACCTGGGCTGGAGGCTGGGCAACTGTGAATATTGTGGCCCAGACCTGACCTCATCCTTACAAAACTATAGGAAGGGAGAAAAGCGAAGGGAGAAAGAAGGGGGATTTGCCTTCCCCCTGCCACTGAGCACAGCCCCCCTCTGCCTGCTACATCCAGGAAGACCAGCAGAATCCCCTTGGTGGGTTTAAAGTCAGCAGGAGGCTTTTATCCTTGTTTCCTTTTTTTCCCCCAAGTGAGACAATGAGACCTGGAGCTATGAAAGGTCCAGTAACAGAACCAAAGAGGGAGTGCAAGGCTAACCCCAACAACTGAGAAACTGAGACAAATTTCACTTTGCTATCCTATAAAATTTGCATTATATTGTTTATTTATATTATTATTTTTTCATTATTTTTACTTTTATTTTATTAGTAATTTTTTACTTATCTTCTTTCTGTTTAGTTTTCTTCATTTTGCTTGTTTAAGTGCATTGTTTGACTGGTTTTCCTTGTTCTCTCTTTCATATTGTATTTTATTTTCCCTTCTTGCACTTCACTCATGTTCCAATAACATAATACTTTTGGTTGTATAATTTCTATTCCCGTTATTCAGATCATATAGTTCCTGTCATATTATTGTTGTTCCAGTAGTGTTGTAAACAAATGTTCCATGTAATTGTAAATACTACACAACACCCCTCCCTGACCTTAGCCCATTTCACTATCTCCCTGAGCTTTATTACAGGGGTGGTTAACTCTATTCTCTCGCACACTACACCTACTTTCTATTCTTTCCTCTCACTATATCTCACCATCTAACCTCACACAAGTGCTCTGTTTTCTGGATTCAACTCACAAGCCTTCTCCCTCTAATAAGAGTCTTATCTCTTTTTCACCTTTCATAAAAAAGTGGCTAGTTGGATGAAATATCATGGCTAACACTATACTTATCCAGGATCTACTATCTCCTCTCTACTTGTTGGTACTTTAAATCCCATAGAATACTCTCCCACTGTCTTAATCCATTTTGCCTTTCCCCTGCCACTGATCACATACAAGATTATGTGGGAGCTGTGAATATCAATACATCTTTGGAGAAAAGAACCCACCAACAGTGAAAAACCCAAGTACAACAAGAGAGCCCACACAAACAGAAGAAATGGCAACCTGAGAGCATCCAGACAAACAGATCAAAGAGACCACACCACTGAATCCCATAGAATTTCTACTATAGAAGTTCACCCTACAAAGACAGCTAGCAAAGTGGAACATCAGGAACCACAGAAATGAACAAAAAAGAGACAGCTAAAATGGGCAGTCAAAAACAGAAGCTACAATCAAAAGGAATGGAAGACTCCCCACTAAAAAGCTAAATGAAATGGAGGTAAGCAAATTATCAGAAATAATTCAAAATAATGGTTATAAGGGTGCTGAAGGAACTCACAGACAACTACAGGGGACTAAGAACTACAATAGCATGAAAAAGGAAATAGAAACCATAAAAAAACAGGAATAAGTGAAAAATGTAATTTCTGAAATAAAAAAACACACTAGAAGGAATTACAAGCAGACTGGAGGAAGCAGAGGACCAAATTAGAGAGCTGGAAGAGAAGGTGGAAAGAAACACCTAGGCAGAGCAGCTATATGAAAAAAAAGACTTAAAAAATATGAAGACAGCTTAATGGAACTCCAAGATAACATGAAACAACAACAATCAAATTATAGGAATAACAGAAGGAGAAAAAAAGGAACTAGGGATAGAAGCCTTGTTTGAAAAAATGACAGAAAACTTTCCAAACCTGGATAAGGAAAAAAAAAAAAAAACCTCCCAAGATAAAGAAGCACAGAGAGTCCCAATCAAGATAAACCCAAAGAGGTCTACTCCTAGACATATCATAATTAAAAGGCCAAGTTTTACAGACAAAGAGAGCATCTTAAATGCAGTAAGGCAGAAACAAGGAGTAACATACAAAGGGGTTCCAATAAGGCTAGCAGCTGACTTCTCAACAGAAACACTTGAATCAAGGAGAGAAAAGCAAGGAATATTCTAAGTAATGAAAAACAAAGGCCTGTGATCAACACAACTGTACCCAATGAGGCTCTCAATTAAAATGGAAGGCAAAGTAAGAGTTTCCCAGACAAAAGAAGGCTGAAAGAATACATCTCCACCAAACCAGGGCTACAAAATATGCTAAAGGGACTACTATAAGAAGATGAAGAAAAAGAGTGAGAGAGAGAGGACCACAGGTATAAAGGGATAAAAATTAATAAATACCTATCAATAATAACTTTAAATGTTAATGAATTAAATGCTCCAAACAAAAGACAGAGAGTAGCTGAATGGATGAGAAAACATGATCCACAGACATGCTGCCTACAAGAGACACACCTCAGAATGAAAGACTTACACAGACTGAAAGTGAAGGGTTGAAAAAATATATTTCTAGCAAATGGAAAGGAAAAAAAAACAGGGTAGCAACACTCATATCAGACTAAACAGACTTCATAACAAAGGCCATAAAAAGGTACCCAGAGGGATACTTCATAATACTCAAGGGAAGAATCAATCAAGAAGACATAAACATTATAAACATGTATGCACCCAACATAGTACCCAAATATATAAGGAAAATATTGGAAGACTTCAAGAAAGATATTAACAGCAACACAATAATAGTAGGGGATTTTAATACCGCACTGTCAAAAAAGGATAGATCTTCCAAACAAAGTATCAACAAAGATATTGTGGCATTGAACAATGTCCTAGATCAAATGGACTTAGCTGATATCACATAGAAGCAAAATGTGCATTCTTTTCAAGTGCACATGGAACATTTTTAAAGATAGATCACATGATAGGACACAAAGCCACCCTTAACAAATTTAAGAAAACTGAATTCATATAAAGCATTTTCTCTGAACACAAGGGGCTGAAACTAGAAACCAACATCAAGGAAAACACTCAAAAACACTCAAATTCATGGACATTGAATAGCATGCTAATAAACAATGAATGGGTTAAGAATGAGATCAAGGAAGAAATCAAAAAGTTTCTGGAAACAAGTGAAAATGGACACAAGACAATCCAAAACGTATGGGACACATGGAAGGCAGTCCTGAGAGGGAATTTTATAGAGATACAAGCTTATCTAAAAATGACAGAAACATTTCAAACAAACAACCTAACCCTACAACTATAAGAAGTGGAGGAACAAAAACAAAGATAGCCCAGAGCAAGTGGAAGCAGGCAAATAATCAGGATAAGAGCAGAATTAAATGACATAGAGACTAAAAGCATAATTCAAAGGATCACTAAATCCAGGAGATGTTTCTTTGAAAAGATAAACAAAATCAACAAGCCTTGATACAGAATAATCAAGAAAAAAAGAGAGAGGACCCCCAAAAACACAACAAAAAATGAAAGAGGAGAGATTACAACTGATACTACAGAAATACAAATCACTGTAAGAAATTACTATGAAGAACTGTATGCCAAGAAATTTGAAAACTTAGGTGAAATGGACACATTTCTAGAAAACCACAGTCTTCACAAAACTGAATGAAGAAGAAACAGAAAGCCTGAACAGACCAATAATAGCTGGTAAAATTGAAGCAGTAATCAAAAACCTTCCGGCATACAAAAGTCCTGGACCAGACAGTTTCACAGGAGAATTTTACAAAGCATTTACGGAAGACCTAACCCCTGTCCTTCACAGACTGTTCCAAAAAATCCAAGGAGATGGAAGATTCCCAAACTCTTTTTATTAAGCCAGCATCTTCTTATTTCCAAAACCAGATAAAGACACAATAAAGAAAGAAACCTTCAGGCCAATATCGCTGATAAACACAGATGCCAAAATCCTCAACAAAATATTGGCAAATTGTGTCCAAGAATACATTAAAAAGATCATATACCATAATCAAATGGGATCCATCCCAGGGATACAAGGATGTTTCAATATTCGCAAATCAGTAAATGTAATACATCACATAAACAAAATGAAAGACAAAAATCACATGATCATATCAATAGATGTGTAAAAAGCACTTTATAACGTTCAGCACCCATTTATGAAAAAAACACTCAGAAAAGTGGGAATAGAGGGAGAATTCCTCAACATAATAAAGGCCATATATGAGAGTCCTACAGCCAACATCATACTCAAAGTGCAAAAACTAAAAGCTTTTCCATTAAGATCAGTAACAAGACAAGGATGTCTGCTTTCACGCCTTCTATTCAACCTAGAATTGAAAATCCTAGCCACAGCAATCAGACAGGAAAAGGAAATAAAAGGCATCCAAATTGGAAAGGAAAAAGCAAAACTGTCACTGCAGATGACATGATAGTGTACATAGAAAATCCTATAGACTCCACCAGAAAACTACCTGACCTAAAAATGAATTTGGCAAAACAGCAGGACAAAAGTCAATATCCAGAAATCAAAGGCATTTTTATACACCAATAATGAAATAGCAGAAAGAGAAATCAGGAAAAAACCCCATTTGATATAGTAACAAGAAAAATAAAGTATCTAGGAATAAACCTAACCAAGGAGGTAAAAGACCTGTTCTTAGAAAACTACGCAACACTGAAGAAAGAAATTAAGGAAGATACAAACGCATGGAAGCATGTACCATGCTCATGGATTGGAAGAATTAACATCATCAGAATGTCCATACTACCCAAAGCAATGTACACATTCAAAGCAATACCTATTAAACTACCAATAACATATACCGCAGAAAGAGAACAAACATTTGAAAATTTCATATGGAGCCATAAATGACCCTGAATAGCCTTAGCAATTTTGAAAAATAAGAACAAAGTAGGAGAGATCACAAAACCTGGTATCAAACTGTATTACAAGGCCACATAATCAAAACAGCCTGGTACTGGCATAAGAACAGACACATTGACCAATGGAACAGAATAGAAAGCCCTGAAACAAACTGAAGTCTGTATGGTCACTTAATATTTGACAAAGGGGGCAGAAGCATAAAATGGAGTAAAAATAGCATCTTGAACAAATGGTGGTGGAAGATCTCGACAGCTACATGCAAGAAAATGAAACTCGATCACCAACTTACACCATACACAAAAATAAATTCAAGGTGGATAAAAGACTTAAGTATAAGTCATGACACCATATAAATCCTAGAGGAAAACATGGACAGGAAAACCTCAAATATTCCACACAGCTATATTTTCACTGATATGTCCCCTAGAGCAGGAGACATAAAGGAAAGAATAAACAAATGGGATCTCATCAAAATAAAAAGCTTCTGCACAGCTAAAGGAAACAGCATCAAAATGAAAAGAGAATGAACCATATGGGAAAACACATTTGCAAATGATAACCTCAGAGAAGGAGCTGATCTCCAAAATATGTAAAGAACTCAAATGACTCTACTCCAGGAAAACTAAAAACCCAATTAAAAAATGGGCAAAAGACATGAATAGACAATTCTCCAAGGAGGGCATACAAAGGGCCAAGAGACATATGAAAAGATGCTCAGCCTCACTAGTCATCAGAACAGTGCAAGTTAAAACAATAATGAGATACCACTTCACACCAGTAAGAATGGCCATCATAAACAAATCAAAAACAACAAATACTGGAGCAGATTTGGAGAAAAGGGAACCCTAGTGCACTGTTGGTAGGAATGCAGACTAGTGCAGCTACCATGGAAAACAGTATGGAATGTCCTTAGAAAACTAAAAATGGAACTGCCTTTTGACCCACTAATTCTGCTGCTAGGATTATACCCTAAGGTTCCTGAAACGTCAATTCAATAGGACCTATGCACCCCAATGTTCATAGCAGCACAATTTACAATAACGAAATGTTGGAAGCAACCTAAGTGCCCACCAGTAAATGAATAGATCAAAAAGTGTGGTACATTTACACAATGGAATACTATGCAACAGAAAAAAGGAGCTCCTACCCTTTGTGACAGCATGGATGAATCTGGAGAGCATTATGCTAAGTGAAATAAGCCAGGCGGTGAAAGACAAATACCATATGATCTAATCTGTAAGTGAAATCTAATCAACAAAATGAACAAGCAAGTAAAATATAACCAGAGACAGTGATATGAAGAACAATCTGACAGTAACCAGATGGGAGATGGGAGTGGATAATGGGGGAAAGAGGGAAGGGTTTTCAGGAACTACTATAAAGGACACATGGACAAAACCAAGGGGGGGGGTGGAAGCAAGGGAGGGAGGTGGGGATGGCTGTGGTGATGGGGGAGTGGTGGGAGATAAATACAGTTAACTATAATTCAATAACAATAAAATGATTTTGAAAAAAGAAAAAACTGACAGTAAACAGAAGGGAGGTGGGAGGGGATAACAAGGGGAAAAGAAGAAAAGTTTCAAGAACATGTATGAAGGACACATGGACCAAACCAAAGATGGGTAGGATTTCGGGTAGGAAGTGGGGATGGCTGAGGTGGGGATGTGGTTGGGGGAAAATGGATACAACTGTACTTGAACAACAATAAAAACATTTTAAAAATTCTTAAAATGGCAATTCTTGTTATGTATTTTCTACCACAGTTAAAAATATATGGGGACCCTGTATGGTATGGCTCAGTGGATTGAGTGCCAGTGTGTGAACTAAAGGGTCACTGTTTGGATTCCCAATCAGGCACATGCTTGGGTTGCCAGCCAGGTCCCCAGTGCGGGGTTATGCAAGAGGTAACCACACGTTTCTCTCTCTCTCTTTCTCCCTCCCTTCCTCTCTCTCTAAAATAAAAATATAAATAAATTTTAAATACACACACACACACACACACACACAGTCTCTTTCCCAATATATATACATATTGGGAAAGAGACAAAAGCACCTTTTTCTTCTAGAACCATGGCATGAAGGACAGTTGCCCCATATCAATCCATCACGCAGAGGAAACTTCATGAAAAAGTTAAAAACCATTGTTTTGCTACCATGACACAGCAATCCTCTCTTGAATACCAGTTATAAGGGTTACTGTAAATGAGAGAGTGATTTGTGACAAATTGTAAATGGGATATGATAAGAAAGTTTATGTAATCAATGCTCCTACAATTTGATTATATGTACATGTGGCTTTAGCCTTCAGTTAAGAAAATGAATCAACCAATTTTTTATTAATGGAAGTGTTTAATCTCTTTATTTCCTTCCTACAATGAATGTTCACAGGACTTGAGAAAATAAAACTTCCATAATAATTTGAAATGGGGGAAAATTATGACCTATAGCACTAAGCAGCAGGAAAAAAATAAGCCTTTGAGTTGGTCAGATTCATATCCTATCTCAATCCATAACCATATAACTCTGAGAAAATTATTTAACAATTTTGAGCCAGTTTTTTCACCCAAACAGTACAGAATTACAATGTCTGTCCCCAGATATAATGAATATTAAATGAAATAAAAATTTTAAAAATGATTAACAAATGTAGGCACTTGATAACATATGCCTGTTTGCTAATCTAGAAGCTTTGAACTTTTGAGTTGTTATATATAATTGCTTTATTTCAGATCAGAATACTTTTAGAGATCATCTAGTCCAGGGTGTCTCAATGTTGGTATTACTGTCACTCTGGGCCAAATCATTTTTGTGAAAGGCTGTTCTGTGCATTCTAGGATATTTAGCAGAACACTCAACCTCTACTAACTAGAAGTTGATAGCATTCCTCAGGTGTGACAACCAAAACTGTCTCTAGACATTGCCACATGTGTCTTGTAAGGCAAAAATACCTCTATTTTTAGGATGACTGAGCCCAATATCCTCATTTCAAAATGAGAAAGCAAAGGCCCAGAGAGCTTATAGGAAATAAGACTGGGGAAGCTAAAATTTAAAAGATATAATTCTGCATTCAGATGGATTTGAACCACAAAAAAAATTCCATTAGTCTGGGGGACACATTAGTCTTAGCAGAGGAAGGTCTTTAAGTAAGTGAAATACAAATGTGAGTAGTAATAATTCACATTCTATGCACTGGAGCATTACTAAAATCCCCTATATTGATATAAAAAATATGCAATTCAGCTTGTACCAGAATGCCAACCTTTCATGATATAAAAAGCAAACAGGATTCACTTGTAAGAAGCTCACTTTTTAGAGACCCCTGTTAGATTGTACCTACTCCAAATAGTTATATTATTATGCTAGAGTAAAATATCAATGCCTTTCAATTCTGTATTGAAAAAATGCAATTGAGTGTAAAATCTAAGTTATTGTAATTAAAACTTTCTTTTAATTAATACTGGTAAACAACACCAATTTAATATTAGATATATTTTTGCGACAAAAGAATAACATATGGTTTGAGTCAGAAAAAAACAATGAAACTCTGTCCCTACAATTTAGTTCATTCTCTATGAATACAATTAAAAGCTATACAAGATCTCTGAGGAAGGAACCAGAAGATTATCATATCTCCTCAGTTCTAGGTAAGAGAACTTTCTCTGTTCACACCAATTAAATGTTCTTTCAGTTACCCTGCTAAAAAGTTTAAGCTTATTTAAATTAGGTGACTCTATATATAATTGTCTATATTTAATAAGTTGAATATTACTTGCATTTGTTAAATGACAATTAGATTTAGTTGTACAAAACCCAAATTTCTTCCTTAAGACAACTCATCAGATGTTTACAGCAAAAATAGCTATTACTTGTTTTAAACTTCTTGAAACAAACAAACAAAAAACCTAACATTGTAAAGAACTCTGCATATCCTATTTTACTATAGTGATGAAAGTGGAGCAAAACTCAGAAGGGCTGGCTGCAATACTATAATCATAAATCCCATTCTTAGTCACAGATTTAAAATCAGACATTAAGAAATATAAGAAATAATCACATTAATTCTGCACAGAGCATATGTGCTACATAGTCTCCTTGATTACACCTTTATAGAGATAACCTCCCTGAAACATTTTAGAAGAAAAAGGATTTTTGTAAGTAGCTGAATTGATCTTTGCAATCTTTTTATACCATCACAGTCTTAGGAAAAAATGAGCAGAGTTCAACACTAAGTTATAGGAAACTGGGGACCTGCCTGAGCTATCCTTGCCAAGAAGTTTTAACTTTCTTTTTCCCCTAAAGGTCTTGTCTCCTACCTTAACTCATAAACTAAGCTCCAGCAAAACCATTTGCAGATAATTCTTGAAAGAGTCTGACATTTCCTGTCTCAGGACCAATGCTCATTCCTACAGCCATTTCTAATCTCTGTCCATCAGAACCATTCCCATGCTTCCAAGTCCTTCATAAATGCCATCTCTTCTAGGTTTTCCTGTTTCCTGAAAGGGAAATGCTCTCCTGCTCTTCTTGAGTGAGCATCAGATACTTTGTCCACCCCATCCCTGCACCTTTAGCTCCCCATTATGAATCCTCATAGCTATAATGCTATCTAGTAACCTTACTTTCTCAGGTTATAAAATTAGTACCTGACTTATGAGTTTGGCTATTTTGAGGCAGAATATTACAATAAAAAGTTATAAAGGTTTTCCCATGGCATATCAAAAGTTACAAAATACAATGAAATTATCAAAATTAATTGGGAGTACTGTTTATATGTTTAATGTTTACTAAGTCTTTGAACTTTATAATCATAATCACTCTGTGGCTTGCTAGCTGAGCAGACTTGCTTGTGAAGTTAAAAACTGAGTTCAGTTCCAGACAAGACAGAGGTGTAGGTGGACACACTGTGACTCCTTGTACAACCAAAAGAAGGACAACAAATTTAAAAACAAAAAACAACCAGAACTGACAGAAAATTGAACTGTGTGGAAATCCGACAACCAAGGAGTTAAAGAAGAAACATTCATCCAGACCAGTAGGAGGGACAGAGACAGGTAACCTGGCGGAGAGGACTTGCAGCAAGACAACGGCTGCCGCTGGCAGACCCTGCGAGGTGGTGGATTGCAGACTGGGTGGTCCCACATTTGCATGCAGATAAATCAGGAGGAACAACTGGGGAGCGAGACAGACCAAGCAACTCAGATTTCTAGCATGGGGAAATAAAGCCTCAAACCTCTGATTGCAAACACCTGTGGGGGTTGACGCACCAGTGGGAGACACAGCCTCACAGGAGAGTTTGTTGGAGAGACCCACAGGGTCCTAGAATGAACAGAAGCCCACCCACCCAGGAATCAGCACCAGAAGGTCCCAATCTGATTGTGGGTAATGGGGAAAGTGACTGAAAACCATCAGAGAACAGAGCAAGCGCCATTGTTCCCTCTTGGGCCCCTCCCCCATATACAGTGTCACAACACAGCAATGTCTGTTGCCCCGCCCAGGTGAACTCCTAAGGCTCCACCCCTTACTACATAACAGGCACTCCCAGAGAAAAAAATGGCCCAAATGAAAGAACAGATCAAAGCTTCAGAAAAAATACAACTAAGCAATGAAGAGATGGCCAACCTATCCAATGTACAGTTCAAAACACTGGTAATCAGGATGTTCACAGAATTGGTTAAATATGGTAGCAAATTACATGAAAAAATGAAGGCTATGCTAAGTGAAATGAAGGAAAATGTACAGGGAACCAATAGTGACAGGAAGGAAACCAGGACTCAAATCAACAGTGTGGACCAGAAAGAAGAAAGAAACATTCAACCAGAACAGAAGGAAGAAACAAGAATTAAAAAAAAGAGAGAGGCTTAGGAATCTCCTGGATATCTTTAAAATGTTCCAACATCCAAATTATAGGGGTACCAGAAGGAGAAGAGGGAGAGCAATAAATTAAAAACATATTTGAACAAATAATGAAGAAGTTCCCAATCTGGCAAAGGAAATAGACTTCCAGGAAGTCCAGAAAGCTCAGAGAGTCCCAAAGAAATTGGACCCAAGGAGGAACACACCAAGGCACATCATCATTAAGTTACCCAAGATTAAAGATAAGGAGAGAATCTTAAAAGCAGCAAAAGAAAAGGAGACAGTTACCTACAAAGGAGTGCCCATAAGACTGTCTGTCAGCTGATTTCTCAAAAGAAACTTTACAGGAAAGAAGGGGCTGGAAAGAAGTATTCAAAGTCATGAAAGGCAAGGACCTATATCCAAGATTACTTTATCCAACAAAGCTATCATTTAGAATGGAAGGGCAGATAAAGTGCTTTCCAGATAAGGTCAAGTTAAAAGAGTTCATCATCACCAAGCCCTTATTACATAAAATGTTAAAGGAAATCTAAGAAAAAGAAGAGAAAAATATGAACAGTAAAAGGACAACACACTCAGTTATTAGAAACTGAACCTAAAACAAAAACAGAAATGAAGCAAAGAACTAGAACAGGAACAGAATCACAGAAATGGAGATCACAAGGAGGGTTATCAGCAGGGAAGTGGGTGGGGAGTGGGGGAAAAGGTACAGGGAATAAGTAGAATAAATAGTAGGTAGAAGATAGACGGGGGAGGTTAAGAATAGTATAGGAATTGGAGAAGCCAAAGAATTTATATGCATGACCCATGGACATGAACTAAAGGGGGGGAATGTGGGTGGGAGGGGGTGCACAGGGTGGAGTGAAATAAAGGGGGAGGAATGGGACAACTGTAATAGCATAATCAATAAAATATATTTTAAAAAAACTGAGTTCAAATTCTGTTTAAATCCATTAATTTACTTGATCCCATTGCAGCTCCTTTGCATGAGAAAGCTACTATGCCCTTCATTCCAAAAGGTTAATAAATGTGAATGAATCTGCTAAACTGGTTTCAGGTAGCAGGCCCTAACAGATAAGTGATGGATACAGTAAGGGGCATGCGTAGTCAATATTTTCACATACTGACACCTAATAAAGGCAGAGGATCAGAAAGTAACAAATGGTTATTAACCTTTCTGCAGACATTCCCTACACTGCCAAATGCAGAGAATTAAAAATTACTTCTAACAACTTGCTATTCTTTTTAGATACCAACATTAGATTTACAATATAATGTTTTTCAGTGTGCTTATAGAATATAAAACACCATGGGAAGAGTAAAGACTTATAATAAAAAAAATGGAACAGTCCTGATAATTTAGGAGTCTGAATAGTTATATTTAAAACTGCACCTCCCCAATGATCTTATTTATTCATTTTATAATTTTACTATCAAGCACTACTTTGAGCTCTTTAATATAACTGTGTCTAATTCATAAGTATATCCTCAGCTCTCAGCACAGTGTGTGGCACACACACACCTGTGCTCAATAAATGATTCCTGAATAAATAAAGGGAGGTTTATTAACTAAATTTCTTATGGTAAACCTGAAATTTGACTGAATAATATGGAGACAAAGGAAAGCCTTGTTAGGTGATTGCTAGGCAAATGGATTATTAATTAAATAAAAGCCAGAATGCCCTCCAATCTAAACCAGAAACCATTTAATAATGTATTTTTCTTAAAGAGGTAAACAAGAGGTGTTTTGTATATTTTTGTTTTGATTTTTGCTATGATTACACTGGGGACTTCAATACGGGGGGGGGGGATTCATTTCTGAGCCACTGAATATTTTTTTTTTAAACTTCACTGAATGAAATAAGAAGTGCCCTACAAAATCGCAATACTTCCTTTACCATGAATCCTGGGTGTCTTTTCATACATCTGGTCATGAGGCACTTCTTTTGCTTGTTGTTTTTGTTTTAAGGCTAGTTGCTGGATTTCCAATTTGTAACTTGTGAAAGCTTCTAATCTTCCCTGCTTTTCAACTTCTAATCTCTACTGACATTTGCTCATTACCAACCTAAGACAGATAAGATCCTCAGGAATGTTAGCTATCCTTGAAAATGAATCACCCAATGCATAGCAAGCCACTTTTAATGGTCCTATTTGCATAAGACTTGTAATAATTGGAATCTGACAATTCTCTGCCACCTTTTAGAGAATTTCCTAACTAGGACTTAAACAAAGAAAAGATATTGGCACACCACCAAGCAATATTTTTCTCTCTTATCTTTTATCCACTACCACACACAGCACCCATTTATGACCTTTACAAACATTTAAACAAAAATATTTTGAGACCGAATAGTGCTTTAGGCAGTGTACTATACCAAATATTTATCATTTGTTAAGCGAAAAGGTAAGAGAGTTTTGTCTGGTCTGAACAGTTAATGAAAGATATTTACCTAAAATGAAATGTTAGTTTTATGTAGCAATTATATCTGTTTTTTCATGTTCTAGCACGTTGTCTCAACACTAATAACACAGATTTTATTACTCACTGAATATTACATGATAAGTATTTGGGCAAGGTGTCTTATGGATTATAAATCACTGTTCTAGTGCACAGCCATGGAAATGTCATTGAAAGAATATTAATGCAGAACTGCAAAATCATGGTTTATAGGTTCAGATCTGAAATCAACCTCGGAATCTGGCTAGTCCAAAATCTCTGTTTCACACGTGTCAAAACCCAAATCCCAAAGGAAGCTTGGCATCTGTTTACAAAATTTAACAACAGAACCTAAGTTCACTGCACCAGGCTCATACACTGGGGCTCTCCTCATTTTACCAGCCTACAATAGTACAGGCAGGGTATTAATGCAAGTTTATGGATTTTTATCTCTTAAAGCTGTTAATACTTACATATATTAAAAGATACTGCAACCAAGCCAGGCAAAAAGCCATTTTCTCTATGAAATACTAGTCTTAAACCTTACTACGAAAAGGCCACAGCAGCCAAACTGAATTGTGATCTTGACCACCTAGAACACTGTTCTCAATTCCTTGCTGGTTACAGACAGAAAGTTTGGTATACTAACAAAAAAAAAAAAAAAACAGATTTCATATTTTCATCCCAGAACAACTGTACAAATCCAGGCTGACTGAAGACATTAAACAGAGGATTTCAAAGGTTGCCTTCAGTAATTGAGTTAATTTTGAAAATCATCATATTACACTGTATTTCTAATTTCCATATTAGTAAGTAGCATTTATGTAATGTGCCCATGACAAATTTCAAAAGGCATTTTTTTTTACTGCTTTGCCTTTCTTCCAAAGTGAAAGGTGTGAAAGGATATGGAAGAGCACCCAAGGATATATCATTTAAGAATGTGTAGAGAAAAATCATTTTATGGGGCCATTTTAATGAGGTGTCCTACTAAGAAAAAGGAACTTATATTATTCTACTTTATTTTGGAATCCATGGCCTTTCACTTTGGAGACAAGTTAGCAACATAAGGTAACACAGCAAATATTGTAAATTAATATGAAATTGACGATGGCAAAATGCTTTAGAGATCTCCAGTGGAATTGGTTTCAACCATCTAAGAAGTATTTCCAAATATGCTTTAAAATACAATGGCAAATTTTAGTTTGCTATTAGTAGGCTGTTTACAAGTATATAGTACTTTGTGTGAACTAAATACCACTTAGACTGAAAGTCAAGAAATATATTTTTCTGTTACGAGTAATATGTGTTGTAGATACAACAGCACTTATTAAAACCAAAACCACCTTAAAGATGTACCCCAAAACCTTGCTGTACAAGGTTTCTCCCTCAAAGAGCCAAAGAAAACTCTCCAAAGTGGTTGTTCAAATCGGTGCTTCCTCCAGTCTCTTCCTCTCTTCTTTCCTCAATACTAACTCCCTCCTCCACCAGACCCTACGATTTTAAAATCCAACGGATCTTACTTGAAAGCTCAAGTATACACTTTAACACCCCCAAATTCCTAACTTCATCTCTTCTTAAATATTCTTCTGCAAGTTTCTACACTGCAGGATGCTGAATTTCACCAAAGGGGGGTTTCTCCCTCTGATTTCTTTGGCCTTTTCTCTTTCAATCTCTGTCTCCTTTCCTCGCCAGTATCTCTTCCCTTTCCTTGACCCTCCCTAGTTCCACAGCACTTCTAGCTTGTCTTCTATCTTGATCAAATCACACCTCAGCTTCCTAGAGCATACTAAGGTGCTTTGGCTGGGAGAGAGATTGGTTTTTTTTTTTGTTTTTTTCTTTTTCTCCATCAAACTCCTGCCTTGAGAATACCTGCGATTCCTTTTCCTGGGAGCCCCCTTCCTTTTCGGGGGAGGGTAGAAGTAGAGAAGACTCTCTCTGCTTCAGTCCATCTTGTGCACTTAGGCTACAACTGCGGGGCGGGGCGGGGCGAGATTGGCCTTTACTGCGCCACAGCAGGTGGGGGGTGGGGCGGCGGCGAACCGCGCCCATTCCGATCTCTGACCGGCAGAAGAGAGGCAGCGAAGGACCTGGGGTCGCCCCCATACCCCGGGACAGGAACTCACCTTCTCTGAGGCAAGGGCGAGTGTCTACTTTAAAACTACTGCCCCCCCTCCCCGCCGCCGCCATAGTGGAGCCGCCAGAGCCGCCGCCGCCGTCGCCACAGCCACGGGCTGGCGAGCTGGCAGGGGTGGAGGTGGCGGAGGAGGCAGGCTCAATCACTGCCGCTACCGCCGCCGCCGCCGCCGCCGCCGCCGCCGCCGCCGCCGCCGCCGCCGCGCAGGCGGTGTAGGAGGAGGAGGAGGGGGCGACAGAGACGGTAACTGCCTGAGGGGAAGACTCTGCCGCCAGCGGTGTGAGCGTGTTCAGCGCCGCCGCCATCGCAGCGAGGCGCGGACAATTGCACTTGCGCCTCTCTCCAGTTAAACCCCAAGCACCGCCTCCCATTTAGCCCCGCCCCCTTCACCCCTCCAGCTCCCGCATCAGCTCCAGTCCCGTTCTCGCTCCTCTCCGCCAATAAGAACGCTTTAGACCCGCGGGCCGCCTAGCCCTTACCCCCGCAATTTGGCATCACCAGTCTCCCTTCTGAGGGCAAGTAAAGATGGCCAAGGGCAAAGGGCGAAAAGTGCGAGACGTAAAAGCACGTGGGCCTCACAGAGTGAGGCTCTTCCTTTGGAAGAACTCATCTAAAACCAGTTCAAAGGGGAAAAAATGTCAGGAAAAACCAATTGATTCCACTTCCAAAGTATCTCTAAAATATTTCTCCTGTCTTTCTTATAGCTTTTAGTACAAAGTACAGAAATAAACATCATCCTTGGTTATGACTCATGACATATTTTCATCATGTCCCCATAAACAGTTACTTGACTATCAAACTGCTCATCTAAATTAAAAACCTGTGAATTCAGTACCCAACCAAAGAACTAGAATAATGCTGATAATAAAATCTACTCACCATCTTTTTCTCAACTTCCCTCCCAGAGAAACCAATATCTTCATTTATATTTATTATTCCCATGTTCTTTTTTTCATAGATTATCACATACATGCATGCCTAAACAATATTGTTTAGTTTTGATTGTTTTCAAATTTCACAAAAATTTGTGTCTTTTGTGGGTAGCATTTTGGGACTTATTTCTCTCATTAAATATCTTGTTCCTAAGATTTATCCATGTAGCTGTAGTTCATTCATTGTCAATGCTGTACAATATTTCATCCATTTCCTCTTGATGGACATGTGTCCTGGTGCATCTGTGCAAAAGTGTCTTTTAAGTATGCCCTTCTTTCCAGACTCATTTTCATTGCCCTATTTCAAGTCCTTATCTCTTTTCAGAACTATGACATCTGTCCCACTGGTCTTTTTTCCTCTGACCCCAGTCCTTCCAATGTATTTCAGTATTGCTGTCACTTATCACTAGTTTCCCATTGCTTTTCAGATACCAAGGTCATGGCTTTGTATTATTACACCCCTAATCTCATCCTCTTATGCTGCTCCTACCATAATCACTCATTTGCTTTATGATTCAGCAATTTAAATCTTCTTATAGATCCTTATGAAAATTATGGTTTTTTCATGATGTAATGTAAATGTATTTGTTTCACTTCTTGAGATACCCATTTCCTCACATTAGGCACCTTACCTAGCAAAGCCCTCTACCCCCTTGAAACTCAGATAATGCATCACTTCTTCCAGGTAACCTCTATCTCTACTTAGACTTAATTCCACCCTATGTCTGTGCTACAACTATACCTTATGCATATGTGTATTGTGTATCTCTCTTCTCAATAACCTGGTACCATTTTAAGACAAAAGACAGCTTGTTTTATTTTTGAAACTCTATTATCCAGAACAGTGAAGTTCTAGGGCAAAGTTCTCAAACCAGTGGATATTAGGCCTAGGTCCCTAAGTCCCTAGATCTGGCCCACATATGTGTTTTGTTTAACTGCATAATTGTTTATTTGCTTCTTTGCAAATGTTTGAAAGGGGCATTTCATGCAAAAAAAGTCCCTTAAAAGTATTTGTAGATCGGCAGTAGTGTCTGAGCCCTAGACCTGAGTAGCAAATTCAGAGACTTGAGTGTTGGGCTCTTAAGAACATATCTTTAGGTTGATTTTGTAGTTCAGTAATTTGCTCAATATTATCTGAGTCATTGGGGTTGTTTCTCTTATCTTCTATCATGTCCTTTTGTAACTTAGTGTAACATTTCTCATCAAAGAAATTTCAGGATAGGTCATGCACAAGAAATATTCCATTGAAATAGCCAGTGGGACAAGGTAAGCATAAAAAGAAAGTGTAATTTCTTCTAATATGGGGGTAGGGATCTTTCAAAAGGATTGTTCCTCAAAATATGAATTGTTGGGAACAAGAAAATTAAGAACTAAATGTGACCTTAGTAAACAGGAACCGCATTGTAGCTAAAAGGAACTAACAAGGGAGACAGAACGCAGGATGTAGTTGAGCAAACGTCCTGTGTCGTGCAGATGTTCTCCCCTGGGTATGCTAGATAAGCAATGCTTTGTTTAGTTTTAAAAATTTGAATTTTACCCTGTTCCCGCGCGTGGTCTCTGTAAGCAAATAGCTAACTGCCACGTCAGCTTCTGTGAAATGCTTGCTTGCTCGCGCCAAAACCCCTATATAAGGACTTAGCTGTAAGTGCTTGGCGCGACTCTTATCTGCAGCCCTTGTGGGTACCGTGTCTCCGGACACTTTGAGAGTTCACCCCTGCGCAGGTTAAACTTGGCCAATAAAGCAACATCTTTGATACCCTGAAAGTCTCCGATATTTGTTCTCGTGTTTGTTGGATGCAACATTGGATGTTGGATGCAACATGAATCACAGTCCACTTGTAAAAGAATATTCAATCAGAATATCTGAGGAGTGTGGGAATTGATGTTATAGAAGTGTATTTTTATTGACATGAAAAGTTGTCATACATATACATTTTTATGGAAAGGAGGTTATATGGAATTTTACATAAATTATGTCTGTGCATGCCTAACATATTTATCTCAGTATATTCTCATTTTTGTTCCTTGCTCCCCACCTGCATTACATAGTAACAGAATATTTTTTATCAGCCTAGAGAGGATCTCAAGGGGACATCCTGCCAAGTGATTTAGCATCCAGATCTCTGCCAGAATCACTTTAAATGTTCCCTATGCTACATAAACATCCAGAAAGTTCTCATTGTTTGAGAACTATAGGAAATAGCTTTCCATAACCTAAGGTTATCTTCTATGATTGGTTAAGGGAAGAACACAATTAAGTACTGGTCACTTAATCACCCAATGGAGTTTGGAGTCAGGAAACAATTTCAGCACCACAATTCCTTTGGTTTCATGTACACCCCGACTTCTGGATTTTCATTTTTATGTTATTCATCCTCTTTACATGACTGTGCAGCTCTTGCTTTAAGAGATATAAGCTGTTATTTTTGTCCTATCTTGGATTGTTCTTTCTGCTAGAGACTGTTATCTGCATTCAAGTGACAATGAAGTTAAGTAAAAGTAATTGCACAAATA
Source organism: Phyllostomus discolor (assembly GCF_004126475.2). NCBI lineage: Eukaryota > Metazoa > Chordata > Mammalia > Chiroptera > Phyllostomidae > Phyllostomus > Phyllostomus discolor. The sequence goes on along the minus strand of NC_050198.1, from coordinate 59,017,769 downwards.
GTGTCTAGTAGAATATTTTTTAAAAATGTAGAACTAATCTTTCAGCTAATAAGTATTTTCTGGATGCAAATAATATCAGAAAATATCACTATAGCCATTTTTTATTATTGCTAAAGGGTGTATTTCACATGGTGTTTTAAAAATACTTAGGACAGCCCTGGTTGGTGTGACTCAGTGAATTGAGTGCTGGCTTGAGAACCAAAGGGTCACTAGTTCAGTCTCCAATCTGGGGCAAATGCCTGGGTTGTAGGCCAGGTCCCTGGTGGGAGGCATGCAGAGGCAACCACACATTGATGTTTCTCTCCCTCTCTTTCTCCCACCCTTCCCCTCTCTAAAAATAAATAAATAAAATCTTTAAAAAATACTTAGTACAGTTATAGAATGCAAGATTTTATGCTATAATAGGGGTCTATTAGCTTCATAATATCTGGTATGTTGTGTGTGTTTGTGTGTGTATACTGGATAGCCCAGATCCAGGCTTTGAGCTCTTCAACAGAGCCACTCACCACAAGTTTTTCTTCAATTTTTTTCTTTTAAAATAGCTTTGTTCTATGTTAGTTTTGGTCCTCAGAAGACATCAGAACAGAGGTTCTGGTCAAGGAAATTGTCACCAAGACAAATCTCTGGCAGACATTTTGGATACAAACTCCAGAATGAAGACAACTATGGATCTGATGGGAAGTTTGATCCTTTGAGATGTTAACTTGCTGCAGGAAAACAGGGTAAAGATGAAGGCCATTTAGAGAACTGTCAGCTGCCCAGGATATGAAGGCAAGAGGGGGGAAGACAAGAAATCAATGGACATGTTGGTTAACTGTCCTGCCTGTGCCTGTTCCCAATGCAGAAGAGATGAATGAGAAAGGGGAACAGGTGTATGTCAACAAAAAGACAGTCAAGCTGATGAGAAGCCTCACCCACAATCTTGAGACATTCCAGGAAGAGAAGGGGAGTCTGCTAATGAACATCAATCTCAATAACGCCCTGGGAGAAGAGATGGAGGCTTTGATTAGTGAGATCTGCAAGCCCAATGAGTTTGACAAGTACAAAATGTTCATTGGGGACCTGGGCAAGCTGATAAACCTGCTGTTCTCTCTGTTGGGGCACCTAGCCCAATGAAAAATGTCCTTAGTGGCCTTGGTGAAATGCCAGTAATAAAGAAAGAAGCTCTCTCAACAAGAAGAAGAATGTCCTGGCAAGGCAGCATTAGGATGCCCAGGAGCTCAAGGAGAACTTGGACCAAAGGGAATGCTTGCTACTGGATTTATGGCCCATTAACTTTAAGAGGAACAACTCCAGGTTACCAGCATTTCATGTAAATGAAGTCAACACACCTCATTGAGTAGCAAAAGGTGGACAAAATCAAATGTGTTCAGAGGCAAGTCAAGTGTCTGCTAGAGAGTCTTCCCTCAGATTTCATTCCCAAGACTGGGGCCCTGGCTCTGCCTCCAGTCTTCACCAGGGAAATAACTCATCTTAGGGGATGTACTTTCACTGGTATTGTCCAACATTAGCCTCTCTATTTTAACCTCTTCTAAAATGCCAAACCAAAAGGCCACCCATTTCACCCAAGAGAGGGACATCCACACAAAATAAACAAATGGAGACTGACCTAAAGAGGAGAGACTTAACCTAGGACAGGCAGAAACCACCTCGAAACCAGCAGAAAGGGCAAGGACACAAAAAGGGCCAGCACTACTTCCATGGGCAGGGGGCCGAGGTTGTCACATGGCTGTGGGAGCTTCCCCTGGAGAGGAGTGAAGCCTGGACCTCAGACTGGGCTCTAAAGCACAGAGCACCAGTGCTGGGATCACCCACCTATGCAGCATACAGTGGTGAAAGACTAGGTTTTTTGCCCATTGGAGAAAGATGGGGCCCACTGTAGACAAAGCCACTTTTTTCTTCTTTTTTCCTTGTTTTTGTTCTAAGGGGACAATGCAAAGGTTTTGCATTCCCAGCCACTGACCTTGGGCTTGAGCAAAGGGAGGGCTGCACAGTCTACAGTCATGTGAGGAGAGTTTTGAGTGGGAGGCTTGGGGGTGAGATGGTGGGGAATGGATGATGGGCTTCTGGGGCTAGGATATAAGACCATACAGCAGCAGACATTTTTCTGGAGAATACAGGTCCCTCCCAGGGGAAAATGATTACCCCATCCTGTGGGCTACCATTCACCCCACTGGAAGCCTCTTAACCCCATTTTCTGGAATCCTACTTGCCTCAAACTCTGGAATTCTCCTCACCCCACCCTGCATCCCTGTTTTTTTTTTCTTTTTTATATTTTAATTTTTTTCATTCTCTCTTACTTTGCCCCAACCTTTATCTTATCCCCTGCTGAGGAGACAGTAGCATAGGGGACTCACAGGTGTTAGAGACTAGCTTTAAGGCATGGCCATTTCATATACTTTCCCAGGAACCAGACTGGTGCTTTCCCCTCACAGGAGAGCCTAGGAACACCCTCCTGGTTTCTGGCAGACTGAAACTCTGGGCTCTGGATGCCCTACCCACTATCAAGCTAGGGGTTTCATCCTGCCTAGTTCAGGGAAATAATCTGGCACAGACTAAGTCATGTGGTACAAACACAGGGGAATACACCCACCATTCCTTTAAGTGTGAATGGCATCACCCACAGGAGATCAGGGATCCCATCCTCCTGATTCCACCAAAAGCCCTCTCAGAAACAGATAGGTCAGTGGCTAGAATATGATTAACAGTAGGACTGCAGGTAGAGGCAGGTGGAGGTGGTTTCAACTGTGCCTTTGGTCATTAGTTGACCTACCCCTGGACCCTGTGTTGATAAAAAGCCAGCCTTGTAAAGCAGTGAGACCCATCCCAGAAGCACCCAACCCTGAAAGGGACAGCCACAAACTGTGATCACTTATAGCTTTGAACAGAATGCCTAGAGCTACACTGGACAACATCTGACATTGACTTGCACCAGCTTCAGACAACATGAGAGTTGTATCCAAGGGTGAACCCAGTAGGCAGGCACTAAATTCTGCTGAGATGAATTATACACTATTCTTTTTCATTATTTTTCTTTTGCATAGCTTTTTAAATTCTTTTCTTCCTCAATATTTATCTTTATTTTTGTCTTTTAAATCTCATATTTTACTGTTCCTGATTGTTACTTTATTTTGCATTCTTCCTTCCTTTACTTATTTTTTTAATTGTATTTTTTCCTTTTCTTTGCTCTTTTGTGATTTCCAGATTCAATTCTTTACTCTTATTGTATCTCCTGCTTCTATCATTGCATAATCATTTTTCTTTCCTATGGTTTTATTGTATTCTTGTTTTTCTTATAATATTCTATTTCTTTTTCCACTTTCATTATTATTTGCTCTTTTATCATTGAGTTTGCTTTTGTTGGAGGGGTTTGCTTGTGTGGGTTTTTTTCTGTCTTATTTTGCTTTGTTCTGTCAGCACTGGTACAACAGCATACAGGACGTGGTAGGGGTTGAGCCTGTCAGTTAGCCAGCTGGAGCAGACAAATCACCAACGAATGGGACAACGACAATCAAGACCAAAATATAACAGAAAAGCCCAAATAAACCACAGAACGGGTATTCCTAGAGCATCCAGCTCAGAAGATCAATGAGACTGCAACACTGAGTCCAATAGGACTCCAGGCACATAAGGCCATGCCATGAGCACAGAGAGTCAAAGCAGATCTACCTAAAACATAGTAACAAACAAAAAGAGTCCGCTAAAATGGGGAGACAAAGAAACAACTTCCAAAGGAAAGAAAAGGAGGAATCCTCAGAAAAAAAGCCAATTGAAATTAAGGCAAGAAATTTATCAGATATAGAGTTTGAAGTAATGTTTATAAGGATGCTCAAGGAACTTAGTGGGAACTAAAGGAACTTAGTGGAAATTAACAACAGCATTGAAAGGACATAGAAAGCTTGAATAAGAACCAGTTGGAAATGAATAATGCAATATCTGAAATGAATACAATAGAAGAAATTAAAAGGAGGTGAGATGAAGCAGAGGAAAACAAGGTAGGAAAAATACCCAATCAGAGCAAAAAGAACAAGGATGGTTTAAGGGAACTTTGGGACAACATGAAACGTAATAATATCCACATCATAGGGATACCAGAAGGAGAACAAACTGAACAAAGGATAGAAAACTTGCTTGAAGAAATAATGACAGAAAAATTCCTTATCCTGGTGAAGGAAAAATTAACACAAGTTCAGGAAAGAGAGAGAACACAAATAAGAGGAATCCAAAAGGCCCACACTAAGACACATTATAATTAAAATGGCAAAGTTTAAAGTCAGAGAGTCTTAAAGGCAGCAAAAGAGAAACACACAGTAAACTACAAGGGAGATCCAATAAGACAGTGGGCTGCTTACTCAATACAAACACTTCAGGCCAGAAGGGATGGGCATGAAGTATTTAAAGTAATGGAAAGCAAGGGTCTGGGACCAATACTACTCTACCCAGAAAGGCTATCATTTATTTTTAATTTTTAATTTAATTTAATTTAATTTAATTTTTAAAATATTTTATTTATTTTATTTTTATCATTTTATATTAATGTTCAAGTACAACTGTCTCTGTGCTATCATTTAAAATTGAAGGTGAAATAAAGAGCTTCCAAGAGCAAAAAAAAAAAAAAAAGCTAAAGTGCTTAATTACACCAAACCAGCACTACAAGAGACATTAAAAGGACTGTTTTAAGAAGAAAAAGTAATAGAGAGAGGAACATAAGCATAAAAGAATGAAGTGACAATACACAAGTAATTATCAATAATACCCTTAAATATAAATGGACTAACTGCTCCAATCAAAAGACATAGGGTGGCTGAATGGATAAGAAAACATGACCTATACATGTTGTCTACAAGAGACACACCTCAGGAAAAAAAGAAAAGACCTACACAGGCTGAAAGTGAAGGGATGGAAAAAAATATTCCATGCAAATGGAGATTTTAAAAAAGCTAGGAGAGCAATACATGTATCTGACAAAATTGATTTCAAAATAAAGGTCATAGAAAGAGACAATAATAAAACTAAAGGGATCAATCCAAAGAAAGGATATAACCCTTATAAACATATATGTGCCAAATATAGGAGTGCCTAAATATATGAAGAAAATCTTGGTGGACTTTAAGGAAGAAGTCCACAGAAAGTTATTGTAGATTTTAACACCACACTATCACCATTGGATAAATCTTCTAGACAAAAAACCAACAAGGAAACAACCTTAAATGACACACTAGATCAAGTAATATCTACAGAACATTGGACCCCAAAATCATCAGAATACACATTCTTCTCCAGTGTCCACAGATCATTCTCAAAGATAGACCATATGGTTGGACATAAAAGAAGTCTTAAATTCAAGAAAATTGAAATCATATCAAGCATTTTCTCAGATTACAGTGGCATGAAACTAGAAATAAAACTCAGTAAAAAAAAAACCCTCAAAATCATTAAAATACATGGAGACTAAATAGTATGTTATTAAATAATGAATGGGTCATCAATGAGATCAAGGAAGAAATAAAAAAGTAGCTGGGAACAAATGAAAATGAACACACAACAACCCAAAACCTATGGAAAACAGAGAAAGTACTCCTGAGAGAAAAGTTTATAGCATTACAGGCATAAGTGAAGAAGATAGAAAGATCTCAAATAAACAACCTAACCCCACACTTAATAGAGCTAGAAAACCAATGAAAAATTCCAAATAGAGTAAAAGGAGGAAATAATCAAGATGAGAGAAGAAATAAATGAGAGACATTTAAAAAACTTTGAAAGATCAATGTATCCAGGAGATGGTTCTGTGAAAAGATAATAAAATTGATCAACCTTTGAACAGACATATCAAGAAAAAAAGAGTCAGGACCTAAATTAATAAAAGCAGAAATGAAAGAGGAAAAATAGCCCTGGCCGGCATAGCTCAGTGGATTGAGCGTGGGCTGCGAACCAAAGTGTCGCAGGATCGATTCCCAGTCAGGGTACATGCCTGGGTTGCAGGCCATGACCCCCAGCAACTACACATTGATGTTTCTCTCTCTCTCTCTCTATCTCCTTCCCTTCCCTCTCTAAAAATAAATAAGTAAAATCTTAAAAAAAAAGAAAGAGGAAAAATAACAATGGATGTCACAGAAATACAAAAGATTTTAATAAAATATGAACAACTATATGCCAACAAATTGGACCACATGAGAAAAATGGATAAATTTTTAGAAAAACACAATCATCAAAGATTGACTCAAGAAGCAGAAAACCTGAATAGATTGATAACAACTAATAAAATTGAATTAGCAATTAAAAAACTCCCAGCAAAAAGACCTGTACGAGATGACTTCACACACTAACTTTCCCAACCATTTAAAGAACACCTATGATTCTCAAAATTATTCCAAAATATTGAAGAAGATGGAAGCTTCCCAACCTCTTTTTATGAGGCTAGTATTATCCTAAGTCCAAAACCAGGCAAAGACACAACAAAGAAACAAAACTATAGGTCAATATCCCTGATGAACATCAATGCTAAAATACTCAACAAAATACAAGCAAAATGAATCCAGCAATACATTGAAAAGATCATACACAATGATCAAGTGGTATTTATCCCTGGGTGCAAGGTTGGTACAATATTCATAAATCAATAAATTTGATGCATCACACAAAATGAAATGTAAAAATTCACATGATCATATCATTAGATGCAGAAAATGGATTTGATAAAATCCAGCACCCATTTGTAATGAAAACTTTCAGCAAAATGGGAATAGAGGGATCATACATCAACATAATAAAGGGCATATACTAAAAACCTATAGCCAACATCATACTCAATGAGTAAAAACTAAAAGCATTTCCTCTAAGAGCAGAAAGAAGATGGGGATGTCTGCTTTCCTGATTCTTATTCGACATAGTACTGGAAGTCCTAGCCACAGTGATCAGACAAGAAAAGAAATAAAAGGAATTCATTTTGGAAAGGAGGAAGTAAAACTATCATTATTCCCAGATGACATGATTGGGTACATAGAAACCCCAATAGGCTCCACAAAAAAACAAACAAACAAACAAACAAAAAAAAACTACTAGATCTAATGAATAAATTTAGCAAAGTAGCAAAATACAAAATCAATACTCAGAAATCAATGGTATTTCTATACACCAAAAATGAACTGTCAAAAAGGAACTAAGAAAACAATCCCATTTACTACTGCAACAAAAATATGAAGTAAATAGAAATAAATTAGCCAAAGAGGTAAAATACCTGTATTTGGAAAACTATAGGACATTGAAGAATGAAATTGAGGAAGCCACAAATAAGTAGAAGAATATACAGTGCTCATGGATTGGAAGAATTAACATCATTAAAATGTCCACATTACCAGAAGCAATCTACAGATTCAACACAATTCTTACTAAAATACCAATGGCATATTCTGCAGATGTAGAACAAATACTTCAAAAATTTGTATGGAACCAGACTTCCAGCCAAGATGAAGATATAGGTAGATACACTTTGCTTTGATGCACAACCAAAAGAAAAACAAAAAATTCAAAAACAAAAAACAACCAGAACTGACAAAAATTGTACTGTATAGAAGCCCAACAATGAAAGAGTTAAAGAAGAAGCATTTATCCAGACTGGTGGGGGGGGGAACAGAGGCAAGAATCCGGGATGGAGAGGACACACAGCAAGACAGTGGCTGGAGGGCTAGGTGGGTGATGTAGAGGCTGGTGGCTCCACATTTGTGAGTGGAAAAACTGGGAGGAGCAACTTGGAAGGCAGACAGGCTATGCAACCTAGGGTTCTAGTATGGTAAAGGAAAGCCTCAAAACCTCTGGGGGTTACAGCAGCAGGAGAAACTCCCAGCTTCACAGGAGAGTTCATTGAGGAGAACCACGGAGTCCTAGAGCATACATAAATCAACCCACCCTGGAATAAGCGCTAGAATGGCCCAATTTGCTTGTGGATAGCAGGGAAAGAGACTGAAAACCAAGAGCCAAGGAGGCAGTATTGTTCCCTCTTTGACCTCTCCCACGCAGACAGTGCCACAACCCAGCAAAGACTGTTGCCCCACCCTGGAGAATACCTAAGGCTCCTCCCCTTTCAACATAACAGGTATACCTAGACAAACAAATATGGTCCAAATGAAAGAACAGATCAAAACTCTAGAAAAAAGAGCTAAGTTACAAAGAGATAGCCAACTTATCAAATGTAGAGTTCAAAACACTGGTAATCAGGATTCTCACAGAAATGGATGAGCATGGTTGCAAAATAGAGGAAAAAAAGTGAAGGCTATGCAAAGTGAAATAAAGGAAAATGTACAGGGAAACAACAGTGAAGGGAAGGATACTGGGACTCAAATCAATGATATGGAACAAAAGGAAGAAGTAAATATCCAACCAGAACAGAATGAAGAAACAAGAATTCCAAAAAATGAGGAGAAGCTTAGGAACCTCTGGGACAACTTTAAATGCTCCAACATACGAATCACAGGGGTGCCAAAAGGAGAAGAGGAAGAGCAGGAAATTGAAAACTTATTTTGAAGGAAAACAATGAAGGAAAAATCCCCCAATTTGGCAAAGGAAATAGACTTCCAGGAAGTCCAGGAAGCTCAGAGAGTCCCAAAGAAATTGGATCCAAGGAAAAACACATCAAGGCACATCATAATTAAGTTACCCAATATTAAAGATAAAGAGGGAATCTTCAAAGCAGCAAGAGGAAAGGAGACAGTTTCCTATGAAGGAGTGCCCCTAAGACTGTCAGCTGATTTCTCAAAAGAAACCTTGCAGGCAAGAAGGGGCTGGAAAGAAGTATTTGAAGTCATGAAAGGCAAGGACCTATATCCAAGATTACTCTATCTGGCAAAGCTATCATTTAGAATGGAAGGGCAGATAAAGTGTTTCCCAGATAAGGTCAAGTTAAGAGTTCATCATCACCAAGCCCTTAGTAAAAGAAATGTTAAAGGGACTTATCTGAGAAAAAGAAGATAAAAATCTATGAACACTAAAATGACAACAAACTGACAAAAGACAACTATCAACAACTGAACCTAAAGAAAACAAAAACAATGACCAACTAAGTAAACAAGTAGAACAGAAACAGAATCACAGAAATGGAGATTACATGGAAGGTTATCACTGGGGAGGGGAAGAGGGAGAATGGGGGAAAAGGTACAGGGAATAAACATAATTGGTAGGCATAAAAGACTAAAGGGGAGATTAAGAATAGTACAGGAAATGGAGAAGCCAAAGAACTTATATGTATGACCCATGGACATGAACTAAAGGTGAGGGAGTCCTGGTGATTGGGGGGCTGTAAGGTAGAGGGGAATAAAGGTCATAAAAAATGGAACAACTGCAATACCATAATCCATAAAATATACTTTATAAGAAAAACAAAAAAAATATATGGAACCAAAAAAGATCCCACATAACCTCAGTAGTCTTGAGACAGAAGAACAAATTTGGAGGGATGACATTACCTGTTATGAAACTGTATTACAAAACCAGTGTAATCAAAATAGTCTGGCATTGGCATAAGAATGGACACATCAACCAATGGAATGGAATAGAGACCCCAGAAATAAACCCATGTCTCTATGGTCAATTAATGTTTCACAAAGTAGTCAGGAGCATAAAATGGAGTAAAACAGTTTCTTCAATAAATGGTGTTGGGAGTACTGGACTAGTACTTGCAAAAGAAATGAAGCTAGACCACCAGCTTATACCATATAAGAATAAACTTAAATATAAGTTATGATACCATAAAATTCTAGAGAACAGACGCAGTAAAATTTCAGTTTTATGTAGCAATATTTTTGCTGATATATCTCCTAGGACAAGGGAAACAAAGGAAAAAAGAAACAAAAGGGACTACATCAAATTTAAAAACCTCTGTACAGCTAATGAAACCATCAGCAAATTGAAAATGGATCCCACTGTATGGGAGAACATATTTGCCAATGATATATTGGATAAAGGTTTAATCTCCAAAATATATAAAGAACTCATATGGCTCAACACCAGGCAGACAAACAAATTAAAAAATGAGCAAAGGACCTGAATAGACACTCCTCCAAAGAAAACAAATAGATGGCCCATAGACATATAAAAAATGCTCAACTTCACTGACCATCAGAGAGATGCAAATTAAAATCACATTGAGATACCACCTCACACCTTCCAAATATGATTATCATTTATAAATCAGCAAAGAACAAGTACTGGCAAGGATGTGGAAAAAAGGGAACCCTAGTGCACTGTTGGAGGAATTGCAAACTGGTGCAACCACTCTGAAAAACAGTGTGGAGTTTCCTCACAAAATTATAGTGGAACTGCTTTTCTGACCCAATGATTCCACTTCTGGGAATATTCAATAAATCCCAGAACACCAATTTAAAAAGATATATGCACCCCTATGATCATAGCAGCATTATTTACAATAGCCAAGATTTGGAAACAGCCTAAGTGACCATCAGTAGATGAGCTGATAAAAAAACATGCGGTACATTTATACAGTGGAATATTATGCAGCAGTAAAAATAGAAGGAATTCTTACCTTTTGTGACAGCACGGATGGAACTGGAGACTATTATGCTAAGTGAAATAAACCAGGCAATGAAGAGATAAATACCATATGATCTCACTTATAACTTGAATCTAAGGAACAAAATAAACTAATGAGCAAAATTGAATCAGAGGCATAGAAACAAGGAGCAGACTGATAGATATTAGAGGGGTCAGGGGAGGTTGGGACTGGTTAAAAGAAGGCTAAGGGATTAGACAATGAACATATATGCATCACCCATGGACATGAACAATAGTGTGAGGATTGACTCTCGGACAGGGGGGCTGGTGAGGGGGGGCAAATGTGGAAAATTGGGACAACTGTAACAGCATAGATAATAAAAAGTAGCCCTGGCTGGTGTGGTACAGTGGGTTGAGTGCTGGCCTGCAAACCAAAGGGTCGCACCTTCGATTCCCAGTCAGGGCACATGTCTGAGTTCAGGCCAGGTCCTCGGCAGGGGGCACTTAGGAGGTAACCACACATTCATATTTCTTTCCCTCTCTTCCTACCTTTTCCTTCTAAAAATAAATAAAATATTTTAAAACATATAAAGATTAAAAAATTAAATTAAAATGATCATTATTTGTGTATTAATGACTTATTTGATTCTATTTTTGTTAGACCTAGACAATTATGTTTTAACCTTGCTTTGTGAAAAACCTAATGAGATGAAGAATTCCAAAGATAAAAGTAAAATAAAATAGCTTCATTCAAGAGGTGTTTGGGAGGAAGTCGGAATAGTTTTACATGAGTGTATATTTCAAAACTACTCAGAAGCACTATAGAACATTTAATCTATTATAATAATATTTGGCATTTACTGGGTACTGAATATGTTGATAGAGGATGTGATATACCTCAGGTGCTACAAAGTCTGACTGTGGACACATGTGTTGACTCTCACTTTAGTATTCAACCCAACAGACCAACTCTTCTGAGTATTTATGTCTTGTCAGCCTCCAGAGACAACACAGATATCAGGTCCCAAGAAGGAAGGAACTTGCAAGTCTACAGTAAGTTTATACAGTAATGATTTTCATAGTCCTTCCTCCTAAGGAACCTATGGCCATTTACTTAGCTAATGGTACACTGAAAAAAATTACCCAGGTATTTTTAGGCTTTTGGACATAGGGTTCTAGTTGACACTGATGTCTAAAGACCTGAAACACATTCATGGTCCTTTGTTAAAAAAGAAGCATAGCCCAGGATTTACTCATTATGGTTTTATTGAGTCTGTCTCTCCAGGTTTGGATCACCGTTGTTCTAATGAATCTATGAAATAATTTGCTTGTTAGAGCCCTGATCCACAAATATGTCATCAGAATATGTATATATGCCAGGTGGCAGAAACTCCACATTGGTTCCTTAGCCTATGAGGAAAAAATCTATCATTCTGGGGAAATATAAGTGGAAACCTCTGAAGCTGCTACCACTCCAGCCAAGACAGAAAAAAAAAAAACCATACAGAATCCTGTGGGGAGTGGAATAAATTTGCACAATCTTTAACGAAGTAAATGACACAAGGATAATGATATCCATCACTTTCCCATTTAATTAATTAGTCTGGACCATAAACAAGTTCAGAGGGATTATGGAGGAGAGTGAACTACCACAAACTCAAACAAGTATTAGCCTAAATAGCAGCTGCTGTATTGGATGTGATATCCTTACTAGAACAGGTTAACGTGGCTGCATGTATATGGTATGCAGCCACTGATCTAACAAGTGGGTTCCTTCCCATTCTTACTATGAAGAATGTCCAGGTACAGTTCACATTCACATGATTTGGTCAACAGAATTAATTTGTGGCTTTGTCTTTTGGATATGTTAACCATCCAATTATGTTATAGCATAATTTTAAAAGGTGTGAAGCACAAATAAATAGACCCAGACTTATATGGCCATTAATATTTAGCAAAGGAGGCAAAGACAGACAATGAACTAAAGACAGTCTATTCAATAAATGGTATTAGGAAAATTGGACAGATAGATGTAGAAAAATGAAACTAGACCACCTTCTTACACCATATACAGAAATAAACTCAAAATGGGTTAAAGACTTAAATGTAAGACTAACAATTATAAACCTCATAGAAGGAAACATATGCATTAAAATCCCTGAAATTTCTCTTTGCAATATTTTTTCTGATATATCTCCTCAGGCAAGGGAAACAAAAGGAAATATACTAAATGGACTACTTCAAATAAAAAAGCTATTGCACAGAAAGGAAAACAATAAACAAAACAAAATTACAACCTACTGAATAGGAGAAGATATTCACCAATAATACATCCTGTAAAAGGTTAATATCCAAAATTAAAAAAAATATTCATAATATTCAATACCAAAAAACCCCAATCGAATTAAAAAATGGGCAGAGGACCTGAAGAGACACTTCTTTAAAGAGGACATACGGATGGCCCATAGACATAACAAAAGATGCTCAATTTCACTAATCATCAAAAAATGCAAAATCCACAATGAGCCATAATCTCACACCTGTCAGAATGACTGTCATCAACAAATCTGCCAACAAGTGTTGGTGAGGATGTGGAGAAAAAAAGAACCCTCACCCTCCTGCACAGTTGCTGGGAATACAGACTGGTGCAGCTGCTATGGAAAACAGTATGGATGCTCCTCAAAAGATTAAAAATAGAACTGCCTTATGACCCAGCAATTCCAATTCTGGAGATTTATTTGAAGAAACCCAAAACACTCACTTGAAAGAGCACAAGCACCCCTAGTTCATTGTAGGGTTATTTACAATAGCCAAGATATGGAAACCACCCATGGGCCCATTAATAGACAAGTGAATGAAGAAGTGGTACATTTATATAGTAGAATATTACTTGGCCATAAAAAATTACATTTGCGACGGTATGGAATGGCCTAGAGGTATTATGGTAAGTGAAATAAATCAGTCAAAAACACACATCACACCATATGTGGAATCTAAAGAACAAAATTAATGAACAAACAATATTGAAACAGACTCATAAACACAGTGAACAGACTGGTGGATGTCAGAGAGGAGGGGAGTTGGGGGACTGGGTTAAAAAGGTGAAGGGATTAAGAAATACAGATTGGTAGTTACAAAATAGTCACAGGGATGTAAAGTACAGCATAGGGAATATAGTCAATAATAATTGTGTTAATTATGTATAGTACCAGATGGATACAGGAAATATCGGATGAAACACTTTTTAAAGTATCTAATTGTCTAACCACTATGCTGTACACCTGAAACCAATATGAAGTAATACAGAAAGTAAACTGTGATTTAAAAATAAAAAATATAAAAGACAACAGGAGAAAAAGTGATGTCCTATCTGAAATATAATTTCTAAAGCAATACTTTAATTATGAAGCTGGTACATAAGGAATGAATGTATTTTAATTAAATATTAAACTGTTCAATAAAATAAATCACATAATAATCAGCTTAGGATAAAATGGCTGCATATAGGGCTCACAAAAAAACAGCCTCTAGGCAGTATCTGAAAATTTGCTCTAGACATCTCTGGTTCTTTACTGTGATCTTATTTTCTTCATGGAAAAATAAACTAGTAAAGAGCTTTTCCCATTCTTCTGTTCAAGTAAATCCTAATCTATATTTAGAGATAACAAAGGTATGAGTTTCAGCAAAGATGGAGGCATAGGCAGAAATATTTCACACAACCAAAAGAAGAACAACAAATTAAAAAAAATAGAACTGCAAGAAAATCAAACTGCACAGAACTCCAACAACCAAGGAGGTAAAGAAACATTCATCCAGACAGGTAGGTGGGGTGGAAATGGGAAGCCAGGTGGAGAGGACATGTGGCAAGGTGGCAGACAGTGCTGTGAGTCAGAGGCTGGTGGACTGGGCTCTGCCACTTTCACATGGATAAGCCAGGAGGAACAACTAGGGAGTGAGACAGACCACAAAGTGCCGGGTTTCAGCATGGGAACTAAAGACTCAAAATCTCTGGCTTTAAAATTCTGTGTGAGTTGCAAAAGCAGGAGAAACTCCCAGTCTCACAGGAGAGTGTGTTGGAGAGGCCCATGGGGTCCTAGAACATTCACAAACCCACCCACCTTGGAATCAGCACCTGAAAGGGCACAATCCACTTGCGGAAAGTGAGGGAAGTGACTGAAAGTGGGGTGAGAGCCAAGCAAACAGCATTGTACCATCTCTGACACTGGCCCCACACACTGTGTCAAAATGCAGCCAAGAGTGTTGCCCCACCCTGGAGAATACCTAAGGCTGTGCCCTCTTACACCCAAACAGGTATGCCAACACAAAGAAATATGGCTCAAATGAAAGAATAGATAAAATCTCCAGAAGAAAACCTAAGTGACAAAGAGGTACCCAACTTATCAGATGCAGAGTTCAAAACACTGGTAATCAGGATATTCACAGAAATGACTGAGCCTGGTTGCAAAATGAAGGAACAAATGAAGGCTATACAAAGTGAAATAAAGGAAAAAATACAGGGAACCAACAGTGAAGTGAAAGAAACAGGGACTCAAATCAAGAACTTGGAACAAAAGGAAGGAATAGACATCTAATTGGAACAGAATGAAGAAACAAGAATTCAAAAAGTGAGGAGAGGCTGAGGAACCTCTAGGACAACTTTAAATGCTCCAACATACGAATCATAGAGGTACCCAAAGGAGAAAAGGAAATTGAAAACTTATTTGAACAAATAATAAAGGATAATTTCTCCAATCTGGTGAAGGAATAGACTTCCAGGAAGTCCAGGAAGCTCAGAGAGTCCCAAAGAAGTTGAACCCAAGGAGGAACACACCAAGGCACATCATAAATAAGTTACCCAAGATTAAAGATAAAGAGGGAATCCTAAAAGCAGCAAGAGGAAAGGAGAAATTTTTCCTACAAAGGAGTGCCCATAAGACTGTCAGCTGATTTCTCAAAAGAAATCTTTCAGGCAAGAAGGGGTTGGAAAGAAGTATTCAAAGTCATGAAAGGCAAGGACCTATATCCAAGATTTCTCTATCCAACAAAGCTTTCATTTAGAAAGGGAGGGCAGATAAAGTGTTTCCCAGATAAGGTCCAGTTAAAGAGATCATCATCACCAAGCCCTTAGTAAAAGAAATGTTAAAGGGACTTATCTGAGAAAAAGAAGATAAAAATCTATGAACACTAAAATGACAACAAACTGACAAAAGACAACTATCAACAACTGAACCTAAAGAAAACAAAAACAATGACCAACTAAGTAAACAAGTAGAACAGAAACAGAATCACAGAAATGGAGATTACATGGAGGGTTATCAGTGGGGAGGGTGGGGAGTAAAGTTACATGGAATCAGAAGCATAATTGGAAGGCATAAAATACTCAGGGGGAGATTTAGAATAGTATAGGAAATGGAGAAGCCAAGGAACTTATATTTATGATCCATAGACATGAACTAAGGGGGGAGAATGCTGGTGGAAAGAGGGATTCAGGGTGGAGGGAGATAAAGGGGAGAAAATTGAGACAATAGTAACAGCATAATCAATAAAATATACTTAAAATGAAATTTGGAAAAAAAAGGATAACAAAGGTGTGAAACATGTTATACACTATATAGATGGCATCATGTGGATTGCATCATATGAGAAGGAATCAACATACAACATGTGCTGGTGAGGATGTAGACAAAAGGGAACCCTTTTTTGCACTATTGGTGGGCATGCAGATTGGTGCAGCCACTGTGGAAAGCGGTGTGGAGTTACCTCAAAAATTAAAAATGGAACTGCCTCACGACTCATCAATTCCACTTCTTGGATCATATCCAAAGAAACCCCAAAACACTAATTCAAAGGAACATAAGCATCCCTATGTTCATGGTAGCATTGTTTACAATCACCAAGGTGTGAAAGCAGCCCACGTGCTTATTAGTAGACAAGTGTATAAAAAAGCTGTGGTACATTTACACAATGGAATACTATGGGGCTATAAAAAGAAGTAAATCTTGCCTTTTGCTACAACATGAATGGAAAGTATATTTTATTCTGTGTTCACCACCAGAAAAATGATTTTAGTGTATTTCCATTACATTCAAAGATGTTAAATAGCACTGACAGAAAAAAAAATTATAACCACCTTTACAAAGGAACTGCATTTGTGTTCAATCATACATCATCATATATTTATAGTGGTTATGCATAGCACATATTTTAATAGTATATATAATACCATATGATCTCTTAGTACTTCTCTAGCTCCCAAACACTTCTTATGTCTCTCTTTCCCCTTCCCTACCCCCTCACATCTTTCTTGTTAGCAAAAGTATGGGCTGAAGGGTACTTTTTGTCATTTGATTTAGTGTTTGAGTGTTCTGCCTGACTATCCTTGGGGCCCCTCAACTCCCTGCTACTTGCTGTGTGATGTCCAAGATACAGTTTTGGGGATTTCTTCACCAGATTACACAGGTCTATGACTGAAAACAATATGTATTGCAATCTATTTTAAATATAGATTGTGAAAGGGTATAGAAAAACACAATTAATAGGCATATCTAGTGATAACATATTTCCCCTCTCTTACATTATTATTATGAATTCAAATAATTTAATTTTGCCTTTACTGAGTGGCTACATTATCACATTGTGCTGATAGTCAGTGGATGTAAAATGCCTGCAGTCAGAGCAAAGAGACTATGTTGTGCAGGGACTTAGGAACCCTAGGACAGTGGTCAGATTCAGAACCAAGCAGTGAATGACAAGATGTCAACCACCTAGGACCAGAACTGGCCAGTTTCACTTCCACCACCAAGAAACTTCCCAAACCACCCATTTCCAAGCAAAGTGTCTATATGGGACTGTTTCTATAACATTGCCAGAGGGAGGGGGATGGTTTGGACGCAATGCATTAAACTTCCCCAGTCTCCATACATTAATCTCCTTTTAGTTGGCTGAGAGAAATACAAGTGATGATATATTCATTAACATATACTAAGGAGAATTTGTCAAATGCCAGGAGCAATACTGCTTAAGTTATGTATGTCCTTACTGTTACACTTCACTACACTTTTATATGGTGTGTACTTTCATTTCAGTTTCACAGATGAAGAAATAAGTGCTTAGGGAAAATATTTAACTTTGATCAATTATCATGCAATTGTTAAGAAGTCTGAAGTCAGGTTTTTATGAAATGTTTTATACATTGGATCTCTTTTTGAGCTTGCCATTTTGTTCCTTAATGTTTTGTTATCACCTTTCCAGCTAAGACACTTCTTACTTATAGGTATACAATAACCAAATGGATCTACCTTCAACTTAATGACATCTCCCCATTCTACTATCCCTTTTCTATCCCGGCACAGATAATGCAGGGCTGGTGTCTGGATGAAGGGCAAATAATAGGACGAGGCTCACAGAAAACTGAGAACCCACCCCAACAAATTATTCTATGTGCTATAAGACAGCTCAATATCACCTGCCATTAGAGAAATGCAAATTAAAACCACAATGAGATACCACTTCACATCAGTCAGAATGGCCATCATAAACAAATCGACAAACAAGTGCTGGTGAGGATGTGGAGGGAAGGAAACCTTAGTGCACTATTGGTGGGATTGGAGACTGATGCAGCCACTATGGAAAACAGTATGGAATTTCCTCAGAAAACTAAAAATGGAACTACCTTTTGACCCAGCAATTCCACTGCTGGGATTATAACCTAAGAGCCCTGAAACGCCAATTCTAAAGAACCTATACATCCCAATGTTCATAACACCATTATTTACAATAGCCAAGTGCTGGAAACAGCCTAAGTACCCATTGGTAAGTGAATGGATTAAAAAAGTGTGGTACATTTACACAGTGGAATACTACATAGCAGAGAGAAAGTACTCCTACCCTTTGCAACAACATAGATGCAACTGGAAAGCATTATGCTAAGTGAAATAAGCCAGTTGGTGAAAGACAAATACCATATGATCTCACCTGGAAGTGGAACCTAGTCAACAAAACAAATGAACAAAATAGAACCAGAGACATGGAAATAAAGAAAAAACTGACAATGACCAGAAGGGAGGTGGGTGGGTGATAATGAGGGAAAGGGGAAGGGGCAAATCAAGAAACATGAATAGAGGGCTCATGGGCATGGGCAATGGGGTAGGGATTGACTGTGAGAGCACAGTGTGGGGGCAAGGGAGAGCAACACAGGAAAAGGTGGGACAACTGTAACTGAACAACAATAAAAAAGAAGAAAGAATGAGGAAGGAAGGAAGGAAGGAAGGAAGGAAGGGAGGGAGGGAGGGAGGGAGGGAGGGAGGACGAATGATGCTCTGGCTGGTGTGTCTCAGTAGCTTGAGCACTAGGCCCCCAAATCAAAGGGTCACTCCTTCAATTCCCAGTCAGGGCACATGCTTGGGTTGTGCACCAGGTCTCCAGTAGGGGGTGCATGAGAGGCAACAAACATTGATGTTTCTCTACCTCTCTTTCTCTCTTCCTCTCTGTCTAAAAATAAAGAAATAAAATCTTTTTTTTTAAAGAAAGAGAGGTCTCTGTCAAAGTCTTCTGTCCTTTCCCAATATGATAGTTTTAAAATTTGGTAAAAGAGAAGTTCCTCTTTTCAGGGAATATATGTCTTTATATCTGATACCATACTTGGAACTGTGTGGGTCTCCCAGTGAAGAAAAAGAGATCTAAATGTGTTCTCAGAACTAGCATTATTATTAGATGGCGACAAAGTAGGAGGGAGCAGATACTACTTCCTCCTACACACAGGAGAAAACCCCAGCTGATCAATGGAGGAACAGAGCAAACAGCTAACAGTACCCCAGCATATATGAAAATAAGAGACCAAAAGTTGTAGTGGGCACTGAAAAACCATACAGTAAGGAGAGTGCTTCAGGACAATAAGGTCCTAGGGACCAGCACAGGGACCAGGGCGGCTGCAGCTCCAGGCCTGGTGCACACTGGGTCTGCCATAGGGTCCTTGGGAGAGAGCCGGGTCAACTGCTCCCTCCCTGGCCAAACAAGGTTTAAGCAGCACTGGGAAAGACCTGGTTGCTTGAAGTCACAGAGAGGGGAATGGGGACTAAGGGGAAAACACACAGGGACTGTGACACCCATGGAATCCATGAATGCTGGTTGAGGAGAGTTGAGAGTTGAGCAGTGACAGGCCCTGACCCTGATAGTCCTTGGTCTGGCTAGAGAATCGGGCCGTGTGAGAGGTCAGGCCGCTGCACGAGAGCAACAGGCTTGAGTAAGAGGAAATTCTCAAAAAGAAAAAGTGTAAAGAGAGACACCATTTGGGGAATTCTCCTGCAGGAATCACTCCAGCCTCCTCCCCACCCAGGTGGGCAGTGATCCCGAGGTTGTGCAGAAGGCCCTGAGCACCCCTATAGCACTGAGAAGGGTGCATGCCTAAACCCCTGGGATCGAGGCAGCCTGACCAAGTGTGCGTGCATCCACACCCCAGCCCACAGCAATAACCAAGGAGGAAAATGCGCTCTCAGGAGGGCCTGGATCCCACACCCAAGGCACCTAGGATAGGTTCCAGGCTAGCTCCAGGAAAACGCCAGGGAGGCTAACTGAGTGCAGAATGGGAAGCAAAAAAAGCCATACCAATGGCCCCTCAGCCTGCTGCAGCCAGCAAGACCAGAAAAACCGGTTTGACCAGTTTGAACCAACAAAGCCTTTTTTAAAGTATTTTTTAAATTTTTACTATTATGTATCTTTCAATTCCTTTTTCTTCTCTTTCCTTCTTTCCTGTTTTATTCATTTTTCCTTGCTTTCCAATTTTAACTCTTTTCCTTCCTTCTACTGCTTTTTCTTAAATACCCACAAGGGACACAAAAAAACCTGGAACTGTGAAAAGACCAGAGTTGGATCCAAATAGGGGGCATCCCAACAGCTGAGAGAGTGTGACAAATATCACTTTGCTATTACAGAGAACCTGCAAGTTATTGCATATTAGTATTATAGTTTTTCATTATTCTTACATCTTTTATTTTACTATTTTAATAGTATTTTTGCATTCCTCTTCTATATGTATAGTCTTCTTTGCTTGGCTGGTTATATTGTAGCAATTGACAGGTTTCCCCTGTTTTCTCTTTCACAGTGTATTGCTAATTTACTGTCCCTCACTTCACTTGTGTCCCATTAGGACACTACTCAAGGTACTATATTCCCTATTCTTGTTACCCAGATCACATAGATTCTGTCATATGATTGTTGCTCCACTATTATTGTAAATAATACCTGTTCCATACAATTGTAAAGACTACACAACACCCCTCCCAGATCTTAGCCCACTTCATGGTTTCCTGAACTCTATTACTATAGTGGTTAACTCCATTCTATCACACACTACATCTATTTACTATTCTTTACTCTCACCTTACATCAGAATCTGACCTCCCACAACTTCACTGCTTTCTAGATCCAACTCACAATCCTTCCCTCGCCAACAGGAGTCTTATTCTCTTTCCATCCTTTCAAAAAGTGGCTAGTTGAGTGAAAGATCACGATTAACATTGTACATAGCCAAAGGATCTCCTACCTCTTCTCTACCAGCTGCTACTGTAAATATCATAGAATACTCTCTTGCTGTCTTAAATAATTTTGCCTTTTCCCTCCAACTGATCACAAAAAAGAGTAGGTGGAAGCTGTGAACACCAGGATGCCTGCTGGAAGAGGAAACCCAACAACATAAGAACCACCAACAGGTAATAACAGAACAAGGTGAAGGAGGGAGTAGAAACCACACAAACCTCAATCCAGGACCTATGTGGAAATAGATCTAAATAGTTGAGAAACTACCCAGTAGAAACAAATGAACAAGAGCAAGACAGAATCCTCAAAACCTTGTACATACAGAAGAACCAGCTTCAACACAACCTGCCCTCACCAGCACAACAAAATACAAGACATGGTGGACACAGTGACCCTCAGTTAACCACTTGGTGGGAAGGACCCATCAAAGAAAAACCCAAAAACAATAAAAACCCAAAGACAAACACAGAGCCAACTTAAATGACAGCCCAAGACCAGTGAGCTCCGGAGATCAAGGAGACTGCACCACTGAATCTCACAGTTATTCTATCACAGAAGTTCACACCATAAACCCAGAGAACCAGAAAAGATCAATTTAAGAAGCTGAGGCTAACAAGAAGAGTCTCACAACCAGTGGGAAGACAAAGAAACAATCCCCAAATGAAAGGAAAGGAGGAAGCATCAGAAAGAATGCTAAATGAAATAGAGGCAACTCAACTATCAGCTAGTGAGTTCAAAGCAATGGTTATTAGGAAGCTCAATGAGCTCAGAATGAATTACCAGAAACTACAGGGAAGCTACAATGAACTCACTGCAAACTATATCAACATTAAAAAGGAAATAGAAACTATCAAAAAGGGCAAACAGGAAATGAAGAATACTATGTCTGAACTGAAGAACACAGGAGAAGAAATCAAAAGCAGGACTGATGAAGCAGAAGCTAGGATCAGTGAGCTGGAGGACAAAGTAGAAAAAACAACCCAAATGAGCAAGAAAATGAAAAGAGGCTCAGAAAAAATGAGGAGGGATTCAGAGAAATGCAACACAATATGAAACATAAAAACATCTGTATAATAGGGGTACCAGAAGGAGAAGAAGAACAGCAAGGGATAGAAAAACTATTTGAAAAAGTAATGATGGAAAATTTCCCCAATTTGATGAGAGAAAAAGTCAAACAAATTCAGGAAACACATAGAGTCCCAATCAAGAGGAATCCGAAGAGGCCCACTTCAATACACATCATAATTAAAATAGCAAAATTCCAAGACAAACAGAGAATCTTAAAGGTAGCAAGGGAGAAACAGGAAGTAACATACAAGGGAGCCCTGATAAGGTTAGCAGCTACTTCTCAATGGAAATTCTCCAAGCCAGAAGAGAGTGGCAAGGAATATTCCAAGTAATGAGAACCAGAGGGCTGCAACCAAGCCTACTTTACCCAGCAAGATTCTCAATCAAGATAGAAGGCAAAATAAGGAGCTTCCCAGACAAAATATGTCTAAAAGAATACACCTCCACCAAACCAGCTCTGCAAGAGATGCGAAAGGGCCTGCTTTAAGGAAAGAAAAAAAAAAGAGAGAGAGAAAGAGAGAGAGGAACACAGGTACGAACATGGCAATGAATAAATACCTATCAATAATTACCTCAAAAGTAAATAGATTAAATGCTCCAATCAAAAGTCATAGAATAGCTGAATGGATAAGAAAGCATGATCCACACATACGCTGTCTACAAGAGACCTACCTCTTGACAAGTGACCTACACAAACTGAAAGCGAAGGGTTGAAAACAAATTTTCCAGGCAAACGGACAGGAGAAAAAGCTGGGGTAGCAATGCTCATATCAGACAAAATAGGCTTCAAAAAAGGGCCATAAAAAGAGACCCAGAAGGTCACTTCATAATACTCAAAGGAAGAATCCACCAAGAAGACATAAACATTGTAAATATATATGCACCCAACATAGGAGCACCCTAATCCATAAGGAAAATCTCAAAGGATTTCAAGAAGGATATTGACAACAACACAATTATAGTAGGGGATTTTAACACCCCACTGTCAAAACTGGGCAGATCTTCCAAACAAAATATCAAAAAAGATATCATGGCATTGAACTCTGCCTAGATGAAATGGACTTAACTGATATATAGAGCCATTCATCCCAAAGAAGCTAAATACACATTCTTTTCATATGCACATGGAACATTTTCAAAGATAGACCACATTATAGGACACAGAACAAGCCTCAAGAAATTCAAGAAAATTGAAATTATACCAAGCATTTTCTCTGACCACAAGGGACTTAAACTAGAAACAAACCCCAAGGGAAAAACCCTGAAACACTCAAACTCATGGAGATTGAATACCATGCTATTAAACAATGAATGGGTCAAGAATGAAATTAGGGAACAAATCCAAAAGTTTCTGGAAACAAAAGAAAATGAAGTCACAACAACCCAAAACTTATGGGACACAGTGAAGGCAGTCCTGATAGAGAAGTTCATAGCCATACAGGCCTTCCTAAAAAAGATAGAAGCATTTCAAACAAACAACCTAACCCTATGCCTATAAGAGCTCTAGGACCAACAAGAAAAAAAGCCCAGAGCAAGTAGAAGAAAGGAAATAACCAAGATCAGAGAAGAATTAGATGGCATAAAGAGTAAAGCACAATTCTAAGGATCAAAGAATTCAGGAGCTGTTTCTATGAAAAGATAAACAAAATCAACAAGTCTTCAAGCAGACTCATCGAGAAAAAAAAAGAGAGGGCCCAAATAAACACAGTCGGAAATGAAAGAGGAGAGATTACAACTGGCACCACAGAAATACAAAGAATTGTAAGAAATTACTATAAGAACTGATAGCCAAGAAATTTGAAACCCTAGGTGAAATGGACACATTTCTGGAAGAATATAATCTTCACAAAACTGAATGAAGAAGAAGCAGAAAGCTTGAACAGACCAATAACAGCAGATGAAACTGAAGCAGTAATCAAAAAACTCCCAACACACAAAAGCCCTGGGCCAGATGGTTTCACAGAAGAATTCTACAAAGCACTTAAGGAAGAGCTAACCCCTATCCTTCACAGACTATTACAAAAAATCCAAGGAGTTGGAAGACTCCCAAATTCTTTTTATGAAGTCAGCATCATCTTAATCCCAAAACCAGGTAGAGAGACAACAAAGAAAGAAAACTTCAGGCTGATGTCACTAATGAACATAAATGCTAAAATCATCAACACAATATTGGCAAACCTCATCCAACAATACATTAAGAAGATCATACACCATGACCAAATGGGACTCATGGCAGGAATGCAAGGACAGTTCAATATTCACAAATCAGTAAATGTAATACATTACATGAACAAAAGCAAAGACAAAAATCGCATGATCATATCAACAGATGTGGAAATAGCATTTGATAAGGTACAGCACCCATTTATGATAAAAACACTCTGCAAAGTGGGAATACAGAGAGCATTCCTGACCATAATAAAGGCCATACATGAGAGACCTACAGCCAACATCATACTCAGTGTGCAAAAACTAAAATCTTTTCCACTAAGATCAGGAACAAGACAAGGCTGTCCACTTTCAACACTTCTATTCAATATAGCATTGGAAGTTTTAACCACAGCGATCAGACAAGAAAAGGAAATAAAACACATCCAAATCTGAAAGGGGAAACACACTGTCATTATTTGCAGATGACAAGATAGTGTACATAGAAAATCCTATAGACTCCACCAAAAAACTGCTTGACCTAATAAATTAATTGGCAAAACAGTGGGATATAAAGTCAATATCTACAAATCAAAGGCATTTTTGTACACCAAAAATGTAACATTGGAAGCAGAAATCAAGAAAAAAACATCCTATTTGATATAGCAAAAACAAAAATAAATTACCTATGAATAAACCTAACCAAGGAGGTAAAAGACCTGTATGCAGAAAACCACACAATATTGAAGAAGGAACTCAAGGAAGACACAAACGAATCGAAACATATACTGTGTTCATGGATTGGAAGAATTAACATAATCAAAATGTCCATACTACCCAAGGCAATCTACAGATTGAATGTAATACCTATTAAAGTACCAATGGCATATTAAACAGACATAGATCAAACACTTCAAAAATTTCTATGGAACCATAAACGACTCCAAATAGCTGCTGCAATTTTGAGAAAGAAGAGTAGAGTAGGAGGGATCACAATACCTGATACCAAACTGTATTACAAGGCCACTGTAATCAAAACAGCCTGGTACTGACACAAAAACAGGCACATGGACCAGTGGAACAGAACAGAGAGCCCAGAAATAAACCCAAGAATCTATGGTCAATTAATATTCAACAAAGCTGGCAGCAACATAAAATGGAGTAAAAATAGCCTCTTCAACAAATGGTGTTGGGAGAACTGGACAGCTACATGCAAAAATTGAAACTTGAGAACCAAGGTACACCTTACACAAAAATAAATTCAATGTGGATAAAATATTTAAATATAAGCAGTGACACCATTAAAGTCCTAAAGGAGAACATAGGCAGGAAAATCTCAGATATTTCATACAGCAACATTTTTACTGGTATGTCCCCTAGAGCAAGGGACATGAGAGAAAGAATAAACAAATGGGATCTCATCAAAATAAAAAGCTTCTACATGGCTAAAGAAAACAGTATTAAATTAAAAAGAGAACCAACAGTATGAGAAATCATATTTGCCAATGATACCTCAGACAAAGTTTTAATCTCCAAAATATATGAAGAACTTACATGACCACTCTAGAGAAGACAAGCAGCCCAATTAAAAATGGGCAAAGGACTTGAACATACAGTTCTCCAAGGAGGACATATAGAAGATCCAGAGACACATAAAAAGATGCTCAGTATCACTAGCTATCAGAGAGATGCAAATTAAAAGCACAATGAGATACCATTTCACACCAGTCAGAATGGCCAATATAATCAAAGCAACAAACGAATGTTGGAGAGGTTGTGGACAAAAGGGAACCCTAGTGCACTGTTGGTGGGATTGCAGACAGGTACAACCACTGTGGAAAACAGTGTGGAATTTTCTAAGAAAATTAAAAATGGATCTGCCTTTTGACCCTGCAATTTCAGTGCTAGAATTATATCCCAAGGACCCTGAAACATCCCAATCTAAAAGAACCTATGCACCCCAATATTCATAGCAGCACAATTTATAATAGCCAAGTGTTGAAAGCAACCTAGGTGCCCATCAGTAAATGAATGGATCAAAAAACTATTTACACAAATTTACACAATGAAATTCTATGCAGCAGAAAGAAAGAAGGAGCTCCTACCCTTTGTGACAACATGGATGGAACTGGGAAACATTATACTAAGCAAAATAAGCCAGGTGGTGAAAGGCAAATACCATATGATCTCACCTTTAATAGGAACCTAAACAACAAAGCAAACAAACAAGCAAAATATAATGAGAGACACTGAAATAGAGAGCAGGTTGACAGTGACCAGAGGGGAGAGGGAAGGTAATTTCAGGGGAAAAGGGGAAGGGTTTAGAGGAACAAGTATAAAAGACATATGGACAAAAACTAGGGGTGGGGTGGAAATGGGAGGAAGGTGGGGAAGACTGGGCGGGTGGGCTGGGATGGGAGTAAGAGACAGAAAACTGTACTTGAACAACAATTAAAATAAAAATGAACTAGCATTATTAAATAGAATGTCGGCTCTGAATCTACCTCATTACAGTGCTATCAAATGAGGAGCCACTAAAGGATCCTGGAGGACAATACCTATGATTCTAATCAAAATAAAGAGGCACACCAAGCACTCCAGGTACCATATGCTTAAGGTCTGAAAATGTGGAGCTTTCTGGTTCTGCTTGTCCTGGCTCTGCCTTATTTGTCTCATCGTTTGGATCCAAGATTTTACCTCTTCAATTCATTGCCAAACTTCTTGGGCTCCTTTATATATTATTTGTTTGTAATATTCAGTCAGCTCGCAATTTCCCCATAAGAAACTACTCCATAGCTCTTGGAAGGCAAAAGGCAAACATTCAGCCACTTTTGTAATAATTTTTCAAATGTGAAACTTTGCCTCAATATCTGGAGGCTAGCTCAGGATTCACATCAGGAGTTCCAACACCACCACAACATAGTCCTTAGAGATTTTATCCACAAGCCAGAAACAGACTATAACTATCATCTCAAAAATGACAGCCTCAGCCCAATAGCTCAGCACTTTGAAGATGATGACCTCTGCCCAGTAGATGAACATATCTCAAGAGATAATCTCAGCACAACTTGGCAGCTGCAGGCTTGGTACTAACATCCCCAAAATTCCTGCTACTCCAATCACATCCCAAAATTCACCAAGTAAAGATTTTGACCTTTTTATTCCCAAACTCAACCACTGGTTCTTCCACCCCACCCTTATACCTAGTTGGATCCCCTATAATATCCCCAACTGCCTCTCTTCTCTCCTCCTACCTTATCCTTCAACTTCAATCTATGCAGGCCCCTGATATCCACCTGGCTGATCCCAATGCCACCATGGTTATTGTTAACTGCTTAACAGAAGATTCCACCTATCCTGTATTGGCCGAAAAGTTCATTTGTTTTTTTTTCCACAGGATAGGTCTAGTAGTGTTTAGTTGTCTGTAACTTCATTCAAAACAATTTTGTTAGATTGTATTGTGACAGCTGTCATATCCGTGTACATTTAAAAAAAAACTTTTCAAAATTGGTGAATTTTTCTGTGCTTATTTTAATATTGAAGATGGAAGAAAATATGCAACATTTTGGCATATTGTGCTTTATTATTTCAATAAAGGTAAAAATGCAACTGAAACACACAAAAAAGGATTTGTGCAGTGTATGGAGAAGGAGCTGTGACTGACTGAAGAGACTAGACTACTTATTATCCTCTCCACCTCTAGTCTCTTCATTTCTTCCCAGCATTCTCTTGACCTCATTAACTTCCCCTTCTTGGACCTCATATTTTTCCTGCATCCCACCATCAATCTATGTTATACACAGCAGTATCCCTCTATTAAGACTACCTGACCCTCACATGTCTGCAATTAAATTGAGCTGAATTTTTCCACCAAAAACTCCACTCTCTAAGCCCCCTTGGGCAACTGATTCGCTTGTGGTACCACTCACTCTTTTCAGCAGATTCACATAGTCTACTCCTCTATTTATCCCCTTTCTGCCCTAAGCAACCTGACCTTTGCTTTATGCATATTTAGTACACAGGTTTCTCTGTATCTAACTAGAAAGTCCATTTCTGTCATCTAGCCTTCCCACAAAAAGAAGCACCAAATGAACTTTTACCTATTATGTTGGGCCTTATCATAATCTTTGGTATAACAGACACCAATTTAGGTATTTTTAATTTATTAGCACAAACTCAATTCATAGAGACCACCCAGACAACAACTCCTGGAAGACCATATACAAGGTCTGTCTGTTAAATGTCCCGCCATTGTTAATATAATAACAGTTTGTGTGGCATCAATGTAACCTGGAAGCCAAGGAAAATGGACTGGAATGCATATGTATGAATAATGACGACTTCATTGTACTAGTCAGTGGGGGTGGTAGACACCATTGAGTGAGCATGTACATTGTGTAGCCACCACATTCAAAATGACTGAGCAAGTAGAGCAAGAAATCTGTATCAAATTTTGCATTAAGCTTGAACATTCCTCCATAGAACTATTTGGATGACTCAGAAGACTGCAGCTATGAGCAACTAATGATTGGCAGCTTCATCACAACAATGTACCCACTCATGCATCATCTCTCATGCACAGTTTTTTGTAAAACATCAAATCATCCAGGTGACTCAGCCCCATTGCAGCCCATATTTGGCACCCTGTGACTTCTGGCCTTTCCCAAAACCAAAATCACCTTTGAAAAAGGAAGAGATTTCAGATCATGGAAGAGATTCAAGAAAATATGACAGGGCAACTGATGGCAATTGGGAGAACTGTGTGAGGTCCCAGGGTGCCTAATTTGAAAGGGATTGAGGTGTCATTGTCCTACATACAATGTTTCTTGTATCTTGTATCTTCTTCAGTAAATGTCTCTATTTTTCATAGTATGTGGCTGGATAACTTATAGACAGAGCTCATATATATATCAAGTATCTCTAGACTTAGAAGCCCTTAATGTGGCACAGATGTCTCTAGTTGTTACAGTAGCTGATAAAAAAAAAATATCGTTAGAGTTCTTGCCAACATAGAGGCATAAGTAGAAATGCTTTGCCTCTTCACTCAACCAAAAGAAGGATAACAACCAATTTAAAAATAATAAGCAACCAGAATTGCCAAAAAATCAAACTGAATGGGACTCTGACAACCAAGGAGTTAAAGAAACATTCATTCAGACTGGTAGGAAGGGCAAAGACAAGCAACTGGGCAGAGAGGACCAGAGACAATGTGGCAGACCTTGTGGGCAAGGCGGTGTGGGCTGACTGGGAAACTAAAAACTCAAAACCTCTAGCTGTAAAACACTGTGGGGGCTGTGGGGGCTGTGAAGGCAGGAGAAACTTCCAATCTCACAGCACAGTTTGCTGGAAAGAGGGGATAGAGTGAGCTTCATTGTTCCCTCTCTGACCCCTACCCCACAGACAGCACCACAATGCAGCAGAGTGTTGCCCCACCCTGGCAAATACCTAAGGCTCTGCCTTCTTGCAACATAACAGGTGCACCGAGACAAAGAAATATGGCCCGAATGAAACAACAGATCAAATCTCCAGAAGAAGACCTAAGTGACAAAGAGATAGACAACCTATCTGATGCAGAGTTCAAAACACTGGTAATCAGGATGCTCACAGAAATTACTGAGCTTGGTTGCAAAATGAAGGAGCAAATGAAGACTATACAAAATGAAGTAAAGGAAAAGATACAGGGAACCAACAGTGAAGGGAAACAAAACTGGGACTCAAATCAACAATTTGGAACAAAAAGAAGAAATAAACATCCAATTGGAACAGAATGAAGAAACAAGAATTCAAAAAAAAATGAGGAAAAGCTGAGAAACATCTGGAACAACTTTAAGTGCTCCAATATCTTAATCATAGGGGTGCCAGAAGTAGAAGAGGAAGGGCAAGAAATTAAAAAATGTTTTGAACAAATAATGAAGGAAATTTTTACCAATCTGATGAAGAAAATAGACTTCCAGAAAGTCCAGGAAGCTCAGAGTCCCAAAGAACTTGGACTCACGGATGAAGACACCAAGGCACATCATAATTACATTACCCAAGATTAAAGATAAGGAGAGAATTTTAAAAGCAGCAAGAGAAAAGGAGACAGTTACCTACAAAGGAGTGCCCATAAGGCTATCAGGTGATTTCTCAAAAGAAACCTTACAGGCAAGGAGGGGCTGGAAAGAAGTATTCAAAGTCATGAAATGCAAGGACCTACACCCAAGATTACTCTATCAAGCAAAGCTATCCTTTAGAGTGGAAGGGCAGATAAACTGCTTCCCAGACAAAGTCAAATTAAAAGAGTTCATCATCACCAAGCCCTTATTATGTGAAATGGTAAAGGCACTTACTTAAGAAAAAGAAGAAGATCAAAAATTGTGAACACTAAAATGGCAACAAACTCATAACTATCAACAACTGAACCTAAAAAACAAAAACAGAAACTAAGCAAACAATTAAAACAGGAAGAGAATCATAGAAAGGGAGATCACATGAAGGATTATCAGTGGGAAAAGGGAAGAGGGGATGGGGGGAAAGTTACATGAAATAAGAAGCATAATTGGTAGGAATAAAATAGACAGGAAAAGTTAAAAAATAGTGTAGGAAATAGAGAAGCCAAAGACCTTATATGTAAAAGTCATGGACATTAACTAAGGGGGATGGAATGCTGGAGGGTGGGAGGTGTGCAGGGCAGAGGGGATAAAGGGGAGAAAGAAATTGGGATACATGTAATAGCATAATCAATCAAATATACTTAAAGTAGAAGCATAATTGGTAGGTACAAAATAGACAGGGGGAGGTTAAGAATAGTGTAGGAAATGGAGGAGTCAAAGAACTTACATGTACAACCCATGGATATGGACTGGGGGAGGGTGGAATCCTGGTGGAAGGTGGGTGCAGAGTGGAAGGGAGTAAAGGGGAGAAAAATTGGGATATTTTTGATAGCATAATCAATAAAATATACTTTAAAGTATAGCATTAAAATACTGCCATAGCAAGGTGATATTTCTGACTTAAAGGGGACCTCATGCTGCAGGTAGACCAATCATAGAGAAAGTCTCCAGAATATTGCAACAGATAGAACAAACCAAAATAATGAATAATATTAGGAAATTAAGAGATTTCTTGGGCCCCAGTTGATTTCTACTCCTGGCTGTCCTCTTCTGCCTGCAGTGACAAGTTCTGTACTGTCTTTCAGGGAGCTATAATTGCTGGTATAATTACCTTGAGTTGTCTTTGTAATATCTCTCAAGCATAAGTTTATTTACAGGAAACCTGGCAGGTTGTTGTGTTAACTCAAACATTGAGGGAAATATGTGAGGAGCACAGGGGAAAAAAACAACAACAACAACAACAACAAAAATACATGTCCTCATTGATGTCTGATTTAGTGCCAGCACCCTCTAAGCCACATTTTCTACTTGTGTCCATTACCTCCTATAGCATCATGATTAAGCTCATTCTGCCCATACACACATTCTGCAAACCCATGGACCCTTTAGATGCCTTTTTTAAGCTTTGCACTTGTAGCTGCATGTATTAAATCTCCTTCCCGTGGGAATTCCTTTTTATAAAATTTCTATGCACTTGGTTCTCTCTCTCTGTTTCTCTTCTTTCTTCTATTACCTTCCCTTCTCATTCCCTTCTTTCTCTTTCTCCCTCTCCCTCCTTCCCCCAAGACTTTTTCTCCCAGCGAGCCATCCTCCCAACCCCTTGCCTTAGGATTTCTCCACTTGTGTGAGTAATACATCCTTCTTTAATTGTACCTAAGGATTACTATCATGATTTTAAATATCTAAACCTAATATTTTCAGGAAGAGGGCTTTTAAATATCACAGTGAAGTTGCCATAATAAGGGTTTACTTACCCCCCATAATAGTGGAAATAATCTGGGTAAGCTATCCTCCTTCCAACTGGTCTGAGTTTGACTAAGCAAGCAGGTGCCTGTGCCAAACTAAATTTTACCAGAGACTTCTACTCCCATTCACTGTCTCCAGGCTCTTTTCTATACCATTCAATGTGACAAAACTAAAAAAAGAGACCGCCACAATTCCATATATACACCCATTAAAGCAATATGGGCAGAAGATGAGGAGAGAATATGCAAACTTTGAGAATAATACGCTATAATCTGAAAAATATGTTTTTTGGAAAGGAAAACCAAGTAAGGATGAAAATTTGGTCTCTTGGAGAGAATAGCCAGAAACAGGGGAAGACATTTGCTGTGACATAGCAATTTATCCATTAATTCAACATATATTTACTAAATACCTACTATGTTCTAGGAGTTGTACTAGATGTTGGTGATATAAAGTTGAATAAGAGAGCATAGTTTCTGTTCTCAGGGAGTTTATAGTCTTATAGAGTAGGCAGAGAAGTAATCAGGCTTACAAAACATATAAAGAGTGTTATGAGGATATTCCAGGATGAAAAGAGAAATCTCAGATAGGTAATTTCCTGAATACAGGACATTCAGTGAGATTTTACAAGTAAATGACTTTTAAGTTGGACATTTAAGTATGAAAAAGAGTAGGCCAGTTTGAGAGTGTTTTAGACAAATTTGAGAATTCAAAAGAGACAAGCATATATGATGGCAGGGAGACATGGGAAAATACGGTCTATTCAAAGGTCAGCGAGTGATTAGTTGAAGTGTCATGCACACAGAGAAGAAGCCAAAGAAAGGAATGTCAGGAGTCAATTAATGAAGAGCCTTGGGTGATACGCTCATAGGTTTGGATTTTATTCTTTGGTCAATGGGAGCCTTTGAAGAGTTTAAAGGAGGCATGATAGAATTGGATTTGTATTTCAGATATATCACTTTAGCAGAACTGCTGAGGGTAATTCAAGTAGGAGAAGATAGAGGCCAGTTAAGAGAAGTTAGCAACAATCTGCAGTTTTGCTTATATGACAATAGTTAGAATTAAGGCACTGACACTAGGAATAGAGAAGAAGGAACAAATCCAAGTGATAATGAAGATGTAAGACTTGGTAGCTGAGTGGTTGAAAGAGAATGATAAGTGATCAAAGATGGGTCCAAAATTTCTGATTTGGACAATGTGGCTGGTATTGTTGTTTGCTAAGAGAGAAAATACAAAAATAAAAAATAGAAACAGATTTGAGAGAAATTAAGGAAAGGAAACAGGGGAAGACATATTTTGCATGCACAGTTTGTTTTGTCCAATGAGTGTCTTAGAAGCAACTGAGTGTGCAAATATATAGCTTAGGAATAAGATCAGGAGATTCAGATTTG
Organism: Phyllostomus discolor; assembly: GCF_004126475.2. Lineage (NCBI taxonomy): Eukaryota > Metazoa > Chordata > Mammalia > Chiroptera > Phyllostomidae > Phyllostomus > Phyllostomus discolor. The sequence goes on along the minus strand of NC_050198.1, from coordinate 58,984,288 downwards.
TGAACCATTAGCATATCTGGCTGAGGTCACATAACAAACATGTGTAAAGTGAAATGAAAATGAGCTAAAAAATAAAACTCACAACAGGAAAGGCTAATATATTAGGACCAGTTGAGGGGCGGGCAAAGCCAGTAACAGAGATTAAGAAGCACTAGCCACAATGGATAAGAATCACAAGAAAGTGATGTCACAGAATCAAAGTAGGAAATTTCAATTGATAAAGTGTTCAAATATCATAAAGACTGAAAAGTATCTGCTAGAATTAGCTTTGGTAAAAAGCCATTTTACTGGAGGGCCTGGGGAAGAGACATTAGTCTACAGTAAGTTGAAGAAAGAATGGAAAATAAAAAAGTACAGATAGCCCTGGCTGGTGTAGCTCAGTAGATTGAGCACTGGCCTGGGAACCAAAGGGTTGCCAGTTCTGTTTCCCATCTAGGGCACAAGCCTGGGTTGCAGGCCAGATCCCCAGTAGGGGGCACATGAGAGGCAACCACAAATTGATGTTTCCCTCCCTCTGTTCCTCCCTCCCTTCCCTTCTTTCTGAAAATAAATAAATAAAATGTTTTTTAAAAGTACAGTAACTATAAGAAACAATTATTTTAAAAAATACCTTATCTTGAAATAATGGATTAAAGAATCTCTCCATTTTGCTTATTGACTATGATGAAAAAAGCCAGTGGATAATGAAATGTCAAAGATCCAGGGAAGGGTGAGGACCATTAAAGAAACAAGGTCCTGAAGTCATAGGAGAGGAGGGGACTTTCAGAACATAAGTGAAGGATTTCATTTTGAAAGAGGAAATCTCCATTCCACTGAAATTCTAAGGAAGATTGTATGGATGAGTGCACATGCAGATATTGTTGTGAGGGTGGGAGGAGGAACTTCAGGGAATGCCATGTTTTGGTCTGTTTTTTCTTGGACAAGTAGGAGATAAGATTGTTTAGTGGAAGCAGCTGACTCAAGGACAGTAGTTAATGTCTAAAATAACTACTGAGTTGAGACAGAGACAGAGAGCGAGAGAGTGAGAGAGCAAGAGAGGGAGAGAGAGAGAGAACACACACCCATGAGGGACACAAAGAAACATTTCTTGATAGCAACTGAAGGATAGGATGAGGCTTGTAGAACTGGAGTTTGTAGAGGCACATGTGCTTGGAAATACCTTATTTTCCTTAGCTGTAATTAACACCCTCAGTTGATATAGGAAAAAAACAGACAGTTAAATAAAATTAGCCTTCATTGTTGCCAAGTAAGATGATAAAATGGTCAAGAAGGATACAGAACTGAGAATAATGGTTAAAGTAATGAATTGGCAAGATAAGGTAGTGAAGACAAGGGTTTCTTGAAAGAGAAAATAAAGAGTCAAATGTTTGAGGTCTCTGTGAGATCATATACTAATTTAAGTGGAAAAAAAAGAAAGCTAGAGGTGAAAATGTAAGAGGAGGTAATCTAAAAGTAGCATTAGAGCCTGAGATGTCCGAAATACAAAAATTATACATGATTACTGTAACCAGGTTGTGGCCATAGGAGGATATTTCTGGTATGGTGGAAAGGTGAGGATAACTGTAATTGAAGAATCTGTGAAGTTAGAAGTTGGTTGATTTGTGTAAGTGGATATTGAAGGCAAGAAAGATGAAAAAGGTGGCATAGATAGTAAAGACATGAATATGGGGGAAGTGACTAAAGAATTGGTAGAGGGTAATGAAGACAGGTAGCTGGCTAAATACATGTATAAACAGATGGTACAAGAGGCAGTTTTATATTAGGATATGAGAATAATGATTTGGAAGTGGCAATTGGGTCTCCAAGTCATCTCTGGGACTGTGGTATGGGGGATTGAAAAAGGTATCAAATTTCCCTTAAAAGCTGAAAAAAAGGAAATGTTCTCAAATGAGAGCTGAGTATAAGTTGCAAGCATTCTGCATAAAATGCATGCTTTACTAATGTTCAAGGAAGAGAAACAGTAGCCCAAAGTCCTCTCATTAACTAAAGATTAGTGCAAGCTATTGAACTGGGGGAGTTGTGGTTCCCAACTATGAACATTCAGATCCCAGAGACTTATAAACTGTACACTTTCTAAAAGATACAGCGATGCAAGAGAAAGAGCAGAAATCCTTACAAGCAGCCTTCTTGTATTATTCTCAGGATCTGATTTTTGGATCCAACCTAAACCACAGATTCAGAATAAGCCCAAATATAAAGACCTTAGCTGTAGAAATGTAGTTAAATAGCAGCATTAGATAGAACAGAGAGCCCAGGAATGTCAGAGCTGCAAATGTATTCATGGAGATCGCCACCTAGAGACTAAGTGTCTCATTGCTATACGTCAGAGAAAAAGACCCACAGAAGCAAAGGGACTTGTCTAATTTTGCACAAAGTTTCATAGAAGAACCTAGACTGGAATTCAGGGATCCTATCACAGACAAAGAAATTGAGGCCTATTGAGGTTAAATTACTTTCCCCCACATTACTCAGCTACCAAAAGGCAGCGACAGGATTCTTGTTTAATGAGATTCCAAAACCAATCCTCTTTCTGAATTACGATCAAATAGACAATTCTTCAATTGTTCAATAAAATAGTATTTTATTGATAAAAAAAGAGATGGAGATTATAGTGTAGTTTCCAAACAATAGGCAGGCTTCAGAAGAAAGGAAGTATTCTGGTTATAAAGGTTTGAGAGACTGGAAGAGCTAAAATTATGGGCAGAAATAACAGATGTGGGATATCTTGGATTACCTGACTTCAAAGTTTTAGGTGGAGCTCAGAACAAGTGTGGTCTCAGGTGGTATATAATAGAAAAGCAGACAGAAAAAGGCTGCCAAGATCCTCTTGATAAAATGTTTGGGGGTCTCAGAAGAACTCATAGTTTAGAATAACAGGCTAATTTAATCAGTTCATCCCCAGCCCCTCACTTCTAGGGGGCAAACGAAAGCACCCTTCTAGGAAATGGTTGGCCACAACTCTGAAAAGGTCTTTACTCAGTTGTACAGAGTTTAGAGAGTAAATGGAATTAGGGCAGGGTGCAGTGGAAGAAATTATATTGAAGTAATATTTGTTCAATATAAATATTAAAACTCACTAAGGACCTATAATAAGAGCTATAGTGATAAAGACCAAGCTGGCATATAAAACTATGTAAATAAATCCCCAGAAAGTCAGCTCTGCTGCCTCAACTGGTATAGCCTTAATTATCAGACTTGTGTATAGTAAGGCTTCACTTAATGTCATTAATAGGTTCTGTGACTTTAAACTAAAAGACACCTAACAAGAGCAATTTACTATAGGCTAATTGATATAAACTAAGACATTGATATAAACTTAACCTAGGTTAAGTTCCTAGGGCATTTCATCAATTTTATAATGAAACTATGTTGAATAAAACATTATTTGGAATGCTGCTATACTCCTAAGGTTCTTCTCCAGCTTCACCCTTAATAGGACCCCTTAATCACCCCACACAGTCTCCAGAAGAATCTTGGATATTAAAAGTATCAAAAATAGCTCTCATAACTTAAAAAAAAACACAAAGATTGGTAGAAATGATGGGTGTGGAGAGATAGTATCTTGAACCTCAAGATATTTTTGGAATTATTCTTGGGACCTAGACTTTATAAACTAAAGCCTTTAGAAGATTGGTAAGAGCACCCACTCATTTCTGCCAAAGCCTCATTTAGAAAAGATTTCAGTATACTTAGCAAAACTTTGCTGGCACAATAAAAACTCTTAAACCATAACACCATGTTTAATCTAAAGAAATTAGACATCATCCATCTTATTTGGCAAAGTTTTGTGTATTTCAAATAAAATAAAGATAGGCAAAAGATAATGGGTTGAAGAAATGAAACATCAGGAGTCCCTGAAACACACATAAGATATGGATGAGAATCGATCTGGGACTCATTGTCACCCTGCCACTTTCAGCTCACAGATTATCTACTACTTAATATCTTGTCCCCCTCTCACCCATACACTAATATAAATATACATTCTTTTCTGCACTACTGCTCTTTGATGGCCATTTGTTCTTTTCTCAAGAATTCTTGTAACAGATTAAGATACTGGATTTATAGAGAGCTTTATAACAATAATAGTATTTGTTAGATGCAATTAACACAATTTAATTAAAAACCACTAAGGTTATGCTCATTTTTTTCAGATGTGGAAACTGAAAGATCAACTTGCCCAAAACCATATAACTAAGTGCCACTGTTAAGGACCCAGCATTCCCACATAGGCATCCAGGTTGTAGCTACTAAATCACTGTGAAACTGTATATTTTTTGGTTAAGAAGATTGATTGTTTTAAAAAAAATCACACAATTTTGTGATAACATAGATAGTAATAACTCTTTGTCACTCATTTCATAGACAAAGAAAATGAGATTATAAGAGGAAAAGTAACTAGCCTGATAACATATAACTCATTAGCAACAAAATGGAAAATCTAACCTATGTTTCTGTGGCTGCAAAATCTCACTACCATCCATAAGATATTTCCTCCAATACCTTCTGCATTGAGCTCAAGTCCACCAACAGTAACTTCCTCTGAAATAAGGTTTTGCATTAAGCCATCTGTCTTCATCACTCATATACACAAAGAGAAAGACTGTTATAAAATTTAGGTAAGCCATTAGTTGACAGGATATAAGACAAGTAATTTTTAATGAGAAGGAGGAAGGAAGGAAAGATGTATAATTGGGGAAAGTCCAGCCAGGGCAGACACCAGAGTATTTGCCTCAAAAGTAAGGGGACAAAAGAACATTAAATAACTGAAGAAATAAAGTCTAAAGTGGTATTGAAGAGAGTACTGAGGAACTAATAAAGCAAAGTAATGGCTGGGTGGTAAAAAACGAATCTCACTTACCTTTTAGTATAATGGATATAATTTGAAGAGTACTTTGCTTTGTACAAAGTGCTTTATGTAAAGCATTTACTACAGAGCCTTCTTCTAGCAGGCATTAAATAATGTTAGCTTTATTTTTGTTTTCTTTCTATCTTTCCACTCTTGAAAATATTTTGAGATATATCAGGTCAGGCAGTATCATATCTGTTTTAACAGTAGGTTGTGTCTTATAACAGAAAGATAATGGACTTTGCGGCCAGCCAGAGAGGATTTAAATCCAGTTTCAATCACCTAATAGTTGGTGCTGAGAAGGCGAAAACCATTCCATCCTGAAAAAGATGTTCAAGTTATTGTTTTCCTAAATTTCAATTGTTTTCCCTGAAAATATCTTAGAGAGAGAGCTGAGATGCTCCTGAGAGTTCCCAACATGTTGTATCCAAATTCAGATGAAATCTTTATGGGAAAAGAGGGGCCAGACTTTCTGGGGGGACATATTTGTATTTTCACCTTCTCAGTGACCTGTTAGAAATGCTTTCTTTTAGCTTTTTATACAACAACATCCCAAAGAAATTAACCTTCTAATATCAACTTACACATTGGGCAAGAATATAAGTTCTCATGCGATATGAAGACAGAATGTAGCAGAAGAAAATGAAAGAGAAAAGTCATGAGTGCTGAATTTTACAGTTTATAACATGATGGTTGGCATTTCATAATTTTAACAAGAAAGTACTATTGCTTTACAGTATCCCAAGAAAATGAAAGGGTTTCCTGTGTAATTGGTAAGGGGGAAGAAACTTTCCAACACCTTAAAACCAAGCTGGACCTCACTTTAAGGAAAGCAAAAGCAGAGGATGCCACCAAAATGATAGATAAGCTGCAGATTTTGAAAAGATGAAGGATGATTTGCCATATTCTCTGGTATTACATCTGTTTCCTTGGTCAAGCTGTTTGGAGGACTATAGTAAAAAGGCCTAATGGTAAAGAGAATTATTTTCAATTATTTATGCTATTATAATGTAGGAAGGAGAAGTGGCAACAGGGATCCCATATAGTTGCTGTCTCTGAGACACACTTAATAAATTACTGTCCAGGACCTTTCATTATCACCTCTATGTAACCATCCATCATGTTCTTGGTATAGTGTGAGACTTTCTCAAAGCTTGGAGGTAGAAGAAGACCACAGGAACAATGTTCAAGGTGTGTAGCATATAAATATTCATGTGGGCAAATGCTGGCTCCTGTGTCTGCAGGCACATATAACATAATTTCACAGCCTAGATGAGTTATCAACCTTCTCTAGTACTATTGCCTTAGAGCAGATGCTTTGTTGACCATATGTAAACATTATGATAACGTGGAACACTCATTTTAAGAATGTTCTAAAAGGGCTTGAAAAATCAAAGGATATGTAATTTGAATAACAAAATGGTCCTTTTTGGCTAAGATATAAGATATTTGAAGGGTAAAAGGAGAGAGAAAGTTAACATGCACACATGAGGACTTTTCATGTAAACTAGTATGTAGTAGGGACATATGAAATGGCTTCTGAGTGATATGATCAGAGCTGTGTTTTAAAAAATAAATTGGTATATTTATTTTAAAAATATATATAGTATACTGTTAGTGGGAATGAAGACTGGTGCAGCCACTGTAGAAAACAGTATGGAATTTCCTTAAAAAATTAAAAATAGAACTGCCTTTTAACCCAGTGATCCCACTTCTCAGAATATATCCTAAGAATGTGGAAGCACCAATTGGAAAGAATATATGCATCCCTATGTTCATAGTAGCACTATTTACAATAGCCAAGATCTAGAAATAGCCCAAGTGCCCATCAGTAGAAGAGTGTATAAAAAACCTGTGGTACACTTACATGATGGAATACTATACAATTGTATAAAAGAAGGATATTTTACCTTTTGCAACAGCATGGATGGACTGGAGACTATCATGCTAAGTGAAATAAACCAGTTGGTAAAAGACAAATATGATATTATCTCACTGATATGTGGAATTTCATGAACAAAATAAAGTGATGAACAACATAGAAACAGAGGCATGGACACATGGAACAGCCTGACAGATGTCAGGGGGGAAGAAGGAGGGGGGACTGGATGAAATAAGGTGAAGGGATTAGCCAAAGAACATATATGCATGACCCACAGACAGATACAACACTATGGTGATGACCAGAAGGAAGGGGGTCAAGGGTAGGAGGGAGGTGGGAAAATGGGGGAAAATGGGGACATCTATAATAGTATAAATAATAAAAATAAAATAAACATTAAAATAAATTGGTATAATAATAATAATAGCCAACTCTATCGAGCATACTTTGTATTTACTTTATATGTATGTGTGTGGGGGGTTGTGTGTGGATATGTATGTTGTGCAATCTCATAGTAACCCTAATACATAAATATTGCTAAAATCTTCATTTTTTACAGGCTAGAAAACTGAAGCTTACAGAGGTTAAGTATTTTTCCCACTGTACCACAAGGAGTAAGTGACAGGCAGAATTCAAACCCTGGCAGTGTAACTCCCCCGCCTGTGTTCCTAACTTTGGCTGATTCTCAAACATATGTACATATAGATTAAAGAGCTTTAAAAATATATTCATATCTGGACTCTACCATAATCAATTAAAACAAAATATCTGGGGATAAGTTTTAAAAAGTGTTTGGGTAATTCTAATGCACTGTGAGGTCTGACAATCACTTCCCTCTACTCTTCTGTAAGTGGGCAAAATGTATAAGCATGTTTGTTTGTTTAAAGGAGAATAAAGCAGAATGTCCCGAACCTACCCCCACCCAGAGATGATCACAGTTAGACATTTGGTAAATATTTTGTGCATATACAAGTGGTATATTTAAAATGTGTAACAACTAGTATAAGGAAGTACAGGACAGATACCAAACAGTCAATACAGACACCAAACAGTAATACCAGACAGACACTAGTCATAACAACTAGTATTTTGTAGCCTTCTCAGTGTATACCAGTTGAATTTTAAAAAATATGTACATATATGTACATGTATACACATAGATATGTATGTACTAATATAAATTATAGATATTTTTCCATGTCAATAAAAATCACCTACATTACCCTTTTTAATAGCTGTCTCACTTCTCACTGTATGGAGTTATATTTTATTTTACCAGTTCCCTAGTTATGTCTAATTTTTTCCTATTAGAAGTGGACTCAACAGTTCTTGTTAGATTTGTTTTAATTGTTTTCTGAGTTTGCTCTCCATAAAATACCAAAATGTAATAGAACAGCAGACATGAGTTCCAAAAGAATAGAACTGATCTCATTTTGAAGATAGAAATCGAAATCTTCCCTCACATTTTTTTCTAGCAGTTGTAGGTCAGCCCTGCAGTCAACATTCATCTTACAGAAAAATATGTGAAGTCTCTGTCAAAAGCTTACTTTGGGGTCAGGTCTCTTAAAGTAGAAGGCAGACATTTGCTTTTTGTTTTGTCCCACCTGTTTTGGCTTCCATTGAGTTTTAGTCTGTGCTTGAATTTCTGACTACTCTCTTTGCCTCGTATCTGCAATTTGGGCCTCCTCGAATTTCTTCAGCATGTCTACCTGTGCTTGTCTCCAGGTTTACCTCATCATATGCATCTAACAATCCTATGTCTTCTGTATGAAGGCCTGGTTTCTGATTTGATCTTGGCCTTGGCCTTTGATTGGGTGTGATTTCAGGTTTCTAGCTACTTTCCTGCCTAGATAACCATCAACTACATGTTCTTGACCCCTAACTTCTAACCTGTTCTTTGCATTGTGTCAAAGATGTGGATGTCTGTACTATTGTAGAAATAAAAATCCTACTAAGAACAAAGAGTATTGCATACAAATTATACAATGAAAAGAATGATATTTTATTATTGAATAAGCATATCCAAATTACTTTTGTATGAGAATACAAAGTCAGGGCATTTTCGCACACATTTATATAGATATCTTGTAGCCATAAATGACACATGTTCTGCAGGATTTATGGTATCCTTATGTCTATTAGAGGACTTAACAGGACAATTTGGGTGTCTTTGTGTATATATGTGTATATATGTATATATATATATGTGTGTGTGTGTGTGTGTGTATACACACATATATATCTCCATGTAATTCATCTTAACTTCACTCAAAAATTGAAATACTCATTTTAGTTAATTGCCTTCACACAAAGGAACTATATGACCTTTCTTATCTCTTCTATAAGCAAATGGTTACAACCTGAGACAGACACATTTAAGCTATCAAGGTGCCATGAAGACTTTGCTAGGTGTTTGCATTTCAAAGGTGATGAAATACAAACCCTTAAAGGGAGTTATTTACATTACAAAAGGTTACAATAAGGACTCTTGGTTAACTGAGTTTCCCAAAGAAAGGCATTTAGAAGAGGAGGACCCATTACAAAAAGGCAATAATTTTTACTTACTGTTATAGTAGCTCTGTTATTGACAACAGTGGGATTTCAGACCCAAAGAGAAGTTATGGGAGCTGTCTAAAATGTAACAGCAAAATCATCCATAAAGCCGAAAAGACTCAGGAAAACTTATTTTCCAAGTCTGATCTTAACTCACTAAACACTAGCAATATATAAGTTTTCTCCTAAGTTCTCCACTAGCACCCCTGGGGCCCAAAAGTCTAGGAGCTGTCTAGTATCATATAATCCATTCATAGATTTGGACTTTGAAGCATTTTGGACACTAATACAGATTTTGCTCAAAATTTTTGTGAATGTGTCACTTTGTCCTTTGGAAGTGAATCACAATTTTAAAAGAAGGCAATAGCTGAGTGATTGTTATTAATAGATTAACAAACAGACTTTACATAAATTATGTAGGTTATGCCAAACTTACTCTGAGGAAGATGGGGTTACTCTAGTTTGCTCCATGTTTGAACAAAAATAAGGGTTAAATTTTCTTCTCTTGCAAGAATGTAATTTAAAGGTCCAGGCAGTGATAACTGGATTCTCAGCAGGACACTCAAAACTAATAAAAGGAAAATAGGGATATGTGGGACTGGGATCAAGGGGGAAAAGAAGTCAGAAAATGAGGAAGAAGGGTGGAGAAAGTTGGAATGTTGTTTTTTCAACTTTGAGGAGTTGGCAAATATCTGAAATGTGAGATGCATGGGTAGGGCCAGAAACAAAGGAAAAAAAAAATATAAATGGTCTTAACACACAGAAGCTAAACTAAAATAATTTATCATGTTCATATTTACATGTACATATATAAAGAAGTTCAGGAACAAAATTGATGCCAGTTTAAAATTTCAGGTGTGTCAGAAAGGTTAACATTCTAATGGCATTATGAGAGTGAGATAAATATAAGAAAAGAAAAAGAAGCAATTGGTGACATTGATAGGGGACTCAAGACTTGGAAAATTTTAGCTTAAGGTAAAAAGTTATAAGTCTAGCAAGTAATGTGTATGTTAAAGGTTTTGTTTCAGAAACTACAGATAAGGCCTGTCCTGGCTCCTGGGAAAACAGCTGACCTCCTGGGGCACTGCTAAAGATTATAGCTTGGGGAAAACTGGAGGCATCTAGACCTTTGTGTTCCAGGGAGAGAGAGATGACTACCACCCCTGGGAACAGCTAACTGCCCAGGACAGGAATATTGCAGCCTCCATCACCTAATCCTCCCTGAATCTCAAAGCCCTCACCATACCTTGTTTATTCCCTGGTATAAAAAGGCTGACCTAGAAAGAGAAGGCAAGATGGTCTGTTAGGGTATGAACCTACCATCTTCTCAGATTGCTGGCCTTCTGAACAAAGTGCCCATAAAGATTCAATCCCTGTCATTGCTTATTGGGTTTGGTAGTGACAGGCAGGCTGAAAGCCGGTGTCTTTTCTGGTTACAACATCATAGATTGTCACTATTTGAAGGAACCAATACTAAATTATTTCAACTCTTTCAATTTATAAATGAAGAAACTGAGGACCAAAATGAAGAGATTTGACAAAACTCAGAGGTTTAGGAATAGAACTTGGCCTTTTAAAATCTTAGGAGATGCTTCCTTTTATTTATTTGTTTATTTTAAAAATATTTTATTTAGTCTTACTTTTTGACAGAGGAAAAGGGAAAGAAAAAGAGAGGGAGACAAACATCAATGTGTGGTTGCCTCTAGTGCACCCTGTACTGGGGTTCTGTCCTGCAACCCAGACATGTGCCCTGATTGGGAATTGAACTGGTGACCCTTTGGTTTGCAGGCCAGTGCTCAATTCACTGAGCCACACCAAGCAGGGCAGGAGATGCTTCCTTTTTAAAATTGTCAATATTTTCTGCTCATTTTTTGATTCAGCCATTTTAGTAAAGATATCTATTATATATTGTTTTTTAATGGTTTATTTATTTATTTATTTTTAGAGAAAGGGGAAGGGAGGGAGAAAGAGAGGGAAAGAAACACCAATATGTGGTTGCCTCTCATGTGGCCCCCACTGGGAACCTGACCCACAACCCAGGAATGTGCACAGACTGGGGATCAGACTGGAGACCATTTGGTTCACAGCCTGAGCTCAATCCACTGAGCTAAACCAGCCAGGGCTCTATTAGATATTCTTAAAAGGACTAAAAGTTCATAGTTTTGAATCCAGGACAATTCAAATAGAGGTTAACAATCTTTAATATCAGGGGAAATGTCCATTTTGTAGCTCAGACTAAAAGACTTGACCACACTCTCATCAACTGAGATATTTAAAGTGAAGGGGTTTCCCACCAAGATGGAGGCACAGGTAGATACACTTTGCCTCCTCACACAACCAAAAGAAGACAACAACCAGTTTAAAAACAAACAAAAAAAATAACCAGAACTGCCAGGAAATCAAGCTGCATGGAAGTCTGACAATCAAGGAGTTAAAGAAGAGACATTCATACAGACTGGCAGAAGGGGCAGAGATAGGCAATCGAGGCAGAGAGGACTTGTGGCAAGGCAGTGGCTAGTGGAGTGGTCAGTCCCACATTTGCAGATACTGGGAGGACTGGGAGGAACAACTGGGGAGTGAAACAGACCACACAACCCATGGGTCCAGAGAGGGGAAAGAAAGCCTCAAGACCTCTGACTGAAAAAACCTGTGGGGGTTGAGGCAGCAGGAGAAACTCCAAGCCTCACAGAAGAGTTCATTGGAGAGACCCACAGGGTCCTAGAATGTACACAAACCCACCCACCCAGGAATAAGCACCATAAGGGCCCAATTTGCTTGTGTGAAGCAGAGGAAGTGACTGAAAGCTGGCTAAGAGCTGAACAAGTGGCATTGCTTTCTCTTGGGCCCCTCCTCCTCATATAGCACCAAACGCAGTGATGTGGGCCGCCTGGCCTTGGTGAATACTTAAGGCTCCACCACTTACTATCTAGTAGGCACATGTAGACAAAAAAAAAATGTGGCCCAAATGAGAGAAGAGATCCAACCACATGGGGAGGCGGTAGGGGATAATTGGGAGAAAGGGGAGAAGGATTTTCAGGAACAACTATAAAGGACACATGGACAAAACCAAGTGGGGGTGGAATCAGGGGAGGAAGGTGGGGATGGCTGGGGTGAAGGTGAGTGGTGGTGGGTAAATGCAGGCAACTGTGCTTGAACAACAATAAAATAATGTTTTAAACAGCTCCAGAAAAAATACAAGTGATAAAGGGATAGGCAATCTATCAGAGCAAAATTCAAAACACTGGTAATCAGAATGCTCACAGAAATGGTTGAGGATGGTCACAGAATAGAGGAAAAAGAGAAGGCTGTGAAAAGGGAAATAAAGGAAAATGTACAGGGAACCAACAGTGAAGAGAAGAAAACCAAGACTCAAATCAATGGTTTGGATCAGAAGAAAGAAACATTGAACCAGAATAGAATGAAGAAACAAAAAATTAAAGAGAGAGAGAGAGAGAGAGAGAGAGAGAGAGAGAGAGAGAGAGAGAGAAGAGGTTTAGGAACTTCTGGGACAACTTGAAATGTTCCAACATCTGAATCATAGGGGTGCCAGAAGGAGAAGGGGAAGAGCAAAAAAAATGAAATCTTATTTGAACAAACAATGAAGGGGAACTTCCCTAATCTGGCAAAGGAAATAGACTTCTAGGAAGTACAGGAAGCTCAGAGACCTAAAAAAGTTGGACCCAAGGAGGAAGACACCAAGACACATCATAATTACAGTACCCAAGATTAAAGATAAGGAGATAATCTTAAAAGCAGCAAGAGAAAAAGAGACAGTTACCTACAAAGGAGTTCCTGTGGACTCTCAGCTGATTTCTCAAGAGAAATCTTGGAGGCAAGAAGGGGCCGGAAAGAAGTATTCAATGTCATGAAAGGCAAGGACCTACATCAAGATTACTCTGTCCAGCAAAGCTATAGTTTATAACAGAAGGGCAGATAAAATGCTTCCCAGGTAAGGCCAAGTTAAAGGAATTCATCATCACTAAGCCCTTATTATATGAAGTGTTAAAGGGACTGATCTGAGAAAAAGAAGAACAAAAATACAAATAATAAAATGACAACAAAGTCACAATTACCAACAACAGAACCTAAAAAACCAAAACGAAAATGAACTAAGCAAACAATTGGAGCAGTAACAGATTCACAGTAATGGAGATCACATGGAGGGTTATTGATGAGGAGGGACAGAGAGGAGAATGGGGGAAAAGATACAGAGAATAAGAAGCATAAGTGGTAGGTACAAAATAGACAGGGAGAGGTTAAGAATAGTATGGGAAATGGAGAAACCAAAGAACTTACATGTATGACCCATGGACATAAACTAAGATGGGGAGATGCTGGAGGGAGGGTGGGGTACAGGGCAAAGAGGAATAAAGGGGAGAAAAAATGGGGCAACTGTAATAGAATAATCAATAAAATACAGTTTTAAAAAAGTGAAGGGACAAAAACTAAAGCAAACACATAACTTCTCACCAATAGAATCTTTGAGGTATACATGAAATTATTTGGGCTTGGGTTGGTGAACACCCAATACATTTTACAGATGATGTTGTGTTGAATTGTGCACCTGCAACCTGTGTGATTTAGTTAACCAGCGTCACTCCAATAAATTCAATATAAAGGTAAAAAGTAAAATATTTGGAGAAACCACTAAATATTTATTGCATTTAATTTGTTTTTTTTTTTGAAAGAATAAAGGGGTGTTGTGTCTTTTTAAAAGATGGCAGTGAGAACAAAGTGGAAAAATAAATACCTAGGTCCAAGAGTGAAGAGAAAGGCTGATTACACTACAGGTGTCAGATATGTTTTCTGATATGCACTGTAAGGGTATGGGTAAGGATAGCTCAGTAGCACATTCCTCTCTGCAGTTCTTACAGTGCCTCACATGAGACATATGCCCATAAATATTTTCTGGAATGTGTAACCTTTGATTCTATAAAAAAGATGTTATTCCTACACCAACAGGAGAAAAAAAAAGGAAACTGACCAGAAGACCAAGGTTAGCTTGGGTTGAAAATGAAAAAGTTGAGAGCCACCTCTCCTAGGTAGGAAAAACAAAGGAAGGAGTGACCTAAAAAATGGTATAGCTAGAACAAGAAGGTAAGAAAAAAATAAAAGTTATACAGATTGGGAAGGAAGACATAAAACTGTCTGTTCGCAGATGACATGATCATCTATATAGAAAATCAGAAAGAAAAAAGAAAAAGAAAAACTCTTAGAACTGATAAGAAAGTATAATGAGGCTGCAGGATCCAAGGTTAATATACAAAAGTCAGTTGCTTTCCTATATGCCAACAATGGACAAGTGGAATCTGAAATGAAAAACAGTCTCATTTACATTAACACCCCCCAAATGAAATAGTAACATATAAATCTAAGAAATAGGTGCAAGATCTGTGTGAGGAAAACTACAATACTCTGATTAATGAAATCAAAGAAGTATATGGAGAGATAGTCCATGTTCATGGTTGGATAAGAAGACTCAATATTGTGAAGATGTTAGTGCTTTCCAACTTGATCTGCAGATTCAATACAATCCCAATCAAAATCCCAGAAAGTCGTTTTGTGGATATCAACAAACTGTTTCTAGAGTGTATATGGAGAAGCAAAACAAAACAAAACAAAAAACAAACAGTCAAAATAACATTGAAAGAAAAGAGCAAATTTTTGAAGAACTGATGCTACCTGAATTCAAGGCTTACTATAAATATATCGTCATTAAGACAGTGTGGTATTCATGAAAAAAAAATAGACAAATAGATCAGTGGAACGAAATAGAGAACCCAGAAATAGACATATACATATGTAGTCAACTGATCTTTGACAAAAGAAGGACAATACAATGGAGCAAAGACAGTCTCAAATAGCCAGGTCAAAATTAAATGATTCTCATATTTAGAAAATTTTGCCACATCATAATCATTGGGAACCTTGGTGTGATCCATATTTCTGTGAGGAATACTCAATGAATTAGAATAAGTCTGCAATGGGGCCTAGGAATATAATTTTAATAAGCTATATAGGATTGAGAACCCCTCCAATTCTGTCATGCACATTCTTTTGGAAACGATGCAGTAGACAGGTTTTCATCATGAGTATAGTTACTTTTCAAGTATGCCTCACAGGTACCAAGGTCAGATTGTCTCTTGGTTTGAATCAACAGAACAGAATATTTCCTAGGCCTGTCTACATCCCACATTTGTCTTCTCTTAAATAATTGTGGTAGCAGTTTTAAGTTTACAACAAAATTAATAGGGAGATATAAATATTTCCCATGTGCTCCTTACCCCCATACATGCATAATCTCTTCCATTTTCAACATTGCTCACCAGAATGATATATGTTTATCAAGGATGGACCTACATCAACACATCATAATTTCCCAAAGTCAATAGCTTACCACAGAATTCACTTTTGGTGTTTTACATTCTATGGGTTTGAACAAATGTATAATGGCATATATCTATCATTATAATATCATACAGAGTATTTACATTTCTAAAACTCCTCTGTGCTTCACCTATTCAGCTACCCTCCCCCACACCTCTGGCAACTACTGAACTTCATATTGTCTCCATAGTTTTTCCTTTTCCATATAGTTGGAATAATGTAGTATGCAGCCTTTTCAGATTGTCTTTGCGTTACTTAGTAAAATGCATTTAACATTCCTCCATGTCTCTTCATGGCTTGATAGTTCATTTCCTTTTAGTGCTGAGCAGTATTCTACTCTCTGGATATAAATAAAGCACAATTTATCCATTAACCTCCTGAGGGACACCTTGGCTGCTTTCACATTTTGGCCATTATAAATAAATCTTCTATAAACATCCTTGTGCAGTTATTTATGTGGACATAACTTTTAAACTCCTCTGGTTAAGTGCCAAAGAACATGATTGCTGAATTGTATACTAAGAGTGTGTTTAGTTTTGTAAGAAACTGCCAAACAGTTTTCCCAAGTGGCTGTACAATTTTGTGTTTCCTCCAGCAGTATATGAGAGTCCCTGTTTCCATCTGTACTTTTATATATCACTTACAGAGTCATTTTAGACTTAAGCTTTTCACAGATAGGAAAAGTGATATGCTATACAGCAAGTCAGGAACCTAAGCAACACGTGCAAGCCATCACTTGACCCCCTGTCTAGGGATGGTCCCTCATACCCACTGCTTAATTTAAGTGATGCGCTAGGAAGAACTTGCTGAGAGGGCAGCCCTAGAGTTATTGATTCTTCCTTCTAGGCAAAATGTAAGTCTTTGAAAGAGCATCTCTATGCCTGGATGGTATCTTCATAGCAAAGATTTCTGCTATCAGAGTCATGCTTTGAGAAGGCTAAGTTCCATATTCCTTGGGCCTTTGTGAAATGAAAGCTAGTTCCTGTGGAAGAGGGAGCTATTATTATGCAGTGTTTTACTTTCAGTATTGAAAACCACACTTAAAAAACACATTTTTAAAATAGTAAAAATGGAAGAGGTTCATAATCCCACCACACTAACACCTGAAAAAAATGTGTAGCATTATGGACATAATCATGAGTACATTCTTTGCAATCATTTTCACCTTTTTCCTGATGATATACTCTTAAAAGTTTAATTTTTCAGGAAAAGCATATGCATTTATTAACATTTCAAGATTTTTTGCTGATAAATAACATTAAATATTTATATCAATTTACATTCTCGCTAACAGTGTGAGAAAGGCTATACTTCCTTTGCACTCTTCATAACATTTCAATACATTTCATAACACAGCTAACATCATAATACTGAAAGCTTTCCTGTTAAGATCAGGACAAGGAAAAGATGCCTGCTTTCACCACTGCTATTTGATATCGTAGTAGAAGTTCTAGACCAAACAATCAAGTAAGAAAAATAAATAAAAGGCATCCAAATTAGGAAGAAAACAGTAAAATTGTCATATTCATAGGAGACATTATCCTATTTGTAAAAATTTGCAAAGAATCCACAAAAATTTTCCTAGAGCTAATGAAGAAATTTGGCAAATTTCAAGGTACAAGATCAACATTCAAAAATCCATTATGTTTCCATACACCAGTAATGAGCAATCTGAAAATAAAATTAAGAAAATTCCATTCATAATAATATCTAAGAGAATAAAATATTTAGGAATAAATTTAATGAAAAAGGTAAAAGACAGTGAAAGACTTATACACTAAAAAAAAAAATAAAACATTGTTAAATGAAATTAATTGCCTAAATAAATGGATAGACATCCATGTTAATTGATTAGAAACAATATTGCTAAGATAGGAATACCAAATAATCTACAGATTCAATGCAATCTTTATCAAAATTCTAATCATCTTTATTTATAGAATGGAAGTGCTAATCCTCACATTCACATGGTATTGCAACAGTCTTATAAAAGTATAAAGTTGGAGGTCACACACTTACCAATTTCAAAATTTACTACACAGCTATAATAACCAAATCGGTGTGGTATTAGCATAAGGAGAGACATCCAGGCCAATGGAATAGAATTAAAATTTCAGAAGTAAATCCATATATGTATGGCAAATTGACGTTCATTAAGGGTGCCAAGATCATTCAATGAGGAAAGAGCATTTTCTTCAACAAATGGCACTGGAACTACTGAATATCCATATGCAAAATACCGAAGTCTGACCCTTATCTCACACCATATGTAAATATTAGCTCAAAATGTATCAACAATCTAAATATAAGATCTAAAACTATAAAACCATCAGAAAAAAAAGTAAGGGTAAATCGTCATGATCTTGGTTCTGGCAAATTGGGAAAAATGACTATGTATTGATACTGATATTACTGTTTATAGTAATAGTATAGTTGATATTACTGATATTACTGTTTATAGTATAGTATTGTTGATATTACTGTTTAAAACTTTTAATCAATTAAAAATTAACTTAAACTTGAGCTAAATAATCATAATAGTCAATATTATTATCACAGCTACTTAAATAAAAGTTCATTGAGGCATGCCTCCAAAGCAGGGGCTGGTTACCAGGTTGCTGTCTTGTCAGAAACCTAGGAATTCTGAGTGCGTAGCTGATGTAGGTTTCCTCAAATTCTTCACCACAGTCACCTGTGATGTAGAAACATCATCTCCATTCCCTGAAAGTCAAAGCTGTGAAGATCTTTGCTAAGATTTTATGGTATTTTCTAAGATCCTTCTGGGGAAAACCTGGGATTGGTACCAAGGTTGCTATTCCAAATCCCCTGACCTTATCTCCACGCCTTGGTCCCATAGCTGTCCATTACAAGCCTAGGAGAGGGAGGAGAGATGTTATTCTACTGTTTGATGGCATGGTGTCACCTTAATACTCATTTTAAGTTCTAGAGACCTGGATCTATATTCTTTTTCTCCCACT
Organism: Phyllostomus discolor; assembly: GCF_004126475.2. NCBI lineage: Eukaryota > Metazoa > Chordata > Mammalia > Chiroptera > Phyllostomidae > Phyllostomus > Phyllostomus discolor. The sequence goes on along the minus strand of NC_050198.1, from coordinate 58,965,639 downwards.
GATGAGCTTTGTTTTCCACATATATAAAAATTAGGGATGTGGCCTGTGTCATCAGTTTATTTTATTCATTCACATTTTGTGATCTAAGATCTGATGCTCAATTTTTGTTAAGGATTGAGTTTTGCCCCACCCAGAAATATGGTGGAGTCCTAACCCCCAATACTTTAGAATGTGATTATTATTAGGAGAATTAGGAGATTAATTTTATCAAGGGGAGATTGTAAAAAATATGCTTTGAAGGAAAACTATGTATTGTCTGTAGTACAACTTCTGATTTATCTGATTCTGATTCATTGGGAGCTATTTTATAACCCTGTGAATATAGAGCAATGAAATATGTTTTCTCTATAGACATGCAAATGAATTCTATACTGGGAAGAACAACACTTTGAACCAGTAGAAAAGCTGTTTCTTTTTTCGTTTAAACATTCATTTCAATATTCTTGATACATAAATATGTTTTGGATTCTTCTTTGAACAAGTTATAACATCTACTCAATTTTTTAAATTGCAAGTAAAACAGCTCTAGCTGGTATGGCTCAGTGGATTGAGTGCTGGCCTGCAAACCAAGGGGTCGCTGTTTCAATTCCCAGTCAGGGCACATGCCTGGGTTGTGGGCCAGGTCCCCAGTTGGGGATGTGAGAGAGGCAACCACACATTGCTGTTTGTCTCCCTCTCTTTCTCTCTCCCTTTCCCTCACTCTAAAAATAAATAAAATATTAAATTGCAAGTCAAATAAAATCTTTAGGACAAATTCATTCTATAAGTGTATGAGAATCATAATTTTACTTTTTTCTGGAAATTATCTTCTAACAATAACAGGAACAGGCTCAAAAAATGTGTATGAAATATATGAAGAGAAATATAAATCTATATGGAGTGTTATAAGTAGAGGTATGAATAGAGTCATCAACAAGCCTTCTTGGGTATGAAGAATCAAATGTGAATTTGCCCCTAACTAAATCTGTAAAGGGGACAGGATGAAAGATGGTGAAGGAATTAACCAAAGAACATTTATGAACAATACATGGACATGGACAACAATATGGGGATTGGCTTGGGATGGGGAGAAAGTAGTGATGAGTGAAGGCAGGGAAAAAGAGAAAAAGTGGGAACAACTGTACAGCATAAACAATAAAAATAAAACTAAAAAATCTGTAAAGTCAATGCAACCCCAGTATATGTTCTGATCAGAAAATTTTTAGATTGGCCCCGGCTGGTGTAGCTCAGTGAATTGAGCATGGGTCTGTGAACCAAAGGGATGCAGTTCCATTCCCAGTCAGGACACATGCCTGGGTTGCAGGCCAGGTCCCCAGTAGGGGGGGTGTGAGAGACAACCACACATTGATGTTTCTTTCCATCTCTTTCTCCGTCCCTTGCTCTCTCTCTGAAAATAAATAACTAAAATCTTGAAAAAATTTTCTAATTTGGAAATTTTACTCTAATTTGAAAAAAATAAAAAGGAAATCTAAAACGTATTTGGAACACTATCAAAGGGAAGCAAAAAATTCTGAAAATACATAAAGAAATGAACTAACAGATTTAGTAAACAGGTTATAAAGTAAGATATATATGAAACTTAGAATATTATAAAATTGGAAAACAACTAAGAAAATGTCTAAAAGCAAGCAACAGTTTGAAATCATGCTGAGTGTAATTTGAATAAAGACCAATCCCATCAAGTACCATTTGGGCAAGACATATAAATTTTAAAGCATGTGTATAACAGAATGGAAAAAAGAAAGAAAAGGATACCCTGCAAGCTTGCTCTGTGATTTAACACCTGTAAACTGCCAATAAAAAGAGGCACTTCAGTTTATCCCTCATTTTGTGAGCTCCCAGGACAAAAAAAAACCCAAAACACTTTGGATCTGCCAACTGGTTCTTCCTAATGGAGAATATCACTGACAGTGGGACACATGATGGTCTATAGCTTCAGAATAAAGGCTACTATGAAGCTGAATCTTCTTAGTAATGTCTAAGCAAGGAAACAGAAGATAAAAGCAGAAACAAATGATAACTTTAGAACTGAATAACACAATGACTGAAATAAAATTTTCCATAAACAGTTTCAACAGTGGAATACAGAGGGCAGAACATCATTCCACAGATAGGTAGAACAGCTGTCCTAACAAGCTCCAAGAAGCATATTGACATTATTTTTCTTGGTCAGGCATTTCAAGCTCTTCTTGGAATAAGCAAAATCATTACTCAATGCATTATGACAACAGCTTTGTTTTGATAAATTGGTATGAGTTAAAGAATGAGATAGAGTGATTATGCAGGGATTGTATTTAAATGAGGTTTGGAAATAGATGTGAATGTTGATTGAATTAGTAACAATACAAGTTCTCAGATAAACATGCAACCTCAAGGTCAACTTTGTATGGCATGCTTAGATTGACATCAGCCAATTAATAAGCAAATCAGAGAACAAATTGATGGTCACCACATGGAAGAGGGATTGTGGGATGAGTAAAAAAGGTGGAGGGATAAATAAGTACAAATGCTAGTTATAAAAACAATCACAGGGATGTAAATATAATCAATAATAACTATGTATGGTGTCATATGGGTACTAGACTTATCAAGGTGATCACTTTGTAAGATATATAAATATCTAATCACTAGGTTGTATCAATACACATGAAACCAATATAATATTGTATGTCAGATATAATTGAAAAATTAATTAATTAATTATTTTATTTATGCTATTATAGTTGTTCCTGCTTTTTCTCTCCTTCCCTACCTCCACCCAGCCCTACCCTCTCTCCTCTCTAAGTCAATCCCCATATTGTTTTCTGTGTCCATGGGTTGTACACAAATGTTCTTTGGTTAATCCATTCATCATCTTTCATCCCGCTGACCCCTTCTGGCAGTCTGTTCCATGTATTTATCCTTCTGTTGGTATATTGTTCATTAGTTTATTGTGTTCATTAGATTCCACATATAAGTGAGATCATGTGGTATTTGTCTCTCACTGACTGGAGTAATTCACTTGGCATAGTATTCTCCAGCTTCATCCATGCTCTCATAAAATGTAAGCATTTATTCTTTTTTACTGCTGCATAGTATTCCATTGTGTAAATGTACCACGACTTTTTTAATTTATTCATCTCTTGATGGGCACTTAGGCTATTTCCAGAGTTTGGTTATTGTAAATAGTGCCGTATTGGTGTTTCAGGATTCTGTTTTGCATTTCTTTGATGATTAGTGATGTTGAGCATTTTTCACATGTTTATGAGCATATCCTCTTTGGAGAAGTGTCTACTTAGGTCTTTTACTCATTTCTTAATTGGATTGTTGTTTTCCTAGTGTTGAGTTGTATTAGTTCTTTGTATATTTTGGAGATTAAACCCTCATCAGATGTATCATTGGCAAAAAAAGTGATCCCCTTCAGGTCAGGAACAAGACAGGGATATTTACTTTCATCACTCATATTCAACATAGTTCTGGAAATCCTAGCCACAGCAATCAGACAAGAAGAAATAAAAGGCATCCAAATTGGAAAGAAGGAAGTAAAACTGTAATTATTTGAAGACGATATGGTATTGCACTTAAAAGTTGTTATGGAACAGCAAGTGGGGTCTTCCTGTCCACCACCACCCTCTAGGCAAAATTCTGGAAGCAAAGCTTTGGTAATAAAGGAAAGGAGTCTTTATTCAAAAGTTACAATTTTGGAATAATAGCTTTCCACATGCATTAGTCACTTAAAGCTATCAAGTAAAGCTAAACTCTTTAACTCTAGTTATGGCTCTAATCACCTAAACCTATCAATGAAGGCTAAACTCACACCAGAGTTCTCATATTATTCCCACTGTTAGTTTTTAATTATCCTGTTTCTAAAGGGTTAGTCTACAAACTAAAACAGCATAAGATACAAAAGCTATACAATTTTAGAAGAATAGCAGGCTTCTGCCTCAGAGCCCATCACCTCTAAAACACCCAAAGAAGAATAACCCTGCATTCTCCTGCCAGGCCGGCCTGATCCTAGGCTGTGTCCCAAGTTCCTTCCCATCCAAACACCATCCATTGGGAAATGCAGGCAGCTACAGCATAATCATCCTGGCATCTTTGAGGAAAAGAGCCAGAGATCCAGCCTCTGCCATTAAAAAAATATTTTATTGATTATGCTATTACAGTTGTCCCATTTCCTCACCTTTATTGCCCTCCACCCAGCATACCTGCTTCCATCTGCATTCCCCCCCCCTTTAGTTCATGTCCATAGGTCAAACATATAAGTTCTTTGGCTTCTCCATTTCCTATACTATTCTTAACCACCCTCTGTCTATCTTCTACCTACCATTTATGTTACTTATTCTCTGTACCTTCCCCACTCTCTCCCCACCCACTCCCCCACTGATAACCCTCCATGTCATCTCCATTACTGTGATTCTGTTAATGTTCTAGTTATTTGCTTATTTTGTTTTTGTTTTTGTTTTTGCTTTAGTTGTTAGTAACTGTGAGTTTGTTGTCATTTTACTGCTCATATTTTTTATCTTCTTTTTCTTAGATAAGTCCCTTTAACATTTCATATAATAAGGGCTTGGTGATGATGACCTCCTTTAACTTGGCCTTATCTGAGAAGCACTTTATCTGCCCTTCTATTCTAAATGATAGCTTTGCTGGATAGAGTAATCTTAGATGTAGGTCCTTGCTTTTCATGACTTCAGATACTTCTTTCTGGCCCCTTCTTGCCTGCAAGGTTTCTTTTGAGAAATCAGCTGATAGTCTTATGGGCACTCCTTTGTAGGTAGCTGTCTACTTTTCTTTTGCTGCTTTTAAGATTCTCTCCTTATCTTTAATCTTGGGTAATGTAATTATGATGTGCCTTGGTGTCTTCATCCGTGAGTCCAAGTTCTTTGGGACTTTCTGAGCTTCCTGGACTTCCTGGAAGTCTATTTCATTTGCTAGATTAGGGAAGTTTACCTTCATTATTTGTTCAAACAAGTTTTCAATTTCCTGCCCTTCCTCTTCTCGTTCTGGTACCCCTATGATTCAGATGTTGGAATGTTCAAAGATGTCCTAGAGGTTCCTAAGACTCTCTTCATTTTTTTTTTTTTGAATTCTTGTTTCTTCATTCTGTTCTGGTTGAATGTTTCTTTCTTCCTTCTGGTCCACACCATTTATTTGAATCCTGGTTTCCTTCCCATCACTGTTGGTTCCCTGTACATTTTCCTTCATTTCACTTAGCATAACCTTCATTTTTTCATCTAATTTGCGGCCATATTTAACCAATTCTGTGAGCATCCTGATTACCAGTGTTTTGAATTGTACATCTGATGGGTTGGCTATCTCTTCGTCACTTAATTGTATGTCTTCTGAATCTTTGATCAGTTCTTTCATTTGGGCCATTTTTCCCTCTGGGTGAGCCTGTTATGTAGTAAGGGGTGGAGCCTTAGGAATTCACCAGGGCAGGGCAACAGACATTGCTGTGTTGTGCACTGTATGTGGGGGAGGGGTCCAAGAGGGAACAATGTCGCTTGCTTCATTCTCTGCAGGTTTTCATTCACTTTTCCCATTACCCACAATCAAATTGAGCCCTTCTGGTGCTGATTCCTGGGAGGCTGGGCTTCTGTATATTCTAGGACCCTGTGAGTCTCTTCAATGAAATTTTCTGTGAGGTGTGAGTTTCTCCCACTGGTGCATCAACCCCCACAGGTGTTTGCAATCAGAGGTTTGAGGCTTTATTTCCCCATGCTGGAAATCTGGGTTGCTTGGTCTGTCTCACTTCCCAGTTGTTCCTCCTGATTTATCTTCATGCTAATGTGGGACTGCCCAGCCTACAATCTGTCACCTTGCAGTGTCCACCAGCCACCGCCTTGCAACAAATCCTCTCTGCCTGGCTGGCTGTCTCTGTCCCTCCTATTGGTCTGGATGAATGTTTCTTCTATAACTCCTTGGTTGTCGGGCTTCCATACAATTTGATTTTCTGTCAGTTCTGGTTGATTTTTGTTTTTAATTTTGTTGTTGTCCTTCTTTTGGTTGTGAGAGGAAGCACAGCGTGTCTACCTATGCCTCCATCTTAGCCAGAAGTCTTGTCCTTTTTATTTTAAATCTTCTGGCCCATAATTTCATGAGTTCTGGAGGCTATCAGCTTCTCAGCCAGTCCTGTCCTAGACTTTTTACCATTGCTGGGCAACCTCCTCCTATGGCCCCTTCCTACTTCTCCTCAATGATCTGAACACATTTCTCTGTATCAAAGTGATTAAAACAACACCTGTCCAGCAAAGCTATCAATTAGAATTGAAGGGCAGATAAAGATCTTCTCAGACAAGAAAAACCTAATGGAATTCATCATCACCAAACCAGTATTATATGGGTTGTTAAAGGATCTTATTTAAGAAGAAGAGGCCCTGACTCATGTGGCTTGGTGGATTGAGTGCCCGCCTTCAAACCAAAGGGTCACTGGTTTGATTCCCAGTCAAGGCACAAGTCTGAGTTGCAGGCTGGGTCCCCAACTGGGGGCTCATGAGAGCCAACTACACATTGATGTTTCTCTCCCTCTTTCTCTCTCCATTCTCCTTTCTCTAAAAATAAATAAATAAAATCTTAAAAAATAAGAAGAGGATAAAAAATATGAACAATATCATGGCAATAAATACGTATCTATCAACAATTGAATATAAAACCAAAATAAACAAGCAGAACAGAAACAGAATCATAAATACAAAGAATGATTTGATGGCAGCCAAATGAGATAGGAGGGGATCAGGGGAATGGATGAAAAAAGATCAAGGGATTAAAAAGCACAATGTTGTGAGTATTGACTGAGGGAGTGGGGAAGGGCTGTTGGAGGGGGCCAAAGAGGGAAAATCTGGGACAAGTATAATAGAATAAAGAATAAAATATAATTTACAAAGTAAAAAACTGTCTTTAATGACTAAAAAAAAAAAAAAAAAAAACACCTAAAGACTCCATGAAAAAAACTACAAGATCTAGTAAATGAATTCAGCAAAGTGGCAGGATACAAAATCAATACCCAAAAATCAATGGAATTTTTATATGCCAATAATGAGCTATCCAAAAGAGAAACCAAAAAAAATCCACTATCATTTACAATTGTAACAAAAAATATATAAGGTACCCAGTAATAAATTTAACCAAGGAGGTAAAAGACCTGAACTCAGAAACTATAGGACATTGAAGAAAGGAGTTGAGGAAGATACAAATAAGTGGAAGCATATACTGTGTTTATTGATTGGAATAATTAACATCATTAAAATGTTCATTCTACCATTCTACCTAAAGCAACTATACATTCAATGCAACTCCTGTTAGAATACCAATGGCATATTTCACAGAACTAGAACAAATATTACAAAAATTTATATGGAACCTAAAAAGACCCCAAATATCCATAACAATCTTCTGAAAGAAGAACAAAGATGGTGGTATCACAACTTCTGATATTAAATTATATGATAAGGCCACTGTAATAAAAACAGTCCGGTACTGGCATAAGAACAGACATATAGATCAATGGAACAAAGCAGAAAGCCCAGGAAGAAACCTATGCCTTTAGGATTAATTGGTATTTGATACATGTGGCAAGAGCATACAATGGAGCAAAGACAGTCGCTTCAATACCTGGTGTTGGTAAAACTGGAATGGTACATGCAAAATAGTGAAAGTAGACCACCAACTTACACCATATACAAGAATAAACTCAAAATGAATAAAAGGCTTAAATGTAAGTCATGAAGCCATAAAATCCTAGAAGAAAACACAGGCAGTAAAATTTTATATATCTCACATAGCAATATTTTTGCTGATTTATCTCCTAAGGCATTGGAAACAAAGGGGAAAAATATACAAATGGGACTATATCAAATAAAAAATAAATTAAAAAAATTAGTAAGCAAGTCACAACATTTCTCCAATTGTTCAAAGTACCTCCCTGTAAGGAATTTTCTTCCAAGAATGCTAGAATTATTTAATATTGAAAATTATATAAATGTGATTTATGTGAATAAAGTAAAAGATAAAAAACATTTTCATATCAAAAGTTGCTAAAAGAAGATCGGCTGGGTGGGGAGGGCTGGGGGTGGGCTGGGATGGGGTTAAAAGGCAGAAAACTGTACTTGAACAACAATTAAAATTAAAATAAATAAATAAATATTTTTTAAAAGTTGCTAAAATAGCACATGTTAATGTTCCATATTCCTTTTTTAAAATTTCATTTTATTAATTGTTGTTCAAGCACAGTTTTCTGCCTTTTACCCCATCCCAGCCCACCCCCCCCTTGTTTTTGTCCATGTGTCCTTTATACTTATTCCTGCAAACCCTTCACCCTTTTACCCTGAAATTCCCTCCCCTCTCCCCTCTGGTCACTGTCAGCCTATTTTTAATTTCAGTGTCTTTGCTTATATTTCTTATATTATCAAAGACGGTTAGAAAAACAAGTATTTCTTTTGAATAGATAGACTTCAAAAGAGTGTGATATCATGTTTGCCAAAGAAATGCTAATACCATGCCTCTTAGAGTCAATGTGACAAGAAAATTTTGTCAGCATTATTATTTGAAAGTATATACATATTATGCAACTGATATTTTAAGTGATCCAACCACTGAAAAATAAAAAAAAAAGCTCCAGATATTTTGGTACTAATGCAATTGGACCAACTGAAAATATTTAGCTTCTTTTTCAGTATATGTCCCAAATATTGCATGTAACACATGAATACTAGAAAATTATTCATTGTTTATCTGAAGTTCAAATTTCACTTGGTAGTCTGTACTTTTATTTGCTAAATCTGGCGGACCTAATTACATGATACCATAAAATCACCTGAAAAATGTATTTTTCTAAACTGAAGCAATATACACAAAAAAGGGGGCCACATACTAAATATGAAAAGCTCAGGGGAGGCATGTATGGTAAGCTTTACTAAAATCAAAAACCAAAAGTAACCTCAAAGGATAGTCTAAATATCAAATTTCCAAACTAAAAGCAGATCAAGGAGGGTGGTCATGCCCTAGGCCTGTAGTTTCCTTTAAAAATGTCAATATTTACCTATGGGGTGGCTGGAAGACTCCAACAAGGCAATGGCTGCGGTGTCCAGCGGGGGAGCCCAGGTGGCCATTGTGGGCGTTGCACCCTCCATTCGTCAGGAGCAGGAGCGGTGTCAGCAGCAGCAGAGCCCAGAGTGTCCCACGGGTGTCTGCACAGGGAAGAGGTGGTGGTGCTTCCTGAAGTGGCCGGGATTGGCAGCAGCCACAGAAAGCACGTGAGTAGGGCTGGGGTGGAGGAGTGCTCTCTGCCCACAGAAATGAGCCTGAGGTGGGAGACTGAAACAGAGTTACCTTTTAGGAACTTCAAGTGCACACCATCTCACAGGATGCTCTCCCTGACAGGCACAACCACCTACAACAATGACTTGGCTGGTCTTTTTGAATGCCATGTCTGCTTTGACCATGCATTACCACCCATTCATTCTTCAGTGTCAGAATGTCTTGTCTGTAGCAACTGTTGCTCAAAGCTCATGTGTTGTTCAACCTGCTGGGGACTGATGGGATCATTTTGCAACTTGGCTATGGAGAAAGTGGCCAATTCAGTACTTGTCCTTTGTTAATATGCATCTTCTGGATGTGAAATGACTCTGTCACACACAGAAGAAAGCCGACCTGGAAGAGCTCTATGAGTTTCACCCTTGCTCCTGCCTATGACTGGGGTGGGGGTGGGGGGTTCCTGTAAGTGGCAAGGCAGGTTGGATATAATCATTCCTCAACTGATGCATAAGCACAAGTCCATTACAACCCTGCAGGCAGAAGATACAATTTTCCTTGCTACAGACATCAATGTTTCTGGTGCTGTGGACTGGGTGATAATGAAGTCCTGTTACTGCTTTCACTTCATGTTAGTCTTAGAAGAACAGAAAAATTATGGTGGGCACCAGCAGTTATTTTCCATTGTTCAGCTGATAGGAACATGCAAGCATGCTGAAAGTTTTGCTTATAGACTTGACCTATATGGTCATAGGCAGCAATTGACTTGGGAAGACACTCCTCCCAATTCATGGGGGAATTGAAACAGCCATTATGAATAGTGACTAGTCTTTGATACCAGTATTGCAGAAAATGGCAATTTAAGCATAAATCTATTTATATGTGTTGAAAGGCAATCAAACATCTTCTGGCCTGTGTGTAAAAGCATTGCTTTCAATCTCACAAGGTATAGGCACTCATCTGTCTGACCCAAACTTTTGGCAGGTGGAAGCTAGTCATATGAAGGTAAATAAAACAAAAAGCTCTTAAAAGGAGACAGCTTCATGTAGTACCACCAATATATTTAAAATAGGTCAACAGTAAATCACAGAAAAATGTTTTGTATTAAGAAAGGAAGCACTGTCAAATAATTCTGAATTTGCATTTGTTGTAGATTGAGTGTACTGTTGAAAAATACTGGGTTTTGTTTTGTTGCTTTTCTGTGTGTAAGTGTGTGCATGCGTGTGTGAGTTTGGTTTTTTTTCTCTTTTAATGGACAAGCTATATTGAATGGTGTTGGCTCATTGCTTTCCCCCCTTTTTAAATTAAATCCATTGGGGTGACATTGATTAAAAACATCATATAAGTTTTAAGTGTACAGTTCCATGATACAGGATCTGTATGTTGCATTGTGTGCCCACCACCCAAAGTAAAACCTTCTCCCATCACCATATATTTGATCCCCTTTACCCTTTACTACTCCGCACACCCCTTTCATCTGGTAACCACTGTCTCGTTGTCTGTGTCTAAGAGTTTTTCTTTGTTTTTCTTGTTTTTTTTTTCATTTGTTGCTTTCAGCTTTATAACCCACATATGAGTGAAATCATATGAGTGTAAACTTTTTATGCCTGACTTATTTTGCTTAGCATAATATTTTCAAGATCCACTCATGTTTGAAATGGCAGCATTTTATCTTTTCATATGATTGAGTAGCATTTAATTATTTATATATACCACATCTTCCTCTTTTTTGCCCTGACGTGTCAATTTATTAATTACTTGTTATTTATTAACTAAATGACAATTAATAAATTGTCATTTATTAATTATTTTTTATTGTTTTTCAGGTACAGTTTACTGCCTTTTCCCTCGACCCCAGCCCAAACCCCTGCCCCTCCATACCTCCTTCCCATTTCCACCCCACCATTATTGTCCATGCATCCTTTATAATTGTTCCTGCAAACCCTTCACCCGTTTCCCCTGAAATTCTCTCCCCTCTCCCCTCTGGTCACTGTCAGCCTGTTCTCAATTTCAGTGTCTTGGGTTATATTTTGCTTGTTTATTTGTTTTATTGATTAGGTTCCTGTTAAAGGTGAGATCATATGGTATTTGTCTTTCACTGCCTGGCTTATTTCACTTAGCATAATGCTTTCCAATTCCATCCATGCTGTTGCAAAGGGTAGGAGCTCCTTCTTTCTTTCTGCTGCCATTGAAATAGAATTCCATTGTGTAAATGTATCAGTTTTTTGATCCATTCATTTACCAGTGGGCATTTAGGTCGCTCCCAGCACTTCACTATTGTAAATTGTGCTGCTATGAACGTTGGGGTGCATAGTTTCTTTTGGATTGGTATTTCAGGGTTCTTAGGGTATAATCCTAGCAGTGGAATTGCTGGGTCAAAAGACAGTTTTATTTTTAGTTTTCTGAGGAAATTCCATACTATTTTTCACAGTGGTCACATCAGTCTGTAATCCTACCAACAGTGCACTAGGGTTCTCTTTATTCCACAGCCTCTCCAACACTTGTTGTTTGTTGCTTTGTTTATGATGGCCATTCTGACTGGTGTGAAATGGTATCTCATTGTGGTTTCAATTTGCATCTCTCTGATGGCTAGTGACACTGAGCATCTTTTCATATGTCTCTGGGCCCTCTGTATGTTCTCCTTGGAGAAGCACCTGTTCAAGTCCTTTGCCTGTTTTTAATGGGTTGTTTGTGTCCTTAGAGTGGAGTCATGTGAGTTCTTTATATATTTTGGAATCTAATCCTTGTCTGAGGTATCTTTGGCAAGCATGTTTCCACATATGGTTTGTTTCATTTTGCTGATACATCCTTTAGCCAAACAGAAGCTTTTTAAATTGATGAAGTCCTATTTGTTTATTCTTTCCTTTATATCCCTTGCTCTAGGGGACATATGGGTGAAAATATTGCTGCATGGAATATCTGAGATTTTCCTGCCTATGTTCTCCTCTAGGACTTTTATGTTGTCATGACTTTATTTAAACCTTTTATCCATCTTGATTTTACTTTTTTGTGTGTGGCAAGTTGGTGATCAAATTTCATTTTTTTTGCATGTAGCTGTCTAGATCTCTCAAAACCTTTTGTTGAAGGGGGTCTTTTTACTCCATTTTATGCTCCTTCTCCCTTTGTTGAATATTAATTAATCATAGAAAAACAGGATTATTTCTCAGCTCTATATTATATTCTATTGATCTATGTGTCTGTTCTTATGCCAGTACCAGACTGATTTGATTACAGTGGCCTTGTAATATAGTTTGATATTAGGTATTGTGATCCCTCCTACCTTCTTCTTCTTTCTCAAAATTGCTAAGACTACTCAGGGTCATTTATGGTTCTTTTTAATTTTTTTGAAATGTTTGTTCTTTGTGAAATATGTCACTGGTATTTTAATAAGGATTACATTGAATCAATAAATTGCTTTGAGTAGTATGGACATTTTGATTGTGTTAATTCTTCCAGTCCATGAACATTGTATTCCATTTGTTTGTGTCTTCCTTAATTTCATTCTTCATTATTCTGTTGTTTTGTGAGTTCAGAACTTTCACCTCCTTGGTCAGCTTTATTCCTAGGTACTTTATTTTTCTTGTTGCTATAGCAGATAGGATTTTTTCTAATTCCTGTTTCTGATATTTCACTGTTGGTGTACAAAAATGCCTTTGATTTATGAATATTGACTTTATATCCTGATGTTTTGACAAATTCACTTTAAAGTTTGAAAAGTTTTTTGGTGGAGTCTATAGGTTTTTCTATGTACATTATTATTTCATCTGCAAACAATGACAGTATTACTTCCTCCTTTCCAGTTTGGATGCATTTTATTTCTTTTTCTTGTCTGATCATTGTGGCTAAGGATTCCAACACTGTGTTAAGTAGGAGTGGTGAAAGCAGATATCCTTGTCTTGTTCCTGATCTTAGTCAGAAAGCTTTTAGATTTTGCCCAATCAGTGTGTTAATTGTCGGTTTCTCATATATGGTCTTTGTTATGCTGAAGAATTCTTCTATTTCCACTTTTCTGAGTGTTTTTGTCATTAATGGGTGCTGTAACTTATCAAATGCTTTTTCTGCATCTATTGATATGATCATGTGATTTTTGTCATTCCTTTTGTTTTTGAGAAGTAATATGTTTATTGATGTGCAAGTATTGTACCATCCTTGCATCTCTGGATGAATCCCACTTAATCAGGGTGTATGATCTTTTCACTGTATTGCTGAATGTGGTTTGCCAATACTTTGTTGAGGATTTTAGTGTCTATGTTCATGAGCAATATTAAACTGTAGTTTTCTTTCTTTGTTGTGTCTATCTTGTTTTGGGATTACAATTATGCTGGGTTTATAAAAGTATTTTGGGAGTCTTCCCTCTTCTCATTTTATTTTTTTAATGGTCTGAGAAGGATAGGGGTTAGCTCTTCCTTAAATGTTTTGTGAAATTCTCCTGTGAACCTTCCTGTGAATATTTTGTGAAACCATCTGGTCCATGGCTTTGTGTGCTGAGAGTTTTTTGATTGCTGCTTCAGTTTTGCTAGTTCTTATCAGTCTGTCAAGCTTCTGCTTTTTCATTCAGTTTTAGAATATTATATTTTTCTAAAATTCATCCATTTCACCCTGGTTTTCAAATTTCTTGGCATATAGTTGTTCATAGTAACTTCTTGCGAGCCTTTGTATTTCTGTGGTATCAGTTGTAATCTCTCCTCTTTCATTTCTGATCTTATTTATTTGGATCTTCTTTCTTTTTTTCTTGATGAGTCTGGTTAAAGTCTTGTCGATTTTGTTTATCTTTTCAAAGAAGCAGCTCCTGGATTTATTGATCCTTTGAATTGTTGTTTTAGTCTGCATGTCATTTAATTCTGCTCTGATCTTGATTATTTCCTTCCTTCTACTTGCTCTGGGCTTTGTTTGTTGTTGTTTCTCCAGTTCTTGTAGATATAGAATTAAGTTGTTTCTTTATAATGTTTCTATTTTTTTTAAGTAGGCCTGTATTGCTATGAACTTCCCTCTCGGGACTGCCTTCACTGTGTCCCATAAGTTTTGGACTGTTGTGTGTTCATTTTCCTTTGTTTCCAGTAACTTTTTGATTTATTCCTTTATCTCATTCTTAATCCATTCATTGTTTAATAACATCTTCTTCAATCTTCACAAATTTGTGGGATTTTTTAAATTTTTCCCCTTAATATTGGTTTCTAGTTCATGCTCTTATGGTCTGAGAACATGCTTGATATGATTTCAATTTTCTTGAATTTGTTGAGGTTTGTTTTCTGTCTGGTCATGTGATCTATCTTTGAAAATGTCCCATGTGTAATTGAAAAAAAAAATATATTTTCCTCCTTTGGAATGGATATTTTATATATATCCATTAAGTCCATTCTATCAAGGACATTGTTTAATGCTACAATATCTTTGTTTATATTTTGTTTGAAAGATCTAACAATTTTTGGCAGAGTTGTTAAAATCCCCTAGTATAAGTATGTTGCTGTCTATATATTTCTTGAAATCTTCCAAGATTTTCCTTATATATTTGGATGCTGCTATGTTGGGTTCATACATATTTATAATGTTTAGTCTTCTTGATGGATTCTTCCCATGAGTATTATGAAGTGTCCTTCTGTGTTTCTTTTTATGGCATTTGTTTGGAAGTTTATATAAGTTTTTTTACTCCAGCTTTTTTTTTTCTGTCCTTTTGCTTGAAATACTTTTTTCTAACCCTTCACTTTCAGTCTGTGTAGGTCTTTTGTTGTGAGGTGAATCTCTTGTAGGCAGCTTTTTTGCAGGTCCTGTTTCTTATCCATTCAGCTACTGTATGTCTTTTGCTTGGAGCATTTAACCCATTTACCTTTAAGTTTATTTTTATAGGTACCTATTCATTGCCATTTTATCCTTTTTGTACCTGTGTTCCCCTCTCTTTCATTCTTTTTATTCCTCTTCTTTAAGCAGTCCTTTTATCATGTCTTGCAGTGCTGGCTTGGCAAAGGTGTATTGTTTCATCCTTTTTGTGGGAAACTTCTTATTTTGCCTTTCATTTTATTTTATAGTCTTGCAGTTAGAGTACTTTAGGTTACTTGCCTTTGCTTTTCATTACTTGGAATATTTCTTGCCATTCCATTCTGTCTTGTAGTGCTTCTGTTGAAAAGTCAGCTGCTAGCCTAATCAGGGTTCTTTTTATATTACTTCCTGTTTCTGCCTGGCTGCATTTAAGATTCTCTGTTAGTTGAAATTTTCCCCTTTTAATTATGATGTGCTTGGAGTGGGCCTGTTTGGGTTCCCCTTGATTGGAACCCTTTCTGCTTCCTGGATTTGTGTGACTTTTTTCTCTCATCAAATTAGGGAAGTTTCCATCATTACTCTTTCAAACAGGTTTTCTATCCCTTACTCCTCTTCTTCTCCTTCTGGTATCCCTGTTTTACAGATATTATTACATTTCATTTTGTCTTGCAATTCTCTTAACCCCTCTTCATTCTTTTTTAGTCTTTTTCATTATCTTGCTCTTTCTGGGTGTTTTTTTCTACCTTTTTTCCTCCAGCTTGCTGATTTGATTTTCTGCCTCATCTAGCCTGCTTTTGATTCCTTCTACAGTGTTCTTCAGTTCACAAATTGTGTTACTCATTTCCTTTTGGCTCTTATTGATAGTTTCTATGTCCTTTTTCATGCCGGTATAGTTTGCAATGAGTTCCTCATAATTTCCCTGTAGTTTTTAATAATTCACACTGAGCTCATTGAGCTTCCTTATAACCATTGTTTTGAACTCTGTATATGATTATTGATTTGCCTCAATTTCATTTAGCATTCTTTCTGAGGATTTCTCCTTTCCTTTATATTGGGGGTTGTTTCTTTGTCTCATCATTGTTCATGATACTCTTCTTATTTGTTTCTGCTTCTTAAATTGATCTGCTTTCACTCCCTGAGTTTGTGGTGTGAACAAACTCACACCACAAACCTCCTCTATGGTAGGAGACCTATGGGATTCAGTGGTACAGTCTTCTTGATCTTCTGAACTTGGTGCTTTTGGAATGCTGTTTATGTTGGCTCTCTGGATGTATTTGGGTTTTGATTGTTGTTGGGTCTTTCCTTGGTGGGTTATTCCCTCCAGCTGGTTAACTCCTCCCACCACATCTTCTATGCTGTTTTGCATATGTAGTCAGGTTGTGCTGAAGCTGATTCTCTTGTTTGTCCAAGGTTATAAGGCTTCCTCTCACTATTGTGCAGTTATTTGTTCCAGGTGATTTTTCCACATATTAGTTGTAATTCCATATTGGTCCTGGAGGAGATTAGTGTGGCTTTTATACATTCCTCTGCATCTTGCACTTCCCTACACCCACATCTTCACAAAGCTTGATAGACCATAATATTAAATAATATTCCATTGTATATGGATATACCACAATTTATTTGTCCATTGACTGAGGGACATCTTGGTTGCTTCAAAGATTTGACAATTATGAATAAAGCTACTGTAAACACCTGTGTGTAGTTTTTGTGTACACATAAATTTTCAATTCCTTTCGGTAAACACCAGGGATATGATTGCTAGATTCTCTGGTAAGAGTATGTTTAGTTTTGCAAGAAAGCACCAAACTGTCTCCCCAAGTAGCTGTAACATTTTACATGCCCTCCAACAATAAATGGGAGATCTTATTGTTCTAAATTCTCTCCAGAACTCATTGTTGCCTGTGTAATGAGTTCTGGCCATTGTGATAGGTGTGTAGTGGTATCTCACTGTTATTTTAATTTATATTTCCCTGATGAAATATGAAATGTAACATCTTTATATATGTTTATTTGCCATCCATATATCATCTTTGGTGAGTTGTCTGCTAAGGTCTTTTTCCCATTTAGAAATTGGGTTGTTAATATTCTTGTTGTGAGTTTTAACATTTTTTTGAATATTATGGGTGACTGTTCTTTATCAGATTATATATTTACTCCTAGTCCATAAGTTGTGTTCTCATTCTCTTTTTTTATTCTTTTTATTTTTAGAGAGAGGGGAAGAGAGGGGGAGAAACATAAATGTGTGGTTGCCTCTCATGCACCCCTGACTGGGGACCTGACTGGCAACTCAGGCATGTACCCTGACTGGAAATTGAACCAGCAACCCTTTGGTCTGCAGGCCAATGCCCAACCCACTGAGCCATACCAGTCAGAGCGTATTCTCATTCTCTTGACATTCTCTTTTGCAGAGCAAAAGTTTCTAATTTTAATTAAGCTCAACTTATCAGTTATTTGTTTCATGAACTGTCTTTGGTGTTATATCTAAAACATCATCATCACGACCAAGGATCATCTTACATTTAGGCCTGTGAACCATTTTGTATAATTTATATGAAGGGTGTAAGATCTGTGTCTAGATTTATTTTTTTTCATGTAGATATGTGTCTAGTTTTTCCAGAGTTGAGGGGACATTTCCTTCCATGTATTGAAGGGACTATCTTTGTTGCATTGTATTGTCTTTCCTCTTTGGTTTAAGATCTATTGACTCTACACATGTGGGTGTATTTACAATCTCTTTGTCCCATTGCAATACACACACACACACACACACACACACACACAGGGTCTGTCCAGAAAGTATTAAGTCATGCAATATGGAAAATAAACATTTATTGAAGAAGATACAAGAAACATTGTACATAGAACAATGGCACCTCAGGCACCTTCAGAGCAGGCGCCTTGGGACCTCACACAGTTGTCCCAATCACCACCAGCTACCCTGTCATATTTTCCTGCATCTCGTCCATGGTCTGAAATGTCTTTCCTTTCAAGGGTGATTTTAGTTTGGGGAAAAAACAGAAGCCTCAAGGTGCCAAATCTGGGTTGTAGGGGGCCTGAGTCACCTGGGTGCTTTGATTTTGTGCCAAAAAACTCTATGAGAAGTGATGCATTTTTGAGCCCATTGTTGTGATGAAGATGCCAATCACCAGTTGCTCATAGCTGCAGCTTTCTGAATCATCTGAATAGTTTCCACAGAGGAATGTTCAAGCTTAATGCAAAATTTGATGCAGATTCGTTGCTCTACTCACTCAGTCATTTTGAATGCAATGGTCCCACAACACACATGCTCACTCAATGGTGTCTACTTCCTCCACTGACTAGTACAGTGAAGTTATCATTATTCATGCATGTTCATTCCAGTCCACTCTCCTTGACTGCCAATTTACATCAATGTTGCACTAACTGTTCTCATTATGTTAAGAATGGATGTCCTTTTTTCAGACAAGCCTCATAAATATATATAATATATTTTGCCAATATACCACTGTCTTTGTTATAGTGCAGGCAGAGAGAGAGAGAGAGAGAGAGAGAGAGAGAGAGACCCAAGTCAAGAGCCTCTCTCCTCTGCCTGAGTTCTTGTTTTAGTCACAAGACAAAAATTCAAGTAAGAGACAAACACATATAGTGGAAATAAGATAACAACTTTATGTATGAAACACATGAGAGCAAAACTACAAGCAGGCACCCAGCTAGTCTAAATGTCCCACATCTAGAGGCAATAAAGATGTTAGGAAGTTAGTGTGTTTTTTCTATACCCTTGAGCTGGGGGTACAAGTGGGTACCTAGCTAATCTAAGTATGCCAACTATTGGGGTTCAGGGGTTATATACCTTAGCTAGCTTCCAGATACCCCTCCTTCTCTCCCTTGGGAATAATGTACAGCTGCAGTTAGTAAAGGCTCTATGTCTTGGTGATATTGTTACAGAAATTCCCTTTCCCAGGGCAGAATCTCAAGGACTACCCACTCCCTGTAGTAGTCTTATTTGTGATGTTCAGAACATCTGGCAATGTTAGTGAGATTATTATAGAGGCCCCCATTTCTTAGCACAGTCTCAAAGACTCCTTTTTTCTTCTACACTATATTGCTTGTGATGCTCAGGATGCCTGGCAATCTTATCAAACCAAGTTCAGGACTGCTGAGTTAATTGGTGATACATGTCTCCCTTGTACAGCTATCCTCCTGTATTTAGTCCTTTGTTAGATTGTAATGGCAAGGGACCCACTTTTATTTCTCCTCTGGACACTCATTCTTAGCTGCTACTTAACACTTTCCCCCCTCAAGTAATAGGAATCTAAGTCTTTGGGGATTTTGAGTGATAACCACTCTGGCTGCTGCTTGTTGAAAGGGGATACTGTTGTGGTTTGGGTTCTTATAGTTGATGACTGTCAGCTGGAAAAGATGTCTGGAGTGTTGTCCTTCTAGGAGCCAGTGATAAGGGGTTGAAGGTTGCTGGCTGGTTTTTCTCAAAGTGGGGATTGCCTGGAATTCCCAAACAGTCACTATCTTGACTTGGAATTGCTGTGGCCTTGAGGCAACAAATCTGACAAGAAGATTAGTGGAGTGGAGAATGTAGGACTTTATTTGATAAGGGTTAAATCATTAGGGATACAAAAATTCCTGTCTGGGGGAGGATGCTGAGCATATTGACAGGTTGGTAGAAAAAGTGTTAGAAATATGAGAAAGACAATTAATTTTATTAATGCCTAGTTGTTGTGTTACTTATTTGTAACAAGTTTGTATTTTCTGAAGAGGAGTTTGAGGTCTTCTGCAGGTTCATAGGAATAGAGAATATTGTCCCGCTGTTTTGGCAACCCTAAGTGAATTAGCTCTTTCCATGATTTGACTTGAGAGTGATGTATCCATCTGGAGATGTCAGGAATCTTGATGTCTGTCCAGGAAAACATAATAACGGGGGGGGGGGGGGTCCTTTTTGTGAGGGCTGTAGTTGAAACCTAGGGGAATCATCTTTGCATACTTTTATTAAAACCTGGGCTTCCAGGAGATATAGTAGGGTCTTAAGTTGATTAAAAGCCTTTTATTGATTTTGTTCCCATTGTGAAGGGTCCGAATTATTCTGCCCCTTGAGTCTATGCAATGAGGTCATAATTAGGTAGCCAAATTCAGTATACCTGGTTAGGCCAAGAAAGGCCCTCGGCTGTTTCCGGGTGCTGGGTTCAGGGAACTGTGTGATGGCCTGGATTCTGTCTGGGGAAAAGCCCCATTTCCCAGGAGTAATTACCAAGCCTAAGTAATATGCATCCTGCTTGACCAGCTGAGTCTTAGGTTTCAAAACTTTATATCCCCATGTAGCTAAGAAATGTAATGTCTGAACGATGTGTAAGTGGATATTTTCCTGATTTGGGGAGCAGAGAAGTAAATCATTTGGATACTGAAGGAGTGCTCCATTTTATTACTTTAAGTGAGTTAATTCCTCAGCCAGGGCCTAACTGAATAAATGGGCACTATCTATGAATTCCTAGGGTCCTAGGGTAAAACAGTCCAGGTTAGCTGTTGGGGCCTCCCTTCAAGAAGCATTCATTCAAAATAAAAAAAAAAAATGAGACTTTATGTCTAACTGGATACAAAAGAATGCGTCCTTGGGATCTAACATAGTAAACCATGTAGAATTCATGGGTATTGTCCCTATAAGAGTATATGGGCTGGGAACAAAAGGGTGTAGAAGAATTACTGCTTCATTAATCATTTTTAGATCTTGGACTAGTCTATAGGAGTTGTCCTTTTTCATGCCTGCTAATATAGGAGTATTACAAGGGGAATTAGTGGGTTGGAGTAACCCATGAGAAAGGAACTTAGAAATGATAGGCTGGAGTCCAGCCCATGATTAAGGTCTTAGGGAGTATTGTTCCTGGTAGGGAAACTGTGATGGATTTTTGAGATTCACGAGGACAGGGGTAATATTTTTAACCCTACTAGGGATCGCGGTATCCCTTACCTCTGGGTTAATTTGGCCCTCTCATATAGGGATAAAGGGGTTCTGATGTCATTCAGTTTGTTTGACTAACATTTGGAGCGGAGGTCTCAAGATAAAATTCTCACCTACAACTACTGTGGTTCCTAATAATTGGAGAAGGTCCTTCCTAAGGATAGGGGTTGGGCATTCAGGGACTGCAAGAAAGGACTGAATGAAACAGGATCTGTTCCAGAGATAGCCCAAATGAAGAATGAAATTCTTAGTAGTGGGCCTTCCTGCTACTTCTAGTATGGTACAGGATTGGGAAGACAGGGTTCCAGGGAAGGAAGCAAAGACAGAGTATGTGGCCCCAGTATCTAATAAGAAAGTTACTGTCCTACCTGCAATATCCATATGTGTCCTGGGATCCAACTCAGTAATGGTGACCTCTTGAGTTGGGGCTGACTGGGGCAGACAGCTTCAGTCCTGAGTGGCAGTGGTAACCTCAGGCCCAAGGGCCATATGGTTCCAGGGACAGAATGCTGCCCAGTGACCTGCCTTCTTGCACTAATAGCATAGTCTCTGAGGTCACTTGTCATGGTTTTGAATCCCTTGGCCCAGTGCCCCATTTTTCAACATATTGAACACTTCAAATCCTTGGTAGAAGACCTGGATGGGTCCGTGGCATGTAGCTGTCCTGCATGGGTGGCTATAATTTGGGCATGCCTAACTTCCTTCTTTTTTCCTTCTCCTGAGCCCTCACCTGTCCTGATCCTAGTTGTACAAGACTGTATTGACTGTGGTTAACATTTCATTTAAGAAGGGTTTGGGTTCTTGGAAAGCTTCTGGAGTTTCCTCCTTATATCAGAGGCAGATTGGTTTAGAAACTTATTTTTTAGTATGTCCTGACTTTTATATGATTCTAGATCTAGGTTGGTGTGTTTGATAAGTGCCTCTCTTAGCCTTTCTAAAATATGGTGGGATTCTCATTAGGCTTTATCTGACAGTGGAGAGCTTGGAATAGTTAATGGCCTTCTGTCAACCATTAAGTTCCACTTTAGTGCAAATTAGAAAGTGATTTCTTTCCCATTTGGGGGAAGCGTCATTGTAGTCCCATTCAGAGTCTACAGGTGGAACTGCTGACTGTTCAATGGGGTATTTGCTATCAGAGAGGTGTAAGTTGATAGCAGATTTCCTGGCTTCCTTTATTACTTTTTTCCTGTTCATTATCTGATAAAGTCTGCCATGCAACAACCATAATGTCCTTCGAGTTTAATTCATAAGCTAAGGTAACATGTTGGAATGCATCTATGTATTTATTTGGGTTGTTGGAGTAGCTTCTTAAGTCTGCCTTAATTTGATTAAGCTCTACAAGAGAGAAGGGCTTATGTACTAAGAGCCACACTCTCCTGTAGCCTCAATTAGTGTTAAAAGCTTAGTTGGTGGGGAGGGCCTAGAACCAGAAGGCATGAAGGTTGCTAATTGATTTGAACATCCAGGGTATGACAGTAATGATGAAGATGTTGAGGGCACTTCTTTTAAAGACTTTTTTCTTAAGGCAAGGTTGTAGAAGGGGAGGTGCCTATGGAATGGCTATCAGATGGTATTATGGTAAGAGTTACCTTCTATTTGGAGCACAGGTCCCTTCTTCCCCTTATATAGAAGAATGCCTGTACATATGAGATTTCTGATCACTTGCCTAAGCATTTGCAAAAGTCATAAATCTGGAATATGGTATTGTGATTTAAGCTTCCATGTATTGGCCAGGACTCCCCATCAGCTAACTGGTATTGAGGCCGAGGTGTGTGTGTGTGTGTGTGTGTGTGTGTGTACAGATATCTTTCCTTCTGTAGAATTTGGGGGTCAAACTGTGACCAGTTGGAAAGGATACAGCCTACTGAGATTCTGTCTGTAATGGACTCCTGATTTTCCATCTAGGAGAAAGAAACACCAGAAGGTTAGAGGGCCTATGTCTAGGGTCATAAACTGAGAACCTTGGCATCCTGGAACCCAAGCCTGAGTATCCAGAATGGATGTCTCCATTATGGATGGATACAGACATCTGGAAGGAGGAAACACCAGAAAGCTAGACAGCACACACCTGAGGTCATAGCCTGAGGAACTTGGTGCTCTGGAACCTGAGACTCTGAGTATCCAGAACAGACGTCTCCATTCTGGAAGGGTACTTCCAGAATTTTTGTCCCTACCTTTCTTTGGCCAATGGGAGGACTTCCCTGACACAGATGTTATCTGGCTTTGCCTTACAAGGGGTACCAGCAGGATCCAGAAAAGGGAAAACCAGAAGAGACATGGGATATGTCACAAGATGGGCAGCAGTCACCCTTCCCCTTCTCTGGATTTGTGGGGGTGAATGTCCCTGAAATGGCAGAGGGCTTAAAGCTGTGATCAACAAGTGAGATTTTTTTCTATTGTATGATGGTGTTTGCTCTTCCTTTGCCTTATCTTGATTAATAAAAACACTGATGGCTTTTTCTATCAGCTGCTTAGCAGATGAATATGTTCTAAGAAATGCTCAGCCTTTTGCAGAATTAGGGTTGGTGTTTGTACTTTTGCAAAGCCTTAATTGCCCTTGCAGAGAGGTATGATTTTATTCTTTCCCTCTTGTCCTTCATTTGTCCTAGTTCAACATATCTAGTTACAGCCTTGATCTGGGATGGTATTCCCCACCCTCCCACCCCATGGTTGATGTGTACTATTGAGTATGATGACGAGGTAATTTACTAGCATAATTCCCAGCAGATTTTCTTTGTATTGCTTTTTATTTACAGTGTAGCAGTGGGAGAGAACAATCTGTAAGTTACTCTAAATTAGGTCATAAATCAGTGATTACAGTTGACAAAGGAGTTTCCTTTTTGTAGAAACATTTTGAAATAGCACTAAAAATTGTAAATGAAAGTGCATCAGGCTTAGAAATTAATTTATTTGTCCCCAGCTGCCCATTTCACATGGGGTTTCTAGTGGAAATAATGATTGGTTTTGGAAAATTAAAGGGGACCCTTAGCTTTTTATTTGTCATTGTAACTGTCTTCACCATTTATTTATGTGCCTTTCATTTTTTTGTAACTTCTAGCTTTCCTAATTCTTATTTCCCTTTTTCAGTTTTCTATTCCAATACCCTTTCCTCCTATACGTCTCCTCCCTTTATTCTTTCCTTCTTTTTTGCTTCTCCCCTTCCCACGCAATCCTTCTTCAACTTGCATAGACCATTTATGACTTACACAAACCCTCTGTGATGTCCTCAGTCCTTTTGCAACTTTCATAGTCTTTTGTTAGAATTATAAATAGAAGTATATCAAGACTTTGTAGACTTGTGGAAATTTTTGTATAATTTCCTTATTTGACAAAGCTTTCTATATATCTTAGATATATTAAATAAGTCTGATTAGTCTAAACTTTTCTCTTTTGTAAGAAGAAAGAATAAATCCTTGAGATATTTCAGGGGTCCTTTGAAATACCTCAAAGCCATTTTTAAGTTAAGGAAAAGTCTTTCAAATTTTAAACCCCGGAAATCTTGCCAAACACTTGACTTAAGGAGTATATTGTGAAATGATACTTGACTATTTCAGGTGATAATAAAAGACATATAATATCAATATAGGCTGACATAACTTCTGTCTTTAGGATTGAGAGAGATGAATTTTTCTTTCAAAGTTAATTAAGCATTTGATTAACACACCATGACACATAATCATTTTACCAAACAGAACCTTGGCTTTTTAGGTAGATAAGAAAGCTTTCTCTCATTTATTGTACTGAAAAGAATCCACCAAATTTTTTTAGCTTGTTTATATACTTTACTCCCAATATTTTTATAAACCCTCTTTAATCTGTACAGTCTTTCTGTAATATGCAGAGTCCCTCTAAGTTTGTTTCTTTTTAGTTCATTCAGAAGGACAACAGTTCTTTTCCCCATTGGCAGTTATACACAGTGGTCCAAAGTGAACTATTGTGTTATCTCATAACCTTGACAACTGCAAGGAAGCTGGAGAAGGGGGAAATCAGGCTTGGGTGACCTTCAGCCACTTCAGTTTTAAAAGTACCAGTTTTTTCCTTTTGCACTTTGAGGGAGGGGAAGTTATTGCTTATGTGGGCAGCAAAACAAAGGAAAGACTTAGGGTGGAGAGCAACAGGAGAGACCCTAGGCGGGCTGCTTTTGTTCCTTACAAAAATTGTGGATAGGACAGGAATGAGTTAAGGCAGGGCTGCCTTTGTTCACCTGGAAGTTTGGAAAAGAGGGTCTTGGAGACAGGATCAGAGGGTTTTCCCAGGTCAAACTTCTGCTGCCCACTGATCCCCTGGCTGAAATCTCCTTGGGACCCATAAAATCTAGAGGA
Organism: Phyllostomus discolor; assembly: GCF_004126475.2. Classification (NCBI taxonomy): domain Eukaryota; kingdom Metazoa; phylum Chordata; class Mammalia; order Chiroptera; family Phyllostomidae; genus Phyllostomus; species Phyllostomus discolor. The sequence goes on along the minus strand of NC_050198.1, from coordinate 58,940,385 downwards.
AACATTAGGTTTATGCCTGAGAAGGGGCAGTGAAGAGAGAGTAAGACATTCACCTAGCAAATGCAACACTGCCCCTTGGGGGAGAGATGCAGCAGGATTATAACAGGTTAATGATTTTAAATTATTGTTCCCTGGCCATGGTTTAGAGTCAGAAAAGACTAGGAGATTTTGAGTAGTAGATCAAAGTGTGCTGTTTATGAGAGGGGCTCTCAAAGGCCATTATATCTCTGGTCAACCTCAGTTCTTTTATGTGTCTTGGTTTTTCCCCTTGTCATCTAAGACATCCTGGGGGGCTCGGAGTGCTGGGGGTGACCAACCCTTGTTTTGTATATCCCTGGACAACCAAAGTCACATTACAGTGATGGGAGTTCCCTATGAGGCCCCTGCATGTCTTAGGGATTGACCCCAGACACCTCCATGAGGGCCCCCCTCTGTTAAGGATGCCCAAGAACTCAGACTGGAAGGGGGATGTTCCTCTTCAGTCTTCAGAGCTCAAGAAAACCTGAGTGCTCATCTCAGATCTTATTCTGGTTTCTGCTTCCAAACACAGACCAAGCATAATTCAGTACCCCTTCTCCACAGTGCTGCTGAATCTCCTTTAACCCCAAAGGTGAAACAGGCAATAAAACATTGCTGGTGACACCATTACTCACTGTGTTCCCGATGGCTGGAGACAAAGGGTGGGATTCGAGTTCTGAGTCATGGCAACAAAATATGTTATGGTTGGGGAAGAGAGATCCAAGTCAAGAGGCTCTCTCCCTTGCCTCAGTTCTTGTCTCACTTGTAAGACACAAATTCAAGTGAGAGACAAACACGTATAGTGAAAATTAAATAGCAAATTTATTTATGAAACACGCAAGCTCAAAGCTGTAAGCAGGCTCCAAGGTAGTCTAAATGCCCTACATACAGAGGAAATAAAGTTGTTAGTAAGTTTGTTAGTAAGTTAGTGAGTTTGTTTTATACACTTAAGCTGAGGTTACAAGTGGGCACCTAGCTAACCTAGCTATGCCAGCTATTGGGGTTCAGGGGTTATATATCTTAGCTAGCTTCTAGGTACCCTTACTTCTCCCCTTTGGGAAGAGTGTACAGCTAGCTGCAAAGGCCTTCTTTTTCAGTTAGTAAAGCCTCTTTGTCTTAGTGAATTTTTAAAATACTCTGATTTTTAAAATATTTTATTTATTTATTTTTAGAGAGAGGAAAGGAGGGAGAAAGATGGTGAGAAACATCACTGTGTGGTTGCCTCTCATGTGCTCCCTATTGGGGACCTGTCCTGCAACCCAGGCATGTGTGCTAGACTGGGAATTGAGCCAGCGAGCCTTTGATTTGCAGGCCAACACTCAATCCACTGAGCCAAACCAGCCAGAGCTATCTTAGTGAAATTGTTACAGAAGCTTCCTTTTCCATCATAGAATCTCAAGAACTACTCCCTTCTCTGGACTATTCCTGCTTGTGATGTTTAGGACAACTGGTATTACTGAGATTGTTACAATAGCTTACAGAAGCCCCCTTTCTCAGCACAATCGCAAAGACTCCCTTTTCTCCTGCACTATTTTGCTTGTAATTCTCAAGATTCCTGGCAATTTTACCAAACCAAGTTCAGGACTGCTGAGTTAATTGGTTATACACATTTTCCTTTTGCTTCTAGCCTTCTGTGTTAAATTATATCTTAGATTGTAATGGTGAGAGCCCTGCCTTTATTTCCCCTCTGCCACTCATTTATGGCTGCTACCTAACATCTTGATTACTGTCACTTTATAAGTCCTGAATTTGGTCCTCTGAATTTATTCTTCTCCTTCAATATGGCATCGACTATTCTGGGTTATTTACCACTCCACATAAACTGTAGAATCAGTTTTTCAATATGCACAAAATAAGCAAGAGGATCCAAGATGACGGCAGAATAGGTGGAAGCTACACTAACCTCCTCCCAGGACCAAACTGGAATTACATCTAAATTATAGAAAAATCATCCCGATAATGAACTGAACACTAGCTGGAGAGAAGACTTATAACCAAAGACTTATGGAAGAAACCACATCACCACAATGAGACTGATGGGGAGTGCAGAGACACAAGAGTTCTAGCTGGGCTCCCACTGGTGGCAGTTGAAATGCCAGAAGGATACTGCAGAAGATGGGGATTTCCTCATGAGAATTGTGGGGTCTAAGCCCCAAGTTGGGCTCCTCAGCCTTGAACACCAGAACTGGGAAAGGAAACCATAACATCTGGCTGTGAAAAGCAGCAGAGTTTCTGTCTGCCAGGGAGAGATGGTTAGAGGTGCAGAGAGCCTCTTAAAGGGCCAACACACAAAATTTTATTTTCTTCCACTTACTCCAGAATCTGGCAGAAGGAGGGAAAAACACACTAAAGCCATGTGAGGAGAGTCTGGAATTGGTGGCACTGGGGAGAGAGCTGAAGCGTCTGCCACCAAGATCCCTGTGCCTAGTCATTCCTCATATTGCAGAAACCATCTTTCTCAGATAGAGTACTCCCCTCAAAGCAGCATCAGCTTAGGAGGAGGCAATAGCCCCACCCACAAGAATCTCCCTTATCCTGCCCTGTGGAGCTTAAGATGCATTACTGAGAAGTACAGCTGGAGGCACTTTTAGTGATTAAACCTAACAGAAAGCTTATAAGTGAAAATGGATGTCTGAGAGTTTGAAACTTCAGCTGACCCATAGAAACAAACACAAAAGGCAGACAAAATGGGAAGACAAAGAAGCAGTCCTCAAAAGAAAGAACAAGAGAGTTCTCCAGAAGAAGAACTAAATGAAATGGAGGCAGGCAATTGATCACTCATAGAGTATAAAGTAATGATTATAAGGATGCTCAACAGAATGAAAAAAGGCGTTAAAATCATTAAAAAGGACCAGTCAAACCTAAATAATACAATATCTGAAATAAATAATACACTGGAATGAATGAATGAACAGTAGGTTAGAGGAAGCAGAGAATTGAAGCAGCACTTTGGAAGACAAGGTAGAAAAAAAACACCCAAGCAGAACATCAGAAAGAAAAATGAATTTTAAAATATGAGGAGAGTTTAAAAAACCTTCGGGACAACAGGAAGGGTAAAAACATACACATCATGGGGATACCAGAGAAGAAGAGACTGAGTAAGGAATCAAGAACCTATTTGAAAAAATAATGACCAAAAACTTCTTCCTTAACCTGGTGAAGGAAAAAGACACACAAGACCAGGAAGGACAGTCTCAAACAAGATAGAACAAAAGAGACCACCACCAAGACACATCATAATTAAAATGGTGAAGCTTAAAGACAAGGAGAAAATCTTAAAAGCTTCAAAGGGAAATCAGTTAGATACCTACAAGAGAGCTTCCATTAGACTGTCATCTGATTTCTCAACATAAACAGTTTAGACAAGAAGGGCTTGACATGAAATATTCAAGGTGATGAAAAGCAAGGACCTACAACCAAAGTACTTTACCACAGCAAGGCTATTATTTAAAATTGAAAAAGAAATAAAGAGCTTGCCAGTCAAGAAACAAGTACAAGAGTTTGTTAATACAAAACCGGTATTGCAACAAATGTTAAAAGACTTGTTTGAAGAAGAAAAAGAAGAAAAGAGAAAGGGGAAAAAAACAGAGGAAATAGTCTAACAACAAAATGTTGTTAACAACATTGAATATGTATCTATCAATAATCACCTTAAATGTAAATGGCTTCAATGCTCCAGCCAAAATGCATAGGGTAGCTGAATGGATAAAAAAGAAACAAAACACATGTACGTGCTGCATCCAAGAGACCCACCTCAGATAGAAAGATACACGCAGACTAAAGTAAAGGGATGGAGAAAGATATTTCATGCAAATAAAAAGGAAAACACTTGGGGTAGCAGTGCTTATATCCAAAAAAAAATATACTTTACCACCAAGGCTGTAGTAAGAGACAAAGAAGGACAGTACATAATGATAAAGGGAACAATCCAACAAGAGGATATAAGCATAGTAACATTTATGCACACAACATAGGAGAACCTAAATATGTAAATCATATCCTGATGGACATAATGGGAGAGACTTTTTATCCCATAATGGGATAAAAATACAGTCATAGTAGGAGGTTTTAACACACAACTGACTACAATGAATAGATCTTTCAGACAGAACATCAATCAAGAGACAGTGGCCTGAAAAGACACACTAGATCAAATGGATTTAATTGATATCTTCAGAGCATTACATTCCAAAGCAGCAAATATACATTCTTTTCAAGTGCACATGGAATGTTTTCTAGGGTAGACCACATGTTATGACACAAAACAAATCTCAAATAATTAAAGAACTTAG